>NC_137226.1:20696564-21216564 GCF_949987685.1 Ammodytes marinus
TGCCAACCGCTGGGCTGACAGAACTACAGAGGAGGAGGAGAAGAAGAATGATTAGTGCTTACATACCAACCTGGGTGACATATCAGTGGATCACATGTTCTCTCAGCGCCTAAGGGTGACTCATACAGGGATGGGCTATCACAGCAAAAAAACTGACTGAATGAAGAGAGTAAACTTGAAAGTATGTCTATTTCTAAGCCCTATGTTGCTGTTTAAATAGTCCAATGCACAACATGAAAAGGTTCATCAATACAGTCATTGTTGCCTTAGGTGAGCACACACAATAGAAAGGTCAATATAAGCAGTGTTTTTTGTTAAGCTATGCAAAATATTTGCAGATATTCTTTCATAAAGTTGCCTCACTGCCTTAATAGCTCAATCTGAAGTTGGCCAATGACTGGCTTGTGTCAACATGCACATGCTACTTGCTGGACTCTTTTATTTCAAGTCAAAACCGTTTATGAGGCCATTTTCAGTCATCCTTTCAAAATCTAATTTATCGAGCAGACCAACTTTTACCAGACACCTTTTTCTGTGAATCCATGCTGACTTCAACAGGCCTGATATATGACGTGCATCAATATAAGACAAGCAACTATCTGATAAACCCTTTAACCAGTACATGAAGGCGCCCTTCGTTTTATTTTTACATCCATAGATAACATGGGCCTGGCTGGGATGAACGTCTGACAACCCACATGAACCAACTTCACTATAGCCCTTAAGAGCTATAGTCAAAAGAGTAACAATCATTGTAGTGTTGACTGTATTATTTAATCTAAAACCATCCTCTTCAGCAGTCTTTACAAAGACACCTCTTACCTAATTCAGGAGTCTGACTACTGCATCCATCCCTATTATTAAACCTAGTGTATAAATATAGTGAGCGTGTTCATAAAGCCGATCTCTCAGTCACCCGATCTGCATTTATCATGTTTTATCACACTTATGGATCTGAGATGATGCTAGATAACTCGCTGCTTGAAGACCTCAGTGCATTAATGTGGTGACGTGGGGACGAGGGAGGGGACTGCTAACTGCAGTCACTGACAGGAAGTTAGCTAAACTGACCATTCCGCTTACTGAACCTTTAATGAGGCCCTCATTGACAGTGTTACGTGCCTTCTTATAGCCCTTATAACATGCCTGTGTGTGTGTGTTGACTTACCAGCTCTACTCCTTGTGGGAACGGGCTGTCCTCCCAGTCTTTCTCAGGAAACCGCTGGAGAATGCGACCTTGACCTTCACCCTCCACTACACAGACAGAGAGAGACACAGAGAGAAATACAGGTCAGCAAATGGTAATTACAATGTCTGTTGTCTATTTGTTGCTATAAATTTGCCTCCTTTGAGGATTTTGTAAACAGCATAAGCACACCGTCTTTTACTACTTATTATTTGTGTGCCTTATCATTTGTGTATAATGTTGGCTTACAAATAAACTATGTATTCAAATGATCATGTTTAGAGAAAATGGATGTTTAGCCGCACCATGCCACCGTTAGAACACCATACCCGTTTACAGAGCCTAGGCTGTGTATTAAGTGTAGTTTTTTTTAGGGCGCACACACAGAACGCACAGGTAGCGGGATCGTGAGGAGACATTCACTCATTTTGACAACGATGTTTCTTGAGAATGGCTGACTACACCTTTAAATAGTAGTGTGATGTGTTCAAATGCTTATGTGTTTGTAGTTAATGAGGCCTTTTCCACCGTTGGCCCGGGTCTGGCTCATCACAGTGGCACAATGACACACGACAAAGGCCCACTTATGTAACCACCACAGGGCCGTCTTTCAGTTTTAGTTCCATCTGAAGCCTTGCAGGCTAATGGCAGCATTTATACGCACACATAATACACTTCTCCCAATACAAAAAAGGCTGTCAAATCTAGCATTAAAATGAACAAAACTTAATATTATCCCAGGCTAAATGAAGGAGAGCTTTGAGCAGCATTTTAGACAAGCTTGAACTAAAACAGACGCACAGACGGACACAATACACCAACAGAAAGTAGGCCAGCTACCAAACTACACACAAGGAACCTGCTAAAACAATCTCCTCTCCCTAGCGTATGAGGGGATATAGTAGACAGTGGGAGTGGTGCTGCTGGGCCAAGTCATCAAAGAGCAGAGGTTAATTTGCCTCATTCCTGATCTAAAGTCTTCTGGCTTGGACCCAAATCACAGGAAACCTGAATAGAGACACGCCATGTAGGGCACTGTTTCACTTCTGGAGCTTTGCGCCTTTTTTCTTTTTTCAATTTCCCTGAGGCAATAAGAGACCAGCAAGAGTGTAGGCATTAGTGTGCATAGGCTCGTTATTCCACGTTAGTATAGGAGGAGATTCAATCAGATAAAAACGGGCCCCAAAATGTTGAGAGCCACATAGACAAACAACAAAATGCATATAATATCTAGCCACGTGCTTTCAGTGTGGGAGACTACACACACATAGCACTGAGGGTGTCTGTGGTTGCACAGTGTGTGTACAATCAAAGAGCCTCATTCATCAGCGCTGTCAATGAGGAGCACATGTCTTAGTGTTACTAAAGACCAATCCATAAAGATAACACACTCGATTTAGATCACTTTACACAGCAGAGTGGCAAAGTCTATTAATAGGCTGTGACAAAATGATTATTAAAGGGGTTACGCACTAAAAAGCGGACCAAACAAGGTCCCTTTAAAAGAGGTGGTCTCGGTACGCTTCCGAACAACTGGTGCAGTCCATTTCTGGTGAGAACGTGAGTGGAGACCCAAACTGCAGGTAACACTGAGTATTTTTGGACTAAACAAGCTCCCTTAGCCGGCTACGATTTGCATTATGGGATGAGGGAGACGATCTGACCAATTGTAGAGCAGTTCAGGAACTACTTTATTGCTCCCACCACAGACACATCTGACCAATGAGTGAAGAGAACGTTCTCACGTGGCTTATGCCGCCGCATTTTGGTTCACTTCACCAACCATCAACTGATTCAGACCAGAGGAAACGATAGGTGTGAAAGAGAACCGGACCTATTGAAAAATGAAACAATGTATCATTCTTGTATCTGACTATCAGGTGTGAAACTGCCCTCTTAGCCAACGCCCCCTCCTTCAATACAGTGATGAATCATCTGGTGCATTCTAGTATGAGAACTGATGCATGCTGGGATTTCATGTCACCTCAACTACCTCCTCAGAGACGGTGCCTTTAGCAAGCAGTGCACGTGTCGCCTGTTACGGCCCTATGTTATGTTCTGTAACAATATGCTGTCAATGGATGGATGAAGCTATGTAGGTATTTCAGGAACGTGCACACACACACTTAGCCAATAGTCAGGCAGGGTGGGGATTATTCAGCCAGTTAAAGCAGGACATCCTGTAGCTGAGGGAGGAGTGTAAATGAGTCTGCTGGGAGTAACACACACTGACCACCACGCACACAGGCCTCACCACACACACACACACACACACACACACACACACACACACACACACACACACACACACACACACACACACACACACACACACACACACACACACACACACACACACACACACACACACACACACACACACACACACACACACACACACACACACACACACACACACACACACACACACACACACACACACACACACACAGTAAAGGCGTGTGTGAAAAATAAATAAATAAAGCAAGCCGGACCCAGTCCACTCCTCCAGGAATATGTACAAATGATACACACATACAGTCCCCTACAAAAGTATTGGAACATTGAGGCCAATTCCTTTATTTTTGCTGTAGAAACATTTGGGTTTGACACCATAGATCAACATTTCAGCTTTCATTTCCAGGTTACATCTGGATCTGATACACAACTGAGAAGATATCATTATTTGTAAAGGAACACCACATTTTTAGGTGAGCAAAAGTATTGGAACAGATACACTTAAAATAAATTAAGGTAAATAAGACTTAGTGTTTTGTTGCAAATCCTTCGCTTGCAATAACTGCATCAAGCCTGTGACCCATTGACATCACAAAACTTTTGCATTCTTCTTTTGTGATGCTTTTCCAGGCTTTCACTGCAGCCTCTTTCAGTTGCTGTTTGTTTACTCTCTTCAGTCTCCTCTTTAGCAGGTAAATGCATTCTCTATACGGTTTAACTCTGGAGATAGACCAGTCTGAAACCTTCCACTTCTTGCACCTGATTAACTCCTTTGTTGTGTTTTGGGTCATTATCTTGCTGCATGATGAAGGATCTTCCAATCAGTTTGGTTGCATCTTTCTTTAAATTGGAAGACAAAATGTTTCTGTAAACTTCTGAGTTAATTTTGCTGTTGCCATCATGTGTTACATCATCAATGAAGATTAATGAGCCCATCCCAGAAGAAGCCATGCAACTGAATGAAGCTGCGGTGAAAGCCTGGAAAAGCACCACAAAAGAAGAATGCAAAAGTTTTGTGATGTCAAAGGGTCACTAGCTTGATGCAGTTATTGCAAGCGAAGGATTGCAACAAAATATTAAGTCTTATTAATTTTAATTTATTTTAGGTCTGTCTGTTCCAATACTTTTGCTCACCTAAAAATGTGGTGTTCCTTTACAAATAATGCTTTCTTCACAGTTGTGTATCAGATACAGATGTTAATACCTGGAAATGAAAGCTGAAATGTTGATCTATTGTCTCATATTCATATTTTGGTGTCAAACCCAAATGTTTCCAGTCACAGAAAAAATAAAGGAATTGGCCTCACTGTTCCAATACTATTGGAGGGGACTGTATGCAATCCATGGAGCTTCCAATTGATTCCACAAAACAAGCAATTACTCAGACAAATAATAAGGCACAGAGGGAGATTGTGACATGGTTCAAACTTCTTACAACTATTGCTCATTTCATCTACTGCACAATTTTGTAAATATTTTAGTAAAGGAAATTGCAGAAAAGGACAAATATGTTTCTAACCATACAGTGTTTCCTGCAGGATTTTTTTCAGCAGCGGTGCTGTGGTCCCCCAAACCCTCTAGGTGGGTCCGGGGGCATGCCCCCCCCCCCCCCCCCCCCAAATGTTTTGTTTCAACATTTGGGGGTACAAATTATAGGTGGGGGTATGGGGGCACCCCCCCAGAACATTTTGAACTTAACACTTAATTTCCTGCATTTTAGTGGATAAAAAATCTATTTTTTTCTAGAATCAATTTAGTAGAAATGTATTTGTTTTCTGTGAAGGAGAAGTCAACATTCAGGTTCATTGAGAAAGAGCAATTATGGAATATAATTTTTTTAGGAATCATGACCTAGCACCGGTGTACATTATTAATGACAGTTTACATTGGTAATGAAATGCAAAGCCACCACTGGAAACAAAAGGGATGGGCTACCAGCAGCTAGCTAACGTTAGCTACATAACACATAACCAGATAATGTTAGCATTCATCCTTAGACACTTGACACAATCAAACATCAATATTAGCATGCTATTTAGCCACATAGATTGGCCTATTTAAAGCCCTTTGAAAACTGACATATTTTTCATTGATGCAAGTTCATCAATTCATGGCTTAAAATGCTGAGCTGTAGAACTTTCAGCAGACATTCCTAGCGGTAAGCTGCGCGAGTGTCCACCCGTTGGGAGCGTGGGCGCTGCTGTGTGAACCTGGGGGAAACACTGCCATAGTTCATGTACATAATGTATAGATGACTGTTTCTTTTTTATTTAGATATTTCAGAATTTGACCATCTCCTTCTACTGTGCTTTAGAGATTCTATGATTTAGTTGCAGAATTATAAGCAGTGGATGGAATGTTCTCGCTGGCAAATAGAAAAAAAATAAAACGAATGTCTTTTGGCTAGGGCTGGCCCGAATTATTCGAATATCCGAGTATGTGTTTGATAAATTAGTATTCGGAGCTCAATTCAGTATTCGGATTTTTTATAATTTTTTTTTTTTTCAAAAAAACTTTTTCTTTTTGCAAAAGCACCTCAAACAGCAACATATTTCGTCAGGAAATAATGATTAGACACACAAGTTATACAACAATTGTAAAATACACATTAGACTTTCATTTAAAATATATGATCGAATTATTTGAACTTTGACCTAGTTGGCCGCTGACCTTTCAAAGCACAACCGGTGATATCAGCTGTAGTAGGCTACGTGATGTTACCAGAGCGAGGCAAACTAAAGCGGCACCAAGCGCAGTTGTTTTTGTTTACGTTCGTAATGGAGTGCTGCTATCGCCCATCATCAACACTGACTTGCTTTCATCATGGGAATACGTGGTCAATAATGGATATAATATGGGCACAAAAGACTACCAATATTGGACCTTTGTATGGATGTATAAATCCCCGAAAAGATGCATGTTCCGGGATGAATTGATAAGCTCCTGTACGGGTTACGATGGTGCAGAGGACAGTTGATTTGGAACGGAACAACAGCTGTTCGCTTCCACGGGGAAAAAGTAAGGAACTCCGACTTTATTACCGTTCGAAAGTTATTAAAGTATCAACAAACTACACAGCTTACTGTCTCTGCTCACACACTCGGTTTCAGCGTGTACATTTGGATTATTAATGTTGGTTTTGATGGTGTGTTTTTTTAGAACGAGTACTCGAATATTCGCTCCGAAAATCTAACGAATATTCGAAGCCTGTAAAATGGTATTCGGGCCAGCCCTACTTTTGGCAAAGGAGTAATGTTATGACGAATTAAATAAGTAAAAGTATGTCCCAAATTTTATGCTATTGCCTACTGCATGCAAACTTGGTACTTTCGTTGGCCAGCTGCAGTACAGTAAAGAGAGAGAGCATGCAATTTGAATCACACTTAAAAAGACAAAACTAATTTGGCATTCGTAAATTAAGATGTTATGAGTTGACAGTGGAAAATCCAACAGAATTGGCTGTGAAGCAAAACTAAGCAGGTTACAGAGAGCACACGGGTCCATGTCAGAGCGCGAGTGGAAGGGATTCACAATTTACTCGTGATACATAAGGTTACGTATGAAACGGATTTTGTAGAACTTGTAAACAGTCGTACATGTTGTATAAAATGCTCCTGTTGAGCACGCAAATAGAGAACTGAATAAAAAAGACAGATGTTCCGCTGTCATGCTCTATGGGAATCCCACTGTAGCTGGAATGTGTATTTGGCTGTTTCACACACACACATGCATTGGATCAATCTAGCTCCTTATTAAATCTAATTGTTTCCAGCTCCTGCAGAAGGACTGTTGCGTGTCACTGGATTGATCCGCTGTTTTGGTGGCGGAGCAGTTTGCTACCAAGCGCAGCAGGGTTTGTACATACACCAAAAACTCTCATGACAACTTCATAAACCACAGCAGCAAGTAAAGTAAAGTAAAGTAAAGTAAAGTAAAGTAAAGTAAAGTAAAGTAAAGTAAAGTAAAGTAAAGTAAAGTAAAGTAAAGTAAAGTAAAGTAAAGTAAAGTAAAGTAAAGTAAAGTAAAGTAAAGTAAAGTAAAGTAAAGTAAAGTAAAGTAAAGTTAAAGACCTACTTCACCAGTGGGAATATGAAGGTGTATTGAATTCTGAGATCCTATTTAGTATAAATGTGCAAAAAAAATTTGAATTGGTTCATCCTAGCCTGACAAAAGCCTGTTCCGTATGGGTGAAGTATTCCTTTAAAGTTTAAAGGAATACTTCACCCATACGGAACAGGCGTTCTATCATTATAAAATCACTATCATAATATAATGAATGAGGTTTTTCTTCCCTCTGTCTTCCCTTAGTCTTCCCTTGGCCCAGCTGTCCTGTTAATCCTAGCCCTTACTGTGACATCACAGAAAGAGAAATGTAGGGTTAGACAGTGAGACCATAAAACACTCTTTCTGCCTTTTCTCAGGTACTGCTACTGACCTCACCTGCACGTTAACAGAAATGAATGTCAGCGGGCTACTGTTTGAAGTGGTAAATCAGTCAGATATAGTTATCAGATAATGATTCCGTAACACATAGGCATACATATGTTATAATGGCACACCACAAGAACTGATTTCTGTTTAGCAGATCTGCAGTTTGTTTCAATACTCAGTCTGAACCAACAATTTCTGTTGCCAGATTCGCATATTTATTCAAACATTTCTGAAAGAATTGTCAGAGAAAAAGTAACTGTCTTAATGTTAATCAACTGGTAAGGTTTCACGATGATGTAATGTACACTATGTACCGGCAGTAATGCACAAATGTAGAATTTCCAATCATTTTGCCTGCTGTAGTACGGGCTACAAAGGTCACGCAAAAAATCAGCACTAGACACATTTTCTGCTGCTGTCTAAACAGTCCTGATTTTTGATATGCAATGCCAAAACAGTGCCGGGAGGAGGATGTGTTTATTCTATTCACCCAACCATAATTAAAGCTAAAGTAATTTCCTTCTACCCACAATTGTACAGCCCAGGGCAGACGCATGCACTGTTTTGGCAGGCAGGCAGACGTCTGGCTATGGGTGTGTGTAAGCAGCAGCAGGTGAGAAAAGCTAGGGCTCAGCACAGAGACTAGTGAGTGAGTGAGTGAGTGAGTGAGTGAGTGAGTGAGTGAGTGAGTGAGTGAGTGAGTGAGTGAGTGAGTGAGTGAGTGAGTGAGTGAGTGAGTGAGTGAGTGAGTGAGTAGCAGGCATGGCTGCAAAAAACAGAGCTGCACACATGATGATGTAAAGCCCTTTCCAAAAGCTACCTTATCAGCGTGTGCAGTGAGAGGAATGTGAAACGCGTGAAGTGGCCGTGTAGCAGGGGGCTGTGCTATCAGCTAGGTCCGTAACAACAGTAAGTTAGCGACAGGAAGGCTAACAAAACATGTTTAACTATGCTGCTGCATCTAATATTGTTCTGTCTTTTGCATATTTATGTATATATTTCATCCTCTTTCTGATCTAGATGATTTCCTCCTTGGATCTCAAGCTCAGGACGTGGCCATCGGCTCTTAATGTTCCATCAGTACATCTTGAACCCATTTTCTCTGAGCATGTCTATGCACGTCTTGCTGCAGCAAACAAAAAAATAGTCCCTTTGACTGTACCTTTCTCACAGAACTGTGTAGATTGACATGCATAGGTCTGCTCCTCCTTCATTATAAAAGTTCATGCAAAACACCATGCATACCACACTCATCATCATAACCAATGCCGGCATTACCAGCAAATCCAAATGTCTTCAAACGCAAAAAAAAAAATCATGACAAATCAGAATGAAATCAGCAATGACAAAGAAATACATTGACGACTAAAGAACTGCAAAAACTAGAGCCTCCGACCGGATTGAACACCTCAGAAAAAAACTTGACAAAAACACTGAAATACCAAACTAGTGTGTGCTGTAGTGCACTGTTTAATCTATGTGTCTCTGATGCACCTTGTGACTTGGAAGTGAACAGTGTAACAGCAGCTGTGTTAAAAAAAAACAATCATCAAGTGAGAGCCGGTGCAGTCAGTCCCTACAGTGCTGCTGCTGCCGAGCAACCACACACACTCCATCAATGTGCCGACTGTGTGAACAGGTCTTTTCAGCCGCTGCTCAACTCTTTTCTCTAAGCAGCCAGTGACAAGCCAAATCAGGCTGCCCCATGCTTCCTGCTTTGCCAACAAAAGTCATATTGTTTAATACACACACTAGTAGAGAGAGCGTAGCAATTTCAAGTTGATTATAGATTCTGAAAAATGCTATACTTGTAATGCGGAGTGTAACTTATTTGTCTAAATAATAAACAATGCAGAGTCAAAGAATTCCATGCCAGAAAATAGTTCCTACAAGTTCCTACAAGCCCAGCGTTTTCCTCAGGGCGTAATGTTATCACATAGTGTAATGTTGGCAGAGCTCCAGAAGAAAACAAGTGTCTGTGATGTACTGATAACGTTGCTTTGATACATATTATAGCAACTAGCAAGCTAGTTAATAAGTTAGCTAACTAAATAATGTGTAATGGGATCTAAGAAGGAACACGTCACATCACAAAACCGGACGTATGAAGAAAGGAGCAGGACTGTAAGCTTTCATCACTGAAATGGATGAAAGACTGGAGAGGGGGAGGAAATTGCGGTCACACATAGCGTGCGTGCGTGCGTGCGTGCGTGTGTGCGTGTGTGCGTGCGTGTGTGCGTCAGAGCCACCAATGACTCCTCACACAGATGACTACTAGCAGTGACACAGGATGGAAGGAAAGGAGCAGCTAGGTCATGTGATCACTGAGCGATGGCAGTCAAGAGTTGAAGAGTGTGTGTGTCTGTCTGTCTGTCTGTCTGTCTGTCTGTCTGTCTGTCTGTCTGTCTGTCTGTCTGTCTGTCTGTCTGTCTGTCTGTCTGTGTGTGTGTGTCTGTGTGTGTGTGTCTGTGTGTGTGTGTGTGTGTGTGTGTGTGTGTGTGTGTGTGTGTGTGTGTGTGTGTGTGTGTGTGTGTGTCTCTGCTGAACCAGACCACAGCTTCTCGTTTGCAGGCCGCCTAACCACAGTGACACGACATCAGGCTGTTTCCACGGCGACTGCAGCCAAGGGGACTGAAGAGCCAGGGAGCCCGCTGTGTGTGCAGCATTGAAACTCTATACAAAATGAAGTCTGCAATCTGGTCTAAAGCACGCTCACATCGTCTTAACACTGTTCTGATAGATCTGTTCAAATGTTGTTAATTGTCTGATTTATGATACATGTTGTTCTTAATAAAATGCTGAAAATGAATTTGAAGACCTGTACCTTTGAAGACCTGTTTTCAGACTTATAAAATTAAAAAGGGTGTATCCAAAATCGGTCCTGTAAAAATGTTGGGCACGTATATGTTGTCAAAATGGATGCAGAAGTAGTTTAACCCTATCCACCTGCAGTGTCTGGCCTTACATGGGATCATCAGAGTGTAAATGAGGTGAGCTGCCATCGTAACATGACCTCACAACAGCAGCATCTGTATTGTGTTCAGACAACAATGCATAGAGTTAATGTCTGTGAGTGAGTGCATACAAAAACTATGACATCAGGCTCTCTGAAGCACACCCTCTGACAGTGCTATGGTGCAGTCCACCCAGTTTGCTATTACACACACACACACACACACACACACACACACACACACACACACACACACACACACACACACACACACACACACACACACACACACACACACACACACACACACACACACACACACACACACACACACACACACACAGGTACAGCTCTACTTGTGAGGACACTCATTGACATAATGCATTCCCTAACCCCTTACTCTTACCATCAAAACGTAATGCCTAACCCCAACCCTTACACTAACCCTTACCTAAACCTAATTCATTGTAATGAACCTTAAAACCTTGTCTTAACCCTTAAACAGCGATTTAATGGACGGTCCCAAAATGAGAATCGGCAGAAATGTCCTCACTTTCCAAAAATGTCCTCACTGTTAAGGTCTTAAACTCAAGCACGCACAGACAGACAGGCAGACAGGCAGACAGACAGACAGACAGACAGACAGACAGACAGACAGACAGACAGACAGACAGACAGACAGACAGACAGACAGACAGACAGACAGACAGACAGACAGACAGACAGACAGACAGACAGACAGACATTTGTGCAGTTTCTGCTACATGCCGGACACAGTCTTGTTGAGTAATGTGAAGGAGTGTGAGTCATGCTCTATGATTAAAGGCTACATTACAGCAGCAGAGCGAGGCCTCTCATTGGGTCAGAGGCAACAACACAATATGGTTTAAGAAGTCAGCGGACTCCACAGAGCGGACCTGCACATCAATAAGTAATGCTTTGACATTTAGAGCAAGTGTCTCAATGTGGTGTCAGGTGACGGTAAAAGACCATGATGGTGCATAAATAAATCAGCAAGTCCATGTTGCAAACTAACCCTGCGTTAAAAATGACTCTTTCTTTTTACTACACTACATACTAAAGTACAGAAGAGTTTTAGGGCCACAGGAGAGAAAACAAATCAGATAAGGAAGATTTTTTTTTTCATTATGTTGAGAAATGTCAAGAATAAAGACGAATACTCAAATGCTATTGGAGTTAGTGGGGCATTTATGTATTTTCAGCATACTACAATTGACGTGTATGTATTGGGACATCCTAAATCTTTTTGTTTGCATACTAAATAGTAGGGAAGTATGGTGATTGGAATTCAGGGTAAGTTGCCATTTAGGAGCCAAATAACAGCTGAAAAAACCCTCAAAAAAAACCTACTCCATCTGGCAACCGCCGTCACCCTGGAGACAATGTGGGACATTTTCTTTGTGCAAAAGCTCTTCAGCAAACTCACATCCTTCCTGCTGAAAACGAATACCCCCCCCCCCATTCACTCTACTCCTCCACCACCCAATCCCCCCAAAACAAAACCCAAAGCTTTCCAGGAGAGGAAATATGGCTTTAGAAAGGGAAGCTACACAAACCAAATAATGTCTTTTTTGCTTGTACGTTGCTCCAGATCTGAATCTAAATGTCAAAGAGTGATGAGTAATAGCAGGAGCTTTATTTTTCTCACTTCTCAGTCGGGCCTCTGCAGCTACAGGTGGCTGTCTGTCTGCACATGTGCTGGGCTTTAGCCTCGATAGCGACAGTGTGGAAAAAACCTGCCAATGGCTGACAGCACACAGGCCATCTACTTTCCAGTCAGTCTGGACAGTGTTTCTGACTAACATATATCCAGGATTCAACTTCCACTCATCCTTTATCATTCATACTCCGGTCCTACACAAACACATCAGTGCAGTTTAATGTCTTTAAACAATATTGTAGACAGTAAAACAGTCCAATAGTTCAAACTTGAAAATTCCACTTGAAATCAAATTGAAAGATGCCATTCAATTTAAATTGTTAGATTATGATTTATGGTGAATTAACCACAATACCTTAAGCCAGTGTCTGCAAAAACACTTGCAACACAGACCTTAAGCCAACTAATACAAAGAAAGAATCGAGATTTGATTTTATTTTTTTAAATGTGTCACAAGTCAAAGAAGTAAACAGATCAATTCATTTTCAATGGAATCATTGCAGTAGCTGGATGGGCATGTGCGGGCGAGTAAATCCATAAAACATTTTCACCTCGATTTCAAACCCTGGTGAACGACTTCTCTTCATTGACCAATAGAGAGGTCTTATGAAGTCTTATCATCCACTTTTGTTCAACCACCGAGTATTTACTGTCTCAATGAAGAGAGCTGGTTTGCCAGCAGTTATGAAATAGGGGTTGAGGATGGTAGAAGTGCATGCTTTGAATAAAGTATGAACCTATTCCCATTAGGTGCGGAGCTAACAAGCTCGCTCAGGCAAGGGCAGATTGTTTTGTTGTGCTACTTGCTAGTGGTTGACACGATGGTCTAGTCACTATACTATAGGAGTGTTACGGGCCACCAGGCAAGAGGATGCTTGTAACACTGACATTGATTTTTTATCAGATATCGGAGAGTAGCAAACAACATAATATTATCAAAATACAATGTAATCATCTCATTCGACCAGGGTGAGGGGGAAACCCTTGGAGCATTGTACACATACTGTACACACACACACATTCATCTCTTCCTTTGCATTTAAACAAAAAGAACACAGTAGAACTATTTTAGAACATTGCAGTTAAGTCATTTCATGAATCATTGGGTAGTACAATGGCCATGCATGTCATTCTCCTAAGATAAATAAACTTCAGCCGGGTTTCAGTGTAGGGCAATGAAGGAGGCTAAGAAGCCTGGACAAAGAGGTCAAGAAAGGGTCAGGGAAATAAACTATTGTTGGTCGTCTTATGTGAGATGTGCACGTTCACCAGTGTGCAAAGTGTGTCCAGTAACACTTGGGCTGCTGTGACGTCCAAAAGTGACATCCAATGGGAGTCAGCATATAGGAGTCATCAGTGGGTGACCATCACATGGTTGAGTGTGGCACATGGGTTATAGCGGCATCAGGTTCATTCATTGTGCCTCTAAAAAAGGAACGTTATGTGGACAAGGAGGATGCCATGCAGGATGGTGATACAGCTTTAAGTTGTCAAGAAGACTTGATTTAATTATCCTGGTGGTTTACTGTGGCTCGTGTTACCTAAAGGGCAAGGACAGAGAAGGGGTTGGAGGAGGATGGTGTGACTTCAACAGAGGATGTGGGCCGTCTTAAATATGATCTTAATGCAAGAAGCTCCCTTCCAGAACAAGCTGCAAAACAAGACTTCCGTGTGCTACTAGTGCAGGAAACAGGAAACATGATAGGCTAAGCTGTAGGCTTAATGCAGTCAATCACAACATATCTACACAACGTACTAGCTTTGTCTCTTGTTACCCAGCAATACTGTACATCCCACCAATCATTTCAACCAAACAACATTAGAAGCCCCAAAAAAACTCCTTCTCATACCACAGCGTTTCCCGCCCTCCATTTCAGCCCAGAAATGACATAGCATTACCTAGGACAACCAATAGTCAAGATACAGACATGTGCATGTCTCAGAAGAACCAAACAGTAGCAGACAGTCACTGTGAAACAATGGAGGCAGACATCTAGCACTGGGCTGTATCTGTGGTTGAATGACTTTTGATGATGTATTTGAATCACCAAAATAAATGCTGATATTTCTCCTCATTCATCCTCACCTCTCTCCACTACAAATGTGACATCTGTACTAGATGTAATGTAATGCAATAATGTAATATATAACTGATAGTTGCTGCAGGCACCATTAGCTTCATTCACTTATACTGCACAATGTCTTACACAGTATAGAAGAAAAAATCATACTGGTGAATGTTGTGATTGACCAAGTATTTACTTTTTAATCTAATTAGCCCTTCAACAATAACGTGTGTCACCTTTTATCAACACACACTTATTTCGGGGGGGAGGAGGGAGAGCAACAAAGATGTGCCACACATACTTACAGTGATAAAGACATAAAGCCAGGTCTGGACCAATAACTGTCCCTTGATCTGAAAATGTAAACCAATCACATGGCTGCATTTAAGATTACAGCACAGCGGGTGTCTGGGAGGCACATTTCCTTTTTTTTGTAGTATGACAGATTTGACGTGGAGAGGCTATCTGATGAAAACGTAATCTTCTACAACAGTAAGCCGTACTGATTGTTTTAACCACGGCGGAGAAAATCAGTGAAAAATGACCATCAAAGCTGAGAGAAACGGAGCATGAGTGAAAAACACAACTTCTGGGTTCTGTTCCAGAAAAAACCTTATCCAAAATCCTACGCAAAAAAATAAACTACCAATACACACTTTGGACCACTATGCTTGGATTCTCCCATCTTTTGTCTGCTTTGATGAACACAATTTCCCATAAACCCCTTTGTGGAGGTTAACAGTCATGTCTGTAAGGACGGTCAGGACATAAAGCCTTGATTACTCTTATATTAACTGGTCATTTATCTGGTATTAATAAAAAAAAACTAATGTGAGAAACTATCAATAATATTATTAGGGGAAGTTGTTTGCACAAACAGTCCAAGCATGACACAATAAGGGTTTTGGAGTGATGTAGCTAGAGCGGCCTACAAGCCTCTTGCAAACAACTGTGCCAATCCTAACGACCCCCTATCTGATGCTGTGGACATGCTGGAATCACCCCATGGGGACTAGAAACGATGGCTGCCCTGAATAGCAACAGGCTGCTGGGAGGGAAACACACCGACTCAGCTCTTGGTCATCAGTGAGGACACAGACATTCCATGGGTTCCAGGGAAAGCATCAAAGGACTAAGGAAGAGGGCATCCCTCATACGCAACGCAATACGCGCACACACACACACCTTTTCCTTATGACTATTACCATGGTGCACATCTCATTTACTTAGCAACAGACACAGGAAAGGCCTTTGATTACAATTTGAGTATTAAGTATATGACAGGAGAATGAGTGTCTGCCAACAGATGTGGTCTACAAGCCCTGTGTGTCTAAAGAAGTATGTGTGTTTGAGCATGTGTGTGTGTGTATCTGCATCCCTACCCCCAGCACACACACACACACACACTCCTCTGTATCTGTGTAGTAGGAATGAGGGAATGAGGGCAGTGTTGGGGCCCTGGGGCCACAGTCTTCCCCATGAATAACAAGTATTCAGCACAGCAGACAGACGGACTGATGTAATACACGCAAAGTTTCAAAAACGCACGCACACGCGCGCGCGCGCACACACACACACACACACACACACACACACACACACACACACACACACACACACACACACACACACACACACACACACACACACACACACACACACACACACACACACACACACACACACACACACACACACACACACACACACACACACACACACACACACACACACACACACACACACACCACAGCCATGATATGTCGAGTTTCTCCCTAGTCTCAGCACCATGTTCTTTTAATTGCACAACTATGATTTATTGAGGAACCGTTTCTTATTTACAATTTTTTATTTGTCACTGCTATAACATAGCTGATTTATTTGCCTGTACAGGCTACTAAATAGATTACCTCCTTAACTTGGTGCCAGTGGAGAGTTGTGTTGTTCTAAATGTCTGCTCGCTTTCTTTTGGTATAAAACTGCTCAAATGTAAAGCTTTGGCATATCAGCATAACACATTGTCAATGTTACTTTCACCCAAAAGATATTAGCACTGTGACTTAAAGGAATAGTTCAACATTTTCATGGGTGGATTTGTGATGAAGTTAGGGGCATAGGTGGCTCATCCGGGTTAGCTTAGCTCCAACGCCGGTTGCCAATGGGAGCATTAGCGTGCCTGTGCTGGCAGCAAGAAGCTAAACTAAA
The DNA here is from genome assembly GCF_949987685.1 of Ammodytes marinus. NCBI lineage: Eukaryota > Metazoa > Chordata > Actinopteri > Uranoscopiformes > Ammodytidae > Ammodytes > Ammodytes marinus. Next base: position 20,713,325 of record NC_137226.1, read on the forward strand.
CTAATGACTGAACGCTGCTGTGTGCTTGTTGTGTCTCCTTTATCTACTGGCACGTTATGTCATTTTAGAATCAAATACATACCGGCAGAGAGAGGGAGAGAGAGTTGACGTGACTCTCTGAATGTTTACCTGGCTCTGCATACTGACAGGAATAGGCACAGCGAGCATGCTAGAAAACTAGCGCAATGGGCTTCTCAGTATGTAAACAAGACGTTGTTGATTATACGGAGCAGAAGAGAGATTACTACGAAGATCCAGAACCATACACACGGTGGTGTGTCGGTGTGGGGCTCGTCAACGTATGTCCACAGAAAACGAGTGGCTTTGCTGCACTGAGTGGGAGCTGGTGCTGCCATCAATGGAAAGGCTTGACAAATGTAAAATGTTGAACTATTCCTTTAAAAAGGTGCTGTAAGCGGAATGTTTCTTTTAGCTAACTTCCTGTCAGTGACTGCAGTTAGCAGTCCCCTCGCTTGTCCCTACGTCACCACATTAATGCACTGCGGTCTTCAAACAGCGAGTTATCTAGCATCATCTCAGATCCATAAGTCTGATAAAACATGATAAAAACCATTCAAACAGACATTGTGAAGGATTTTTACCTGCTCCGCCATTGTAGGCGCATAACTATTCACCCATCTGTCGCTCTGGCGTGCACCGGCAGTGAGACCATGAGTGAGACGGGTGTCTGTTTGTAGCGTTCTCTCTTGTGATTGGATAAACATTTCGGGATCCTCCAATAAGTTTATTTGCCGATTACATGCAAAGCAGCTGACTGAGATCGGCTTCATGAAACGCGCACATTATGCAAGTGATCACTGTATGAATAAAGAGCGATTTAACACTTATATTAACATAAATAAACCGCTTACTTCACCTTTAAGACAGATGATTGCATCCAATTCAATGCACCTTCAGTGCATACAGTACACTCTTTTGCACCAAATGCATATTCAAATGTACTGTGCTGCCTTAATATTTACTGTATTGTTTTACATAGAAAATTCACTTATTCAATTTACTTAGTAACATATTTTTATAGTCATGCATGTATTAGTCATACTTATATGCACTGTTCGTATTGTTCCTGGGAGCCTTGAAGATTGCTGCTAAATTGTGTTGTACACCGTCATGACAATAGAAGCTTTCTGATTCTGATTCATGAACTAGTCAATATGAGAGTGGCACTTACTCACCCTTACCCACAGCCCCAAGGGGGGGTACGGGTTACCCTAGTAACGCAGCAAACACACTGAGAAGGCCGCAAACATCCAGGCAGCCTTCTGAATGGTTTAGGGGGGAGAGCAGCTCACACACACACACAGTGCACAACCCAGCAGCGTCACTCTCTGTCCCCCTATGAAAGGCAGATTGTGAGGGCTATTTGTGGAGGGCCTGAAAAGGCTGCGGCCCGTTGCTGGAGGAAGTGGCTGGCCACAGGCAGGCACTGCTGGCAGCATCTCTCTCTCTCTCTCTCTCTCTCTCTCTCTCTCTCTCTCTCTCTCTCTCTCTCTCTCTCTCTCTCTCTCTCTCTCTCTCTCTCTCTCTCTCTCTCTCTCTCTCTCTCTCTCTCTCTCTCTCTCTCTCTCTCTCTCTCTCTCTCTCTCTCTCTCTCTCTCTCTCTCTCTCTCTCTCTCTCTCTCTCTCTCTCTCTCTCTCTCTCTCTCTCTCTCTCTCTCTCTCTCTCTCTCTCTCTCTCTCTCTCTCTCTCTCTCTCTCTCTCTCTCTCTCTCTCACTCACTCACTCACTGCATCTTGCTTTCTATCTGAGTGGTTTCCATTTCCCTTCAAGACCTTTGCTTGCATCCACACTCTGTACTGAATGCACCTGTGAGCACCACATAAGAGTCACAGCTTTGACCCAAAAACCCATGCTTCAATAAGACAGCAAAAGTCTGAATCATATATACCAAGAAATCTCTTATGTAATCTAAAGTGAGTGAGTAATACAATCTTCTTTAATGTTATATCTAGATAATATTACCAATTGCTTATACCATATCCTTTCAGACAGGAAATGAAATAATAAAGTGTTATGGATAAAATATCCAGACAGGATTGTCTGTTTAATCATTGTGAAGTAAGGAACAATGCAACAGTGATCTCCAACAATGTACTAATACAGCCACAGATAGTAAAGGGGGAGCTACCATTACAAATGGTAATAGCAAAATGTCCAGATGGTTGATGAATGTCATGGTGCGTATCGTCATATTTTCCATCATCACACTGAAAGAGATAGATTATCTGTTAGTTGGATAGGAACAGACTCAAGCTGAATTCTGACTGTGGCACAGCTAGGGCTGGCTGCTGTTTTTTTTTGACATTTTATCAATATGTGTGCCAATATTATACACTGATGTTCAATAGATACTAAAATAAAATAAAAAGTATAACTCACTTTGTTCATTTTAGTTTTTTCAAATGTTAAAAGGTTGTAAAACATTTTTTTTAAATGTTTAAACAAACAGCCATACAAGAATGTTGCCTTATTACAACAACCTAAATGTAACAAAATGATTATTTGAACCAGGAACTATCCAATCAAAAAATATGACAAATGAGTTTGAATCTGAACACAAAATAAAAGTCAGCCTTAATGTTATTGAGAGTGATACCAATAGTCAGTCTGGTGTCACTTTATTAACTCAAATCTCAGTAAAATTGAAAAAAACTCTGCTGATGAAACTCAGAATTGAACAATAAAAACATGTACCTAGCTCACTACAAACTGTAAACACAATCACAGCATCAAACTGTCAGGAGTTAGAGCATACTGCTTGATGAGGGCTTCAGTGGTGTTTACAATGCTAGCATGATAGCATCGCATCCTTAGATCTTGCACATTGTTAGCGACATCACAACTCTACAATCAGGACAACACTGTACAACAGTGTGAGATAACCTGAGATTTATAAACACCTGCGTGCATGCTCAGTGTGCCTTGTGTGCGCTTCTTTGTGTCCCTCTAATGTTGTGAATGGCTGCGGGCTGTACGGGTGTCTGTCTGTGTGTGTGATGGTGGGTGTGTGTGTGTGTGTGTGTGTGTGTGTGATGGTGGGTGTGTGTGTGTGTGTGTGTGTGTGAGATGGTGCATCTAGAAGTGGCTGGGCTTCAGAGGAAGATTTGTGTTGTCCCTGCAGCCTGAGAACAAACGTTCTGTTTAGGACTGCCTTAGCAATGATGACCAACACCCTCAAACTGCAGAGCCAGACGCACACAGATGGGGCTACAATGGAGGCCGTATGTTGCTGTCTGTCTGTGTGCGTGTGTGTGTGTGTGTGTGTGTGTGTGTGTGTGTGTGTGTGTGTGTGTGTGTGTGTGTGTGTGAATGAATACATGTGTGTCCTTTTCACCGTCTTGAATGAGACCGCCTCACTCACACTCGCACACATTCAAACACACGCCCATTTTCTTTGTTTTTTTAAGACAAGCAAGGGGGAGACAATCTGGACTCTCGCTCGGGTTTCCTGTTTGGGACTGGGGACTGCGGATCCATTTAGCTGCTGGGTGCTGGGTGCCGCTGTCCAAACACAGCGACATGCTGTGTGGAGCTTCTCAAGAGACCCTATAGTGAGAGTAGGACCACGCCCCTGCAAATATGAACTCTTCCCCAGCCCGAGAGCAGCCATCTTGGCTCTAAGTAAGACGCGCTGATAATAGAACTATGAGTCTAGGTTGAGGACAGTGTGAGCAACCGGACACCTAAGATACAAACTGAGAGGGTGAAGAAAGGATGCGAGGCGGAACACTAGAGATGCATCAATCTGCTTTTTTGGGGATTTGGACCTCTTCTGAAACCGATACTGATTCCGATACCAGAGCTCTGTTCTCTTCATTATTATCATCATCATCATCATTGTTGCTGTTGTTGGTTTTATGGTCAAGATCACATGAGGCTGTAGTAAACCACACAGCACTTTTAAATATACAAAAATGCATTAAAATTAAAGTTAATTCCAAAGCCATTAAGATTTTTTTTAAGTTGTTTTGGAGGGTTTCCATATAGTAGTTCAAAAGCATAAGAATTCCAGGGAGGAAAATGTGTACATTTAAAACTCCAAAGGGAATATTTTTTTCAAATAAAAGTGTAAGGACTGTGTAGAGAAATAAAGATCTCCCCTATCAATAAACCCAATAAAAAAAGTTTTTTAAAAAAATCAATCAATCCCATATCCAATAAGTGGATCACGGCAGTATCTGCACCTGATACCAATACTGGATCTAATCGGTCCCATCCATCTCTACTCTGCACCCCTAGGTTAGTGTCTGTTAGGCCAGCCAAACTGTCAACCATCTAGAAATCATAGCAAGCAGAGCGGCTAACAAACATGGAGGAAGATGTTCCCTTTTGTAAACACCCACAGGGTTTGTGTTGGTGACGGCGCTCTGACAGGCAGGAGAGCAGCGATGATGTCAGCGCCCAAAAACCTGTCAGTGTGTGTGTGCCCACGCTCACAATACATTCCACTGACTGAGTGACAACCAGCAAACACACACACACACACACACACAGTCTCTCACACACACAAGTCGACAGGATGCATGAAATATTTAGACACGAGAGGAAACTACACTGCACCGCACAATTCCTGGTATTCTTATGATCGAGGAGGACCGTTCATTCTTGACACGTAGCCAAATGTTTCCTGTACAGCTATTTAGTGAGAGCAACAGCACAAACGCAGTTAACAAATGACATCTACTAATACTGACGTGGTCTGAGACCTTGGTCCCTTATTGGTGAGTGTGTGCGTTCAAGAGGAACATCCAACATATAATGCCATATTTAAATCTCTCTCTCCATCTCTTTCGGAGCTTGGCAACAAGGTTTGGGACCTTAACCAGAAGAGGGTAACACACTATCAAATGCAAAGACTTTTCTTCTTCTTCTTTATTGCATTGTTGAGAGGAGCCTGGGACTTGTAATTGTTAATGTGCATAAGACAAATAAACCATGCTGAATCTTGAATCTAGTGTACAGAAGCGTACTGATCTAACTGCAGAGGTCTGAGGTACTTTTGGGAAGTAAGAGATGATGGAGGAGCGAATAATTCCTTTGCAACTTACTGGAGATGGGTTTTTTTAAACACAACAACACCACCATGCCTCCACCTGGAACCTTTAGCATTAGATAAGAGCTACTGTAAAAACTGCTAATGTCAACACTTATCATCACCCTTAAGTGTTTGTGTTTTTTTACGAGGCATTGAAGCCTTGATCATCCTTTAAAAAGCCATTGTGGCTTTAATGTCTGGGTCCCAGATGCTTTTTTTTACAGGCTTTTTGCTTCGCTCTACATTGCAATTCAGGCTAAGGCAGGAAGGAGAGAGTTTTTCTGCAGCGTTTGCAGTGTCCACGTCATTATAACATCCTGTATTCACGCACCCCCCCCCCCCTTCCCCTCCCACCATCACTGAAAAAAAACATACAAGATGCAATACAGTAAGTGGGTTCATGATTTAGGTTCCCTCCAGAAGCAAAAGCCCAGTCCCATGTCTACTTTTAGCCGCCAAGGGCTCGGGAGGGATGTTACCATTTTTTGCCTCTTATGAATAATTCATATGCAAAAAAATCCACTCTGAATAAAACACTACCACGTTACAAGCTGCATGCCTCCATCGGATTGGCGGGTTGAATATTTCATGATTGAACGGGCCATTATACTGCAGAGATCTAGGCCAAGGCTCAGGCTAAAGGGAGGGAGAGGGGGGGCTCAGATAACGGTCCAAACCCCCCCCCCCCTGCCAACACAACACAAGGGGAACAGAGCTCCGGAGTCCTAAAGGGGGCTCAGGGAGGGGCGGGCAAAGCCATCTGGGTTAATCCACACAAAACACAGACAAAGAACAACAATCAGCAACACCTCCGAAGAGAGAAGCATCGATTTCTAGTTTAAAAATGCACGCCTAAAATCAAGTCTTTAGCTGCAGGAAATCAGCAAGTTTTTCGTTGTCTGACGTTGTCTCAACTCAGTCACTGCAAGGGACCCTGCAGGCTGCAGCCACTACACTGACAACTCGCTCTGTCCTGCACGCTTTCTGTAAAGTTCTGCTTCAAAATAAATTAAAAATAAATAAGCCACCGTTAAATGGCAACACTTGTGACAATTTGTCAATGAGATACAGTAGTGAAAGATGCATCTGAAACTGTGAAACGGGTGAATAAATAATATCCGAATAAATCCGTCTTAGGTCACAGCCGACCCAAGCAAGCCAGCCAGCCAGCCCCCCCTCCCCTCAGTGCTAGCCCGGCTAACGCTAGCTATTAGCAAATAAAGTTAGCTCAAGTTGGCTGTCATACAGTAAGACAGTTTGTTTTGCTAAAGCTACAACGTGTCTGTAAGTCAAGCATTGCAACGGAGCGGTCCCTCCACTGTGTCGTCCCCGTCGGAAATGCAGGACGCCAGCTTGACAGGTTAGCATTAAGTACACTAATCCCGTGAGGCCTGCTCGTCCCCGGCCCAAAGTGTACGGCTTACTCCCAGCTGCCGGTGCCTAGCTTCGGTCAGTAGTGACTGGCGGCCCAGCCCGTCCCCGCCTCCCTCCCCACCTCCCGTTTACCGACAGCTAATAATACGCCGTTAAAAAGCTAGCTAGCAGGGCAGTAGAGCTAACTCAAACACCCACCTCGCTTGTCGAGGTCGTAAGTGACCACCAAATAGTAGTCTGCGAGCCTGGCCATCTTCGGAGCTCAAGGCGACGGGCCTTTCTCGTTAATTCCTCTTCTCTCGTTGCCGTCAATAGTCCATGTACGTCCTACCAGCGCTAGATACATCACGGGCGACGGTAGCATCCTTCCAGCTGTACCCCGCCGCCATACTGTCAACTCTGCCTTGCCCTGACAGCGGAGAGCCGCGAGTCTGCGCACTGAGGGACTACCAGGGAGGGGCTGCTCGGCAGGAATGTCCCATGCGAGGAGCCAAACCAGCCATGGGGCCGAAAGTCTGACCAAAACCCTATAATAAAACCCAACAGTACCGTCACTAGAAGGGTGAAAGGTGGTGACAAGTAGGAGCTCTAAACTGATGGGGACCCACAAAAATTCAGTGGGATTGCTTTACTATAAAACGGGCTTACAAGAGCCAATATTATATTGGGGGAGGGGGCAGAATTGTTCCTTATGCAACAGTGTCTCAATGGAGAACAAACTGATAACAAAACAAAATGTAGGCCTATTATCCCACAAAGACCATTGCTTGTCAAAACTCAGACATTTGATTGTGCCCGTATTAAATATATTTTTATTTGAAAGGCATGGGTTGTAGCCTTTAATTCATTTTAAATGATTTTTAACATGAGAATTTGCACATCCAGCTAGGGCTGCAACTAACGATTATTTTGATAATCGATTAATCTGTCGATTATTTTCTCGATTAATCGATTATTAATCGATTAGTGTTTTGGTCTGTAAAATATCAGAAAATGGTGAAAAATGTTTATCAATTTTCCAAAGCCCATGTTGACGTCCTCAAATGTATTGTTATGTTCAAAACACACAGATATTTCAGTTTACTGTCATAATAAGATTAAAGAAACCAGAAAATATTCACATTTGAGAAGCTGAAATCAGAGAATTTGGAAATGTTTTATTCAAAAATTACTCAAAACGATTAATCAATTATCAAAATAGTTGGCGATTATTTTAATAATCGATTAATAATCGATTCATCGATTAATCGTTACAGCTCTACATCCAGCACACTTGGATGCAGGAGCATAAGATAAAACTACGTTTGGAGGAAAGAACAGGTCCCACACTCTGGTCTAGTTCAGCATCACCATCATTGAGCCTAATAACCAACGTTTCGGTCCTGTTTGACCTTCTTCAGAAGTCATTAAGTTTTAATTAAAAAATTAGACTAAATTGAAGTCCCATCCCAAAGCATTTTCAATGCAAGTGATTGTGGACAAAATCCACAGATCTGTTTCAATGCATTTTAAAATGTAGCTGCAACCAACACAAGGCTTTAGTAGGCAATACAAGCGAGTAAGCTCTTTTTATATTTTTGCCTCACAAGAATAACATTCAAGACATTGCAGCCCATTCATACATTGGTTTCTTGTTTGTTATTATTTGTGCATGTGATGTGGACATAGCTATAGGAAGACATGCTTGGGTTAGAGTCTGTAAAAATTCAACTGCAATATGATGTGTTGGGGCTGTAACCACGTCTTTGATGAGCCTTCATGTAGATATTTAGCTCCCGCTAAAGCTTTGCTTGGGAATGAGTAGACAGAGCGATGTGTTGGAAACATGGGGTCATTTAAATTTGCCACGGATTGATTACTTTAAGTCTTATATGTCCCAACACACAGAGCTGCAGTGCCAAACCACTTTAGTTCATGGAAAATCTTTTTACAACTTTAAAAAAAAAATGTAAATTAGATGAATTTCACCAAACTGCTTTGGCAGCAGTTGCATTCTCTCAATCTGATTGCAGCCTTTGGTAGCATCATAAAATATAGCGGATTGTCAATAAAGTCGTTGAACCTTTGGCCGTGAAAAACACTTGAATTGTGCAATGTGAAGCACGAGAAAACCTTGGCATGATGGTGCTGGCGTGTCACTTCGGATGGGCAGATAACATGCCAGTGTGTGGGGATGTGTGGACAGATGGGCCCTGATGTCCACACATCCGCCGTGTGGCCCGTCCTTGGCTGTCAGCGTTGTGTAGCAGCCCTCCAGAGAATTCCCAACACTTCCTGCACCGAGACCTCTGACCTAAAGTGCTTATCACTCTGGGGCTGAAAAGCAATCCCGAGCATGAGATGTCACATTTTTTCTTCAAGACCTTTGTTTTCCCAACACTCAGCTAACAACTAGTCTCCCCTCCTTTTCTCCCACAGTTATCTGACAGCGAGCAGAGGACAGCTGTCTAAACTATGTTAACTGGAGATAACATGCATTTAAAACTGGTTTGTGAACACTGTTTGTTTTCAGGTACTGTATAGTCACATTGAGGGGCAATGCTGCGTCTTACAGTTGAAGTTAACTGTGGCTCAACCTTGAACCACACTTGACAAGTCGCCAGGCAGATAGACAAACAAACGGGTGAGAAAACAGAGATAGGCAAAGACAAGAGCAGCTCAGTCTCTCCCAGACTCTCCCCTCAGGACACGGATACGCACACACAGTAATGAAGTTGCCTTTTCTAGACAATCTTGTGCTTTGTTACCGCCACTAATGACTTTAAGGTCACCCGTTGTTTTTTCAACACTAATATGGGTCCCCGCCGGTGTGTCTATGACTAACAAAGTATGAACTTTTTCACCGCCTCCACTTTTTTGAAAACCTGTGTTCACAAACCCCAGACAGATTTATCTCCCCTTATGATGTCATAAAGGGAGAAGCCACGCCCCCTCATTACCTATCTATCTTAGCACTAACTCTACCTGTGATAAGCACACCCCCATATAACCCTGAATCTACTGTAAACGATTTCTGTTGTTTTCTCAGTAATATTACTGTAATGTCATCAGTTTCTAACAATAACAGTGCAATACTGTACTTCATTTTACAGTATATTTAAACTACTGTAAAACAAATTACAGTACCACTGTACTACTGCAATTTGTTTTACAGTATAGTTTTACTGTGGTAGGAAATACATCAACTACTGGATAATTGTTGCCAGTAAGTTACTGTTAATTTAACATTAAATTGTTTACGGTGTTGGGGCGCCCTTAGCTCAGTTGGTAAGATGGAAACCTGTCCTCTAGTTGTTCCTCAGCAAAGTGATGATGCACAAACTCATGAGGGTAATGAATGTGTGTTTTGACATTTTAGTAATCTGTTGCGTTATCCGCACACACGCAGCCCAATCAGAGCACAAAGCCAACTCACTGCAGGATGCAAAACAGCCATGTGACTTCCTGTCGACTAACCCACAGACAGGAAGCGGTTTTGAAGGCCTCTCGCACATGGCTGCTCTTCATGAGGCTATCGGAGCAGTGCACTTCCCTTCGGCTCTGGTGAAGCGCGGCACATGAAAACGCTTGGTTGAGCAGGCTTTGCACAAGTTAAAGTTTCATTCCCCCCCCCCTGGAAGCAAAGCTGTGTTTTTCACTTGTTGCACTCGTGCAGGTGCTGTACTACATGCTGTGGTAACAGACAGACAGACAGACATCCTTGTCTTGTGTATCTCACTGCTGTAATATGAGCTGCTCTGTTTCACGTGTCAAAAGGCTGTGTGGACAGTAAACAGTTGTAAATCCTGATGTGTAACATGTGATGTGACCGTGTCAGTTATTTGCTGTGTTTCATTCAAGTTTAATTTGGGGGGAAAAGCATTAAATATAAATAAGTGATCCGGATGAAACATCATTTAAAGGGGTACCACAGTGATTTCATACTTCACTCTCATAAACATTTGGGGACCTGCTAGAGATAGCTTAAAATAGTATTATTATAAACAAAGCTGCAGAAGCTTGAACAATCAGAAAACTTTGTATCCTATTGATGTTCATCCATTACAAAACTGCATTCCACTACTAGACTCTACTAAAAACTTGGCTACAACTCTTCAAGTAAACATATTTTTGTATAACATAACATTTTCATAACTAAGCAAGGAACAATCAAAGTTAAGGTTCAAATTTAAAATGTAATTTTTATTATTACATGCATGCATAATTAATTAGGAGTTAAAGGTGGAGTAAGGGATTCTGAAGAATGCTTATTGTCAAAATTACTTTTTTGAGCGCACACACAGAACAGACAGGTAAGAGGATCTGCAGGAGATATTCACTGATTTTGAAAAAAATATATTTTGACGACAAGCATTCCCCAGAATGGCTGACTCCACCTTTAAACTGATACTGTAATCTCAGTTTAATAGCGACCTCTGTGGCCACAAGTGGTAATGAAGGATAGTGACACTGAGTTTCCCAAAGCTGTCTTAAGCTATTTGCTTTGAAGGTGTCATCATCATATGACCTGACTGAGCTAAAACAAGAACAGCAGAGTCATATAGTCAGTGAGCTGGCTCTATTAATGTGCGCAGCTACAGCCATATCTAGCTTGCTATTAGCGAACATTAGCTGCATCTGATTCGCTAACCAGCCCCTCAGTTCATACAGGGCTCCCCATGCCTAGTCATTAAAGTTGCCACCTGACTCTTGTCTTTGCTACCAAGGCCAAAATGACCTAAACCTGATCCTGACTGGGACCTCTGACCTGAACCTGCCTGCAGATTTCCCAGCCCCACTCTGCTGCCATGAAGACTTGTACAACTTAACTGCCCTGCCTGCCTCCGTTTGCCTTTGGATTTAACACCTTACTGCCTCGAATTAACCAGTTGGGACATGAAGAAAACATTCACAAAATGGCATTAATTTGAATATACGTATACACTGTGTATATATGATTGATTGATTGATTGATTGATTGTGTTCATATACTTTTTTTTTCATCTGATCTGCAACTTATATGAGTGAACAATGCAGGTTTAACTCATTGACACCGGGCAGGGATATCAGTGGGATATTTTAAGCACAAGGAAGCCATCCATTTTGATAACATCTATTTGTAGGCCACTGAGCATTACAGAGCGCATACGTACAGGAAAGATGGTAGTGGGGTTGTTCAACCACAGACGTATTCTGGTATAACTGCATTCATCACAGGCAAACTGTCATGAATACATGTTAAACATCTTCATTTTGATTTGAGGAGGTAATCAGTTGTCAACATTGTTTTTTTTCTAAACTCTGAAGCATTTGAAGAATGTGTCATTGCATTTCATTCCGAAACCATGGACATCAATGTGCCGCTATAACTGCAGATTTAGTCCAAAAGTGATGTAGGGTGATCACAGTCAGGAGTTTTAATTCATCAAGGTGTTGGCTGGTACGGTTACGGTTAAGTTTTCCCAGGACAAACTTGGAAAAAAAACGTCTCTTTATGGAACTTGCCCAGTACTACTGCCCTGCACTTGTCATATTGAAAATGAAAGTCCAAATTTGGAAGATCAGTTTTCTGCTGTGTGATTTCTGGGAGCTCGGCTCTTATCAGCCACTTCTGTATTTTGGCCATCATCTTTCCCACACTGAAACCCAATCCCTCATTTGTCCAAAAAGCTGGCAGAGCACTGTCCTGTTAGCTCCCTCTCCTCCGTGGTCCCCTCCCACACACACACACACAAACACACACACGCACGAGCGCACACACACACACACACACACACACACACAAACACACACACACACACACACACACACACACACACACACACACACCCCACTTGCACTGGTAAGAAGCCATGCCAAACAAACTGGACGGGAGACAACAGGGCCCAGTCAAACAAACTCGGTTGTGCAAGCTAAGTCATGTAAATAAAGTTTACTGACAGCAAAACAGTGGGAAAATGTCCCCAAAAATCATTCTTCATAGAGCTGTATTGGTGACTTGGCAACAATTATTGAAAAATTCAAGACACGCCCTGATTATGTTTGTTTTTTTGTCCTCCAAATATACTGATAAATGATATTTATTTTGTATTTGGGAGGTTAACTCTGGGCTGTCCTCATGGGAAGCATCCTGGAAGCATCACAAGAAATGCACTTTATGCAAGAGATGCTGTGCCATGTATTTTGTCTATGTAACATGAGGTTCACTAGGGGGCAGCAATCTTTAGAATACCGCACTGTGGGTTAAACCTGAACCAGTGAGACATGGTTGACTCAAATTCACTACAAAATAACAGTCCACAAATAGAGCACAGCACATCACAGTACAGTACAGCACAGTAGGTGTTAAGACAGATATTACAGTCACCTGAGAAAAGCTACCATTTATGTCTGTTATCTCTGACTGTGTCACTTATTTGTACAGAGGGAGGAGGAAGTAGAGGAGTGCTCCATAAGATGGGATCTATTTTGCTGGAATCACAACTATATAAGGATATTATAAAATAATAAAAGATCTACACTACAGATAAATAAAATTACAGGGTATATGGTTTATGTATTTATCACATTAAAAAAAAAGCTGTATCCAAAATCTGATCTGTAAAAATTGGACTCAAATATGTTGTAAAAATGAAAGATATAGATCTAGATATGCAAATGTATTCAAAATAAGTTAGATATTGCATATTTATCCAAAGATATCTGAAAAAGTCGTAATTAAAAAAAAGAATGTAATGTCAGTAATCAACTGGCAAAGTTTCATGATGAGATCTACAACTTAAACATTTTACCCAATTCACCTGCAGTGTCTTGCCTTAAAGCAAACTCAAGTATGTACTGCCAAAATAATAAACTATGAGTATGATGAAATAAAAGCTATACTTTATCCTTTACCTGTTTGCTGTTGAGTGTATATATACCATGTGGATGTACAGTAACTTGCCGGAGGTCCAAAGATCCACCTACAAACTGATGAGTAAATCAACCATAAAGTGTAAAGTATAATGAAAACTAAGAGGTGAGTTCAGTTCAGGACAGTTACTGACAATTCAATCAGCTGTGTGGCAGCAGGTGCAGACATTACAGGTTTCCACATTCCAGTTACACACTCACTGGCCATGAGACCCAGTAAAACATTTTTATATCCCAACCAAGTCAGGTGCTGTGTGGGGTAGCAAAAACAAGCTGATGTTTAGATAGACCAGCTTGTTCAGTGAAAAACAAGAGAAAGCAGACGTCAGAGTAGGTCATCCTCTAAGCGGCAGGTGTTGTGTGTTTGTATATGAAGTCCTTCTGCTCTGCCACTTCAGATCACATTGCCTCTGCTGGGATGAGGAGTTCAGAGCACAGGACACTTCGGCATCAAGCTGCTGTTTATGTGCTTTTTCACATCAACCCCCCCAAGAGCGCATTTCAACACGTGATAGGTCTGTTTACAACAATTAAAAGGATCGGTTAAGTCAAATTTGAAGAAAACAAAAAACAAACTAGAACTACCTACAGCCAATTTCAGTAGACAAAGCTTCAAAGAAGCTACAATATGGTACAAGGCAACTGCGAACTGACAAAATGTAATCTTGAAGTAACCTTTGACCTCCAATATCTATTCAGTTCATCTCAGAGTCAGAGTTGACATTTGCGCAAAGTTTAAAATAGAAACCTTCAAAGTGTTCATGAGATAATGCGCTCACTACGTGAGGTCACAGTGAACGAACCTTGACCATTTTCCCTCTATTATGTAATAAGTTTGTATTTTACACAAATTGAAAATCCCAACAAAAGCATTCTTGAGATATAGCGCATTGAGTACTGTCCGGCATATCTTCTTTCTCTTTCTCATCAACGACGGAGACTGGAGACCACAGTGCAGAAAGTTCACACCGTCACTAACACATGAAGACTGTATGGAGGACACAAAAGACAATGTCCTCCTGCATGTATTGCAGATTGGCTTGGTCTTAAATAGGCCTTCCAGCAGCTTTGTTCGGCTTCGTGGATGCCATGCAATTGTTGGATGTAGAAGTTGACTTTTACTGTAAGACCAGCGGCTCTTCAAGTGCTGGTATACAGAAAATTCCATAAACAGCAACAAACACCATACGTTCTGCCCCTAAAGTGAACCTCAAAGCATGTGAGAGTTTGTCCCACTGCCTATTTTGTTTACTCAACTCTTACAGCAGGCTATGTCCTAGTCCACCTCAATCAAAACGTCCACAAAGACAAGACAGAGGACAATCACAATCAAAGCAAAGGTCCCTCCACTCTTTGATCATTTGACTATATGCCCACCCCCAAAAAAACTTTCCTTGTTGGATGAGCTTCAAAGCCGCAGACGGAGGCTCTTTTAACAACCCCAAACTGTGCCGCGTTTGTCGGCCCTGCGGAGTACACACTCGCGTTCGCTAATTGCATGCCTAAAACAAAAGTAAAACCAGTGTACTATTGAGAGATCAAACACTGGCGGCAAGCTCTGTGTTCAGAGCCCAGAACAGTATTACATAAACGGGTCAGAGTCAATGAAGGTGGCCTCTTTCCAGGCAGGTCCAAGTTCCAAGTGAAAAATGGCTTTCTATCAGCTGTCCGTGTCGGTAAAATGATTTATGACCATTGTGTCGACTCATTCAAAAGGCCACATCAAAAGATAGCTACCCTGTGCGCTGTGGGAGAAGGTCCATATGCAATGTTCAATATGAATGAGTCCACCCTAACCCTAGAAAGCAAAAGGTCTATGCAGAGCGCTAAACACTAGGGCAGCCGGTCGCGATTCACTTGTTCAAATTTCCGGGATTTATCTACGTAAATCAATCCGGATTTTCCATGTATGCAATGATGCAACGTGCCCAGGCACGCTCCGGCCATGCCCCCACCTGCCTGCTCAAATCTGCCTGCACCCCGTGTTCTGGAAGGTAACCAAACACAATGGAGTAGGTTTGGCAGGAGGGGGGCGAGGGGGCGGAGAAGGACGAAGCCTAGTGTTGACAGAGAATGCTGAAAGCCTCAGATGAGGGGAAGCATTTCCCGAAAATTTACTTAGTTTTTTTTGCTGTGATTCGTGTCAGGTTGCTCTATAGGAGTCATTAAGAAATAATAGGAGATCTTTAAGAACAGAAAAAAACAAGGCTTATGATGTCATAAGGGGAGAAGCAATGCTTCCTCATTACCAACCTAACTTAGCACTTCCTCCACCTGTGCTTAGCCACAGCCCCAGATCCACACTGAATCTAACTCTAAAATGGAGCGTTTCAGACAGAGGCTGAAAAGAGGAGATTTAGCACGTGAGAATGGCACTGTGAGAAAAACTGTATACAGGATTTTTAGGACACTACACCATGACAACAGTTTCTATTGGACAGCCAATAAAAAAATTACAATTTTGAACCTGAAAATGATCATAACATGTTACTTTTAAGCAAAACCGACCGTCCAAACGATTCTTTCATCACATCCAAATCTGGATTAGCGTGTCACTGGCAGGTCATGCCGTGGCTCTAACTCTGATGCTATTAGAACTACATTGGATGATCAAAGAGAGGCCTGAACCCAACTGTAAGGAGATAGCAGCCAAGGTGAAGAAGCTGGCAACCATCGCCGATGAAACTGTCTGAGCGAATATCGCTCACGTAGGCAGGGATCACGTAGCACTGTGAGGCTAAAATCCTACTAGAGCATTTTACAGCAGGTATTTAAGATACTTTAAGCATTTTTTCACTGATGCAAATCATGGATGTGTAATTGTTTGATGCTTTCATAATGCTGAATTATTTCTTAACTCTACCTACGTAGATCGAAATTTATCTAGTAATTGTAAAAAATGTGTTTACTTTAATCTCAAAATTATGACTTCAATCTCAGATTTTTTAATAATTATTAAATCTGAATTTTGAGTTTAAAGTCAGACTCAAATAAATTATTCAAGTGGACCTTATCCTTTTCCGTAAACCCCTTACTTTTAATATACAAGTTTCAAATGTTGGAAGCAAATATATACCGATATAACAAAATATTTTAAAAAATTTATATTTTTTATAAGAGTTGTGGTTG
The DNA here is from genome assembly GCF_949987685.1 of Ammodytes marinus. Taxonomy (NCBI): domain Eukaryota; kingdom Metazoa; phylum Chordata; class Actinopteri; order Uranoscopiformes; family Ammodytidae; genus Ammodytes; species Ammodytes marinus. Next base: position 20,729,776 of record NC_137226.1, read on the forward strand.
CCCCCCCCATCACTGTGTTTCCAATCAAATTTGATTTAATCCAATTCTGGAAATACCTTGAGAATAGTGTTTTTCTCGCAGGGTATTTATATTGTGAAAATGGGACTCTAGCTCTATGACTGGAATGGAATGTCTGTCTGATCTTGAGTTGAAAATCCTCCCCTTTACATCTATACTGCATGTTCAGTTTTTTGGTGGAAGCTCGTGTTTATTTAGACGCCTGAAATGGAATACCAATCATTACATCCTTTACATTCCTCCTTGAGTCTGGCTCTGCTTGTCTTGCCTCTGTTGTCAATTCTCTGGCATTTTCAAAGTATTGCGTATTTTCCATCACTATACTCTATTACTTAAGGTGTCCACTTAACTTTGTTGACAACCTTCTCACCATGCTCTCATGGAAACATTTGTTAGAAAGATTTTTGTTTGGCGTAACTGCATTCGAGGCAGGATTAAGTGTGTGTTACTATTGTGCCTCTCCACCACTCAAATAGATTTTGAAAGGAACTTGGACGGGGAACAAAACTCCTCATTAATGAGAGATGAAATAAGCCACGCACGTAGGATTCATCTGAGTCACTAGAACAGAGTTTAAAGGAGATCATGTTCAGACCTGTGACATAATTTACCCCATATACTGTGTCTGATTGGGAAGATATAAAAAAAACTACTGAAAGTGATGGAGTTGTGGTTTGGAAGCGGCCAATTTCTGCATGATATACAGGTCCCTGATGTATCAGAAGATATATCGTGTTTCCCCACCTTAGTATAGTGTAAATAAAATGATCAGCTCAGGAAAAGTACCCAGGCTTCACTGTGGGACTGTATAGTTATGACTGATGAACAAGTTCTGGGGATTCCAGCTCCTTATCTGTCTCACACACTTGGCTGATAACAGATAGAAATGGATGAGGAGGGGGGGGGGCAGGAAGACAAAATACTCAAGAAATTCACAATAATGTGGGCTATTTCCCTGTGTATGTGCATGGTGGATTATGATAACATAAAGTGTAGTGTCATTTTGTTGTTGTGCTACAAGTCAATTGTGACTGTACAAAGCTATTTCACCTGTTTTATGGGTTTTTATAATGTCATAACAAATTGGATCACTACAATATGTAAGATAAGATAAAATAGAATATAACTGTATTAATCCCGAAGGAAATTATTTTGCCAGGTTGTGCCAAAATCACAGAAACAAGGGGTTTAAAAAAACTACGTAGGTTTTAAGTACAAAGTGAAAAAGTAAATGCAAAGAAACAGATAACTTGGGATGTGACAAGTCATCTGGTGAAAAGGCAAGGCACGCGTATGTATATGGCACAATCCAGACACTACGGCAATTCTAAGTGCTTTACAGGGGCATAAAAAAAACACATAAAAAGTAAGACGAGTCAAATTGCACATTAAAGTACTAGTAGTGTGGACAGTCCCCATAATATCTGCTTTGTAACAGGTTATTGGAATTAAAAGTAGGCTACTGATTGCACATACTGTATATAGGCTAGAAAGGAATTGAAAACTGGATTAAATGACATTAACATATAACGATAATAGTGAATTTACAGTGACACACAGTAGCCCCTATGTTTCTTTCTTTGCACTAATAAAACACCCCAAACTAATATGATGATCATGAGACTGAGCCTTGACATGGTCTGTATGAGCGTCTTACTGTAAGCAACATCTCGGCACTTGTAGCTTTCCTATGAATCATATAAGGTCTCTCAAAGGACTACTATTGTTATTTTCCCCCAGTGCCCAGGGGTATATGAGTTTTATGTACTGTATGTTTGCCAACAACAACTTCTTCCGGGCAGTGGGAGAATGATTATGATGTTGCAGGCAGCACCTTTTGTTTGCCTCCGAAATTGCCAATCGGCACTTTAGTTGAGTCAGTGAACTTATGTCTCCGCCCACTCACTATTTAAGCGCACTATGTCAAGCAGGCGCTCAGCTTCACACTGGAGAACTTCATCTTGACAGGGCAGCACGTTTAGAAAATCCTGCGGGGGATAAAAAAAAACACACACACACAAACACACAAACCTCGAGCTAGCTTCTGTGTGCTGAACACCAAGAAAAGAAAAGGTAAGATTTTAACTTAACTTATGTCATGTGTAGGCTTTTTATTTTAAAAAATATATAAATTAAAACGAATTAGACAGTTTACATGTTTTGCAGAATGGCATGAGGTTGCATTTTCTGTGCATTTTTATTTATTTGTTTTGCCCCAGAAGAATATAAAGTCTTGCATCTGGTGCATACGTTGTATTAATTAGAGTTGTGAAGTATAGAGGCTCATAAGGAGAGTGCGTGTTGAGGAGTGTTCCCTGGGAGGGATATGTGTGTGTTAGAAGAGCGTCCAAGAGTCCAAATAAATGCAATGGGAGAAGAAAATCTCACCGGCTCTCATTTTCTGTCACCGTTCTGCGTGCAACAGGTTCATTGATTATTTCTTTCTTCTGCTTTCTCCAAAGGTTTTGTTGAATCAGCAAATCTCCACTGCCAAGTTTTGGATATCTGAACCCCGGCATTAACCTATTGGGGAACATTTTTTTTCTTAATTTATTCGCCTTTTTCTTCTTCCACTACATTTTTTTTTCTTCTTCTCCCACTTGGGAAGTGGGAATTTAAACGTCACCTTTCAGCCCGTGAGGTCGAGGGCAGGACAGTGAGACGTTTGGCCCGGAGATGCGGTCCATTCTCCCGCTTACTGTGTATTGCATCAGCCTGGTTACCCTCCAGCAGCTGCTGGCTCTGCCGGCCGAGGAGCGTCCCGACACGCACAGGTAGGATCCACACCTTTTATATACTTATGATCCACACAACACTTTATTACGCATGCAAAGCCGCTTCTCGCTTCTGATTGGCTGAATAGAACTCTTAAACATACAACAAAGACGCACCTGGATCCGCTTGACACTTCATTTGAACGTTATTTCGTCATTAAAGGCGCACTTTAACCTGCTTAGTATAAGGGGCTCCATTTCATATATAACATTGTTAAATGCATAATAGCATTATTGGATATTCAATTATGTGTTGAATATGTTTTTTTATGAAGGTTTTGACTTCATTGAGTGGGTGCGTGCGTGCTGACACTTTTATCTGAAGCCAGGAGTAAATGAATCACATCAGCGCTACTGTGCGTAAAAAGGGAAAGCGCTGGCTGCTGTGTTGTTGTGTCGGGACAGATAAAGTGTGCACGAACTAGTAGAGTGCAAGGTCAAAGGCTCTCTCTCCCGTGATACAATAAAACCCTTTTTTATCTCTACTATAAGAGAGAAGCCAATGCGTGGGGTGGGAATGACATACAGTACATGACACAGCTGGGCATTGTAACTGTAAGAGCTACTTCATAATCAATACATTATAGCTATTCAAAACATTCAAAAAGACCCAAACAAAACATCATCCGTTTTGTGATACTTTTTTTCTATCTCTCTTTATTCTAACGGTAGCAATTTGTTTCAGTGTTGTGCTCCAATGGTAGCCTCCTGTCTCTGTGCCTGGTAAAGCATGAACTAGGCCAAAGTTTACACAGTAAGGGATCATGAGGTCATTGAAGAGATAGGACTTACAGTGTGAATGCAGTATGGCTATACACTCCCCCCCCCATCCATACACATTTCTCACAATGATGATTCTCTCTTCCCAAAATTTCTCCATCTTCTTAAAAGCCAACCGTCGTCATATGACTAACTGTTTATAGGCGTTTGTTTGCTTTAATCTCCCTGGGTTTCAAATTAAAACATCAAAAATACACAAACTATTATTACCAAGGTGGGGGAAACCAGTTTTTGCCTGAATAGCCCGACCAGAAATACCAGCGTGGAACTTGTTTAAAGTTTATTGTGAGCCGCCCGGTGCCTGTATTTTTCCACCCCTTCTTTGTGGCCGAGCTTTTAATCCCAAACGGCAAATAAAAGCATTAACAGTCACTAACAGTCCAACACACACACACACACACACACACACACACACACACACACACACACACACACACACACACACACACACACACACACACACACACACACACACACATAAACACACACACACACACACACACACATAAACACACAGTCTAGCCAGTTGGATGTGTGAGGGAGGCCTGCAGGCGATGCAATAAGTGTGTGGAGTTTCATGTGTGGAGTATGGCAGTGGAGAATGTGTTGGAGTCGGTGTGTGAATGCCCTCTTCTGGTGGATTCTGGCATTGAAAGGGAAGGGAGGGAGGCAGTGATTGGATGTTGGGGCCCCTGAAACCAAGGCAAGACTGGGGCCCCTAAAAGCCTATGCGGACCATTTTCTATAAATCTCATCTATGCATTATCTGTAAGTTGTGACTGAGCAAAGCAAATGTTGGCAGTTAGGAAACGTTGCAACAGATCCCACATGAATTTCGAAATAGTGGTAGTGTTTTTAGGAGAAGCTGTGATATTGTAAGCAGCAGAAATGTGGTTATTTTGGTAGGCATTTTGGCCATTATTTGATAGTGAGCTCCCAAGAGAGGATGCCAAGGATGTGGGAAAGGAGTGGGCGGATTGACGATCCCAAAATTCGTTCGAAACCGATTTTTTTTCTCTTTTTAAATCCACATGCGAGTTGTGACCTGTGATCACTGCCGTCCCACCACTAATTTTGACATGTATGAATAATTGAAAAAAAAACACAAGAGGCTACTTGAGTATTTATCGTTTGTGAAACGATCTGCAAATATTAGTCACTTTTCTGAAATGGGTTCAAAGGATGGACAGTAGTGATATGTGCCTTAAGACCACCGTGATTTTATAGGTTATACTTTTGGAATTGCATGCTCAGTTGAAAGTTATAGTGTACTACTGATAGACACAGCATGCCTGGTCATGCAGAGTGGCGTGTGTGCTCACAACAATTAGGCCTATACTGTGGCCTGGAGCTGTCCTTGTTGCTGTTTTTGATGAAAAACATGTAGCGTGATGCCGCAGTAGTCAAGGAAATGAATAGGATGTGGCCCGAGGATTGTATGGATGTATTCAGAAATTGATTGAAAATAATCTCATAGGTGTATCTGATATTCTTCTTCTCCTCTCTGGGGCCCTCATTGATGCTAAATTTGCAATTATAGAGAGAGAGAGGGGGGGGGGGGGGTCCATCTCATATTATGATAATATCAGACTGTAAGAAGATCTGGGTGAGGCTGTTTTATCCCCCTTGGCCATGACTTGCATGTGTGTGTTCCAACGGTCAGAACCTATGCGGCATAAAGGGTTTTCTGTGGCCGCCTTCACTACACCTGCTCCCAGCATTGTAGTCCCCCCCCCACCCCCATCACAACCCATCTCTGTCTTAAAGTGTCCGGGGGCCTTTTATACAGCATGCGCCATCGTTTTATATATCTGTTAGTGATTAGATCTCGGCAGAACATTCAGTAATGTACCCATTTCAATTTGGGCTGCTAATCCAACATTTCTTAAGTCATTTTAGTGATGCTTATTTCAATTGTATTCCCATGGCTCATCAACATTTAATCTTTTTTTTTTGCTCTGTTGTACTATTTGAGCACTTGTTTTGATGGGTGAATGTGTATGCGCCTACAATGGCGGAGCAGGTAAAAATTCTTCGCAATGTCTGTTTTGATGGTTTTTATCATGTTTTATCACACTTATGGATCTGAGATGATGCTAGATAACTCACTGTTTGAAGACCGCAGTGCATTAATGTGGTGACGTGGGGACGAGGGAGGGGACTGCTAACTGCAGTCAGTGACAGGAAGTTAGCTAAACTGACCATTCCGCTTAGCAACATAATTCTTATTTGAAAGAGCAAAAAAACGAAAAAAAAAAAAAACGCAAAAACATTTAAATGTATTGGAACCCCTTTGAACGATTTCAGTACAGAACTTGCTGAACCTTTAAATTACTTAATTACTTCTGATGTTTGCTATATGACGAAGCTTTCGTCTTAAAACATAATCTTTATGTCATGTGAGGTTGATGCCGATTTTTCCCAGTTATCCCAGTATAATACTGTTGAGCATGCGGGCCTTAGCGTAATTTTTTTATGACTGAATGGGATCACTGAATGGGATCAGTTAACAGCTATCACTGTTAGCTGATCCCATTCTATACCAATATACAGTATATATTCACTCTGGCAAAACGACCCTGTGAAAGATTTTTACACCCCCTGTCACTTCTTTCAGCTTCCAGGTATTTCACTATACATATCTCTTTTAACTGTCCTGTCAGGCTTTTTAGTAGGACAATAAATTCTCACTCTTGTTTGAACTGCGAAAGGACAGCTCCATAAGGGCACATCTTGTTCTTTTACCATTAGATGCTGACGGCCCGACAATAACAGTCATCTTGTCTTCTCTACATTTTCTTTCTCGAGAGCTTAGATGTCGGTTTTTGGTTCCCTGAGTCTGTGTTGTCTTTTGTATCTGTAAGTTGTCCCTATGTGTCCTGATATGGACCCCAAAAAAAATCCCCCAAAATATGCTGTAACAATTCTTTTTACAAACCACACCAAATTGCATGTTGCTGGGATCCCACGCAACGCATACCCCATTCATTGTTGTTTTTACATAACATCTTGTGGGTTTTTTTATTGTTTGGGGTGGGGGGGGGGGAAGCAGAGGAAGTTAAATATAGCTTAAGCAGGGAAGTGGCTTTACGGGTTATACAGATTCCAGAAGTGGTGAGCATGCTTTTGACATTGACCCAGTGCGCCTACCTCCCTTTTGTCTGGACCATGGTACAATGACATGACAAACCTAGTCTATTATGTGTATAGGTTGTTTGGCGCTAGGTTTTGTTCAAAGGTCCACATAAAGTCATGTTTTTATTTACCCAATACGATTTCTGAAACCATTAACCCACTGCTTGTTATAGTGTAGGCGTGCATTTGAACAGGTTGGGGGGGGGGGGGACTATATACTCTTGGACATAATATTTACCTGGTGAAACACACCGAGTTCTTTTTACACAGGGTTTGGGGGGGGGGGGCTTCCTGTTAGTTGGGAAACTCTGTGCACATACAGGTGGCTTTGGAGTCCATCCTCTTGATTTGACCATCTTCACTCTGACACAATCCTTCATCAAGGAACAACAAGAACATCACTCTCTCTTTATCGTGTATACATTCCCCGAAAACCACTCTTATACTATCAGTTCTAGGATATCCCCTGCTGTAAATCATCTCAAGAGAGGCCTCTCCATGTATATCTTCTTTAATTTGTTGTATGCGTAAACAAGATTTTTTTTTTTTCAAGTCAGTTTATGCGCAGTATAAACATAGTGGTGTGGCTCCATGGGGGGCAGTCCGACTGAAAACCAGGTTGAAGTTGAGGAGGGTTCTGTGACCAAAGCAGGCAAGAGAATTCCACTGTGGATTAATGGCTATAAGACCTAAATCCTACCCTCTCCACATCTTTAAAGAGCACGTTTCCACTCAGAAATCCACACCATTGAGGGAGGCATGAACGTGCATGTCTACTGTAGGCCTACATGTATAAAGAAGGAGTAGCTTATAGTGGGAGTGTGGATCGAAAGGCTTTACGGAATTAAAGGAAACCTTATCCTGTGATTGCTAGTGTTTTGTCTACTCCCATTGCATTGATTTGGCTTCAGATCAGGCCTATAGTTTTGAACTTGGCATCCTATATACAGTATATCCATGTTATTTTACTGGCTGTACAAAGTGTGCTCAAGTTCAAAGTTTTCCTTGAATGAAGATAATCACATCCGAGAGGTTACAAAAACACATCGGCTTCCGAAACAAGTAGGACCAGTGTTTTAGTGTGAGAAGAATAATCCTTTCCTTTTATTTTTGTGCTGAACAACAATCTCCCCACTGTTACCTAGTGGGGGGATTACAAATGAATGTGCCATATTTACTTCTGATTAAGGCTGCCTTGGTAAACTCCAGCCCCTTTATGGTAGTCATTCAGCAGCATGGTACTACAGTGATGGGGGGGGGGGGGCTTACCCTCAACAGGGTCAGCGTCTAGACTTACGCTTAAGGTGCCAACATATAATTAGTTGAATGGTTTTAGAAACCGTTTCTCCCCTTAATGCGATGATTTGCCAACTAGTTCTGCCTGTGTTGACCAATCAATCCCACAATGAAATTTGGTGCATTTGGTACTCCAACGAAAGGGTGACCAAAATAGGTACGGTATGGTTATTTTGGGTACCCTTTGCTACTTTTGACAGTGGAAACGGGAATAACAGCGTACCCAACCAAGCGAGGGCATATTCTCCGAATGGCAACTGAAGCTTGCCCAATGCTTTAAGGGTTCTTACAGAAGAAAAACAAACAAAAAAAGCACATAGGGAAGGCTTGACCCCTTATTGAATTGTAAAATCCCTAGGAATAGTCTCCAGCCAAAAGGAGTTTTAGTTGAGCGCTTTAGGCTAAGACCATGCTAAGCATAGAAAACAAGTAAAGACAAAGTAGCTTTTACCAGGTTGCTCCATTATATGCTAAGATTTACATAAGTGTTGTGTTGTGGGATCAGGCTCCTAATAGCCGAGTGAGCCTGTTATGTGAGATTAAATATGAATGAGTGAAATAGTTCTCTATTGCAAGATTCATTTAACCACTGGAAGAAAAAGCATAGCAGTCCACAAGTCTTTTTAAATAGGATGTTGCTGGAGCTGTTAGTGGGTTCCTCAGGGTTTGGCCTTCACTTTGGTTTCCATTACACATCTTTCAAATAGCCATTAACTAATTAATCAATTAATAATTAATAATATGACGGTTGACTCAAATGTGGCAGTAAACTATTTGAGAAACTACTACTTTAAATAAAATAATACTGAAAGATATCAGTGGGGTTATAACATTATTAGGAATCACATATAATCTATCGCCAATTTTGAATCCACTCCAATGAAAAGGCCTTACAGAGATAATAAAGACATATAGAAATACACAAAATATGGATTGTTGGTCTATGTGAAGACCAAAAGGTGCGGTTATTTTTTTCCATCCAAATGTAACACTAACAGGGCAATTTTGGTGCCTTGTGGCCTATCATGTGAAAAGCTCTCCTGTGTGAGTCAAACGTGAGTTTTCACAGTGCGACCCAGGTGGGTGTGTAACTTGGTGATGTGGCACCATGGGCACACCAAGCCTGTCATGGAAATAGTGCTGGCCTTCCTCCCGTCTGTGGCTTGGGGCGTTACGCAACTATCTATTCAGCCACTGCCACTGTTGGACAGCAGGTTTGCTTTACCAGCTTTTACCAGACCTGCCCAGCAGTGTGAGCCAAGCCAGTTGAACTGACTGGACGAATAAGCCAAGAAGTTTCCTCAAATTTCACAGAAGAATCCCTATTCCACCACAGCACAGACTTGGCTGTGATGACTCGCTTGTCATCCTCTCACCACGATTAGACACTGAGAAGTTTCATGGTGAAATCACATGAGTCAGCAGCATTTCACAAGTGGAGCAGACTTTTTATAATTAGATGAACTGTGGTTTTTGTGCTTCTCAGCACGTAGGAACATAGCGCCAAACCTGAAGTAGTGGCGGATTTTTTTTCTTCCTTTGACCCAGAAAAAGGCAAATGGCAGATATATTTGCCCTGATGCTGTATGTATACCTCATTACAAAAGAAGAAGCCATGGCTAAAATGGCTAAACTTGTGTTCATCCACTAGCTGCCAGGTACAACAGCATTTTCCTATTTTACTGCTCCCTGACCCTCGGCGGTTGGTGATCAGGGAGTCGCACTGTGCTGTACAAACACATGCGGTGGCTTTCCAGCCGCTGGGTCAAGTTGTGAGAAGCCACTGTCTTTGTCAAACAAGGAACAGATGGTAGGATGGTCCGGGCTGTGTTTGCCTAACGGCCCCGTACACGCTGGTACACTGCTTTGTATAACCTGTCCCATTTTAACAGGTCATTTAGTCTGATGTGCATTCTCAGAAACCTTATTTAAAAAAAAATAAAGGATCGGTTCAAGCAAACAACACATTTTTTTTTTGTCAAGGTTTCATCTGGCCAGGGTTTAAGATTAAGATGATAGTGTTAGATAGCTCCACTACAACTGCCTGTGGAAATGAACTCTGATCTTTGTGAATTAGGTGGTGATTGGAATGAGGATTATTTGCTAAAGGGGGCAATTTTGTGCTGAATTTCTGAATATTCTCTTATATACATACATGCAAATGGGACAGGCCCAAGCGTGTGCTTTGTGAATTGGACGCTACCCTTTTCTCTCATTTGCACATCGGGTTTTGCGACGGCCCTATTTTGAAGTGGTTGTAACATCCATTATCCAACATACGACCCTCCATTTTTTCTCCTCTTTTCTCTTTCTGATGCAACATGTACATTCATTAATAATAATAATTCCAATTTGTGAGACATCTAGGATTACCTTTTTTTTACCTGATTTCTCTTCTCCCCTCAGGTCGGACCTCCTCAACAAGCTCATGGACCAGAGAGAGGAACCAGCCTCGGCGTCAGTAAGCCAGAGCCACATTGCCTCCTCCTCTTCAGCCCCGAGCCAATACCCAAAATGGCTGACCGGTTTCCTGAGACTAAAACCAGCTTCGGGAGCGAGAACTGCCTCTCCAAGCCTGGCATGGGCGCGACCCGCTGAGTCTTCACAGCAGATGGAGCGAGGGGTGCTCAGAGCTCGTCGCCACGCCCACCCGCGAGGCGCCCACCACCACTACCCCCAACACGCCCAGCTGATGAGAGTGGGCTGCGTCCTGGGAACCTGCCAAGTGCAGAACCTCAGCCACCGGCTCTATCAGCTCATCGGTCAGAGCGGCAGAGAAGACTCATCCCCCATCCACCCCAGGAGCCCCCATAGTTTCGGATGAGTTAGTTGTCACCCCCCCCCCCCCCTTCCTCCTGAACCCCCCAGCAAGTCAACTTTATTTACATTTATTTATCTTTTAATGTATTAGTCTTTGCATTAGTGTTTGATGTAGTCCATTTGTTTATCTGTTGAAAAATGACAATTATACTCATAAAAGACTGTTGTGCCCCTCTACTTTTTTTGTGCCGATTGATGGAATGGAAGATTCTAATTCAAGATCATGACCGACTGAATCGTCTTTGAGAAACCCCACGTTGAGTTCTCTCTTGACTTTCCTGAGAACATTTGCCTTTTGAAGGAACTTCAGTTTTATATCTTAATCCTGTTAATGTAAGCATTAAGGACACCGTCCGCTGGCCTGGTCCTGTCTGCCAACTGCCCTCCCCAGTGGTAGTAATCCGTCGGCTTATTGATCAAACACTTAAGCCCCTAATGTGGATTTCAACCTGCTCTCAGAGCCGGAGACTTGTCACAACCAATGTTTTCCCAAAGACCTGGCAGATGACCCAAGGAACCCTTTTACCTCTTTTTTTTTTGTCAACATTGGAACTCCCAGGTCAATATACAGCTACCTATACAATTTCAATATGAACACTGACATGCCTCGAGTATTCCACCAGCTTTCAGTCAAACTGGGAATTGGTCACTCAGCAGGACTTTGTGTCTCAGGACCACAGTTTACATTTGAAACCACAGCGCTACTTTAAGAGTTAAAGGGTCACATGTTATGCTCATTTTCAGGTTCAAGATTGTAATTTGGGTTTGTACTAGAACCTTTTTTCATGGTATTATATCCAAAAAATAACTTTATATTTCTCACAGTGCCATTGCCGAATCACTTCTTTTCAGCCTCTGTCTGAAGCGGTCCGTTTAGCGCCTGTCTCTTTAAGCCCCGCCTTCCAATAAAGCCCAGCCTGCTCTGATTGGACTTAACCACATAAACTCCATGCCGAAAATGAAAAACTAAAGTGGGACAGCATTCTGCCCTGAAAAACATTCACTCAGAGACTGGCCTCCCAAAGGATCTTGTTTCAGCGTTGCATTTTAGTGACCTGTTGGTCAACACCACGGGCGGCAACGTGGGAGCCATGCATCAGGGCTCCGTCACACCGCCGCTGGCCCTTTCCCTGTCGGAGGCAAAGTCTAAAATATGAGCCCATTCACGTGATTCATAAGTTCCTCTTGCAAGGCAGGACTTTGGGTTGACAGGCGTTTTAATAAACCTAAACCTAATTACTTCAGTCATATGTACTGCCACAGCAGGGGGAAAGGGGCCCTGAGCCCTCCCATGGTCTGCACATGCAGCATTAATAAATAAGGAGCAAGGCATGTGGCTTCCACACATGTGGACCCATTTTTAAAGAAATATATATAAAGAGATATTAGTTCGCCAAAAAAAATAAACAACTATTTAAATTTTTTCTTATGTTTTTGTAGATTTTCAAGTGCCATTTTTACCCACAATCTGTAATTGGGCTGATTACTTTATAGAAAAAGGACCAATCAGGCAAAGTGGACTGAAGGAGTTCTGGAAAACTCTAAATAAATTCTCGGTTGTGTTCTCACAAATGACCATATCTTTCCTCTTTCAACTGGGGTTTCTTATGGAGGTTGCATGCCCTGAGAGATGTTGTGGTTTTAGTTAGTGTCTGATTTAGAAAAACCTTTTAAAATCTTTTCGGAGCTGTCGGCTAAAACGCTCTACCGTTTCACTGCGGCTTTTCTAATGAGAAAAACCACAGCGACCAAAATGTTAGGTGTAAGAGTGCCCGGATTTCAAATATGTACACAAAAAAGCGCAGCACAATCAAAAAAATACACGCCCTTGCATTTCCTTCTCTGATCTGAAATGAGTGGACGGATGATGGGATGAGAATAACTACTCATCAAGCACGCTCAAATTTGACCGGCCAAAAAACTTTCCAAAACGGAAACATAATTATATTTGCATTCTTCTTAACTTCTATTCGGAGACTTTACTGAATGGCAACCCGCCCTTAACTTGCAGAAAAATGCATATAGTAGAAAAACACAACCAACAAGTGGCCAAGCTTCTGATTTATGATCACAACCATGTAGATTATGGATTCCACAACCACAAGAGTTGTTTTAGCCTTTTGTTATTATGCATAATATTTCTACAAACATTCAATTCTGGCATTCCCTAAGAGCATTAGTCTTAAACTCACCAAATACCTGGCAATACTTGACGAATCCATCGTATGACTTTACAGTATGTGATCTACATCTTATAATAATGTGTTCTTCTTTTATAATCTTCATCTGTGCCTTCTGATTGTACTTTTATGTCATCATATCAGCCTATAACTCTTTTCCATCTGCAGTTTCTTTTTTTACATATGGCCTCTCCCCATTCTGGCTCTCCTCTCTCTTCTGTCTGTAATCACTGGGGGGTGGGGTGGGGGGGTGGGGTGGCTTGGAGGTCACAGGGTAATAATTGGTGTTTCCTTAGGCTTAAATCATAATCTGTTCAAAGGCTTGCTGAGGTGATACATGCCATTCCCCCCTTCCCACACACTGCTGTAATGGACCTAATCAATGTCTCGTGACGGATCATTAAAAGGCTTTTTTCCAAACGCTCTCAAACCCTGGTGGATCTCTCTACTTTTTGTGCCATTTCACACACACACATGTGTATGAGCTGCTGCACGTACAGTAGGTAGCCTATCAGGACACTTATCTTCTGTGTTTGAGGACCGTTGTGCTCCCAGTATTTTTTAACCTATTACGTACGTTTTTTTTTTTACGACGTCAGACGTTGCGTCATCATGTGTGACTTGTGTGAGCAAACTGTGCACGACCGCTAATACCTCCCCATAGAAAAAACACCTAGAAGTTTATTTTGTGGCCGGCTATTGCAAAGGGGGAATGAGTGCATGAGGTGAAGAGTGTTACAAAAGTTTTGTTGAATTTGTAAGAGAGTATATAGGCGCAGGTTAGATTTCAGTAGGTTTTTGGTTTTGCTGATTTTCCAATTGGAAAAGTCTCATGATCTCCTTTTTTGGGGGGGGAGGAGGAGGGGGGGGGGGGGGTCACAGGAAAGCACTTTAATGCAAAAGCAAGTGTGTTCATTGTAATGAAAACTTGTGAACATTGTAAAATGTTGCCATTTGAGATTGTCTGCGAGTGTGTTTTTCGAAAATGTCAGTGCACTCCATGTGGATGACTGTGAACGTCCATGTGCACCTGTGAAAATATATATATATATATATTTATATTTAGCCAAACTATTTAAAAGTAAAAGTTATTGTATTTAAGTTATCTTTGTATGTTCATATCTGTATGTCACCAAATACTATTTATCTTATCTTTTCCTATACTGCTTCTTCTCCAACGTGACAACTCGGAGATGAAGTCTTAACTGTAGTCTAAATGTTACTGTTTGACAATGTCCTTCAATCTGTAAAATAAAAAAATATATACTGTAGTATGATGGTGTATGGATTATGATTTTAGAGTAGGTGTGTGCATGCAATCCTAAAAGCCCATGAAGGCATACGTGATAGAAACACACAAGGCTTTGAAGCTCAAAATGCGCCTAAAGTTCCTAAACATTCTCTCTTACTATAATATACTATTTTAAATGGGTTCCAACCTCCACTATGTTACTATGCCCTTGACCATGCTGTATTGACCCAATATTAAGAGGTTAATCATTACAAGCCACACATTACAACACTAGCAAATAATTAGGGGCAGGGGAAAAAGTGAATGGAACATGTAATATGGGGAATATCAGACAGACGGAAGCCAAGTAAGCGATAAAGGTGGTATGACTGGATGGAGTTAATGAGTGACAAACAACAGACAAGCTATTGGTTCATTTTGTTTTCTGGTAAAGGAGAGGAGAGTGGGAGGAACCAGGGGCGGAACACCCTTTGAACCGTCATGTTCCACTGATACACCCCATTAGTTCACCTTGAGTGGTCTCAACATTACAGAAGCTAACCCATCAATACCACTCTGCATCATCACGTACTGTACCATGCTCCGGATGGGCGGTTTTTTCCAGGACTTCACTTTGGGGCACAAAGGCAAAACCAACATAAACTGTGTTAGTATGGTTTGTCTTTCACCATGACACTCCAGGACAGCTTCAGTGCATCCTGTCATAGATTATTCTATCTAGGCTCTTGAACTCTGGCAGGGATGATCAGCTTTCTTTCACAGGCTAGATTTCTCTTCATACTCAATTCGATCGTCCCATGGCCTGCATTCATTATGTAGTAAATCTGTCCTTATTTATCAGGTTTTACCTAATGCACGACCCATTTACTATCATACTTACACTGATTGAAACACAGTGCTTTCATCTAAGATTTGCGACTTTTTGGGGGATCCATTGCACCAAGTTCTAGATGTCCCGTGTATAATTTCCCCTGAAATTCAGCCTGTCATCCACTGTTTAGGAATGTAAAAGTCCTGTCTGAAATTCCTTTGAATCTGACTTCATACCAAGAGGTTGTCAAAGACATTAAACGTCTGCGCTTAGTTGGAGCCAAACAGCCACAGTATTTTGGAAGGAGTGTGTCTATGTTCCCACAACCCAACAGCTGGATGGTCCCACATTTTCTAAGTAATCTAACTACAGTATATGTAATAGAGAATAGTATGTATGTGTGTGTGGGTGTGTGTGTGTGTTTTGGGTGTGTGTGTGTGTGTGTCACTCCTATTCTAACCTGTCAGGAACACAGGACTGTGGTGTCCATCGCGTTGTGGGAACATACTGTATAGGGATGACCCCATTTTGGCATAGCATGTATGCATTGAAACTAATGTGTGCTAGCATGACCCGACCCAGGTATTTTTAATAATAATAATAATAATAAATTTTATTTGAGGGCGCCTTTCATAGCACTCAAGGTCACCTTACAGGGCAGAGTTTAAAAAACAAAATCAACAATCATAAAAAACACAAGAACAAGATACATTGAAACAATTTACACACGTGGGGTGAAATGGGTGGGAGACAATAAACTAGATTGAATATGTCAGTTTAAAAAGATGTGTTTTTAGACGGGACTTAAAAGTGGAGAGGGTGTCAGAGTTACGGATGTCAGATGGGAGGGTGTTCCAGAGGTGGGGGGCAGACCAGGCGGGCGGGTGGTACAATTAGTTGAATTGAAGAGGAGGACCGGAGAGTGCGGGTGGGTGTGTTGGTGTGCAGAAATTCACAGATGTATGGAGGGGCGAGGTTGTGGAGGGCCTTGAAGGTGAGGAGCAGAATCTTGAAATCGATGCGGGTTTTGACCGGGAGCCAGTGAAGCTGCTGAAGGACAGGAGTGATGTGATTAATGGAGGGGGTTCTGGTGATGATGCGAGCGGCAGAGTTCTGGACCAGTTGAAGCTTACGGATGGACTTGAGGGGGAGACCAAAGAGGAGGGAGTTACAGTAATCAATGCGGGAAGTGACCAGGATGTGAACAAGGATGGCTGTGCTATGGGTGTGAGGGATGGGCGGAGGCGGTTGATGTTGCGTAGATGGTAATAGGCAGACCTGGTGATGTTATTAATGTGAGCTTGGAATGATAGTGTGCTGTCGAGGATGACACCCAGACTCTTAACCTGAGGGGAGGGGGAGACTGAAGTGTTATCGATAGTGATGGAAAAGCTGTCAGGTTTTGTCTGGGTTAATTAAAAAATCTAAAAAACTTCTGTTTTATTGCTGTTAAGTTTTGAGAAAGTTGCAGGTGAGCCAGGTTTTTATTTCAGAGATGCAATCAGTAAGGGAAGTGGGCGGGAGAGTGGACGAGGGCTTGGTGGAGAGGTAGAGCTGGGTGTCATCAGCATAGCAGTGGAAATGAATGTCAAATTTGCAGAAGATATTGCTGAGGGGAAGGAGGTAAATGATGAAGAGTAGGGGCCCCAGGACAGAACCCTGGGGAACACCTGAGGTGACAGGGGAGGGGATGGATTTAAAAGACTTTAGTTGGACAAATTGAGTACGGCCAGAAAGATAAGAAGTGAACCAGTCAAACGGAGTGTCGGTGATGCCAATGGAGGATAGTCTGTTGAGGAGCGTGGTGTGACAGATGGTATCAAAGGCTGCACTCAGGTCCAGGAGGATGAGGATGGTGAGTAGTCCAGAATCAGCTGCCATAAGGAGGTCGTTGGTGATCTTTATAAGTGCTGTTTCAGTGCTATGGAGTGGGCGGAATCCGGACTGGAACTGTTCGTAAAGGTAATTGTCAGATAGGTGAAAATGGAGTTGGGAGGCAACTGTCTTTTCCAGGATTTTGGAGATGAAGGGCAGATTTGATATAGGACGGAAGTTGTTGGAGTTGGAGGGATCTGCATCAGGTTTTTTCAGAATTGGGGTGATGGCAGCCGTTTTGAAGAATGTAGGGACAGTTCCAGTAGTCAGAGAGGAGTGGATGATAGCAGAAATGAGAGGAACTAGGGAGGGGAGGGAGGCCTTAACCAGACGTGTGGGTAGGGGGTCAAGTTGACAGGTGGATGGCTTGGATTTCCGAATGAGTTAAGTGATTTCTGAGATAGCAGGGAGCTGGAAGGAGGAGAATGAGTGTGTGGAAGGGTGAACGTCGGCTGAGATATTGAGATGAGGGGTTGATCCAAGAAGAAGAAGGTGAATGTTTTTGATTTTATCTATGAAAAAGGACATCATGGAGTTGCAGAAGGAGGTTGTGTACAAGTGAGGGGGGAGAGAATCCTGGGGTTGGGTAATTTTTTTTAGTAGGGAAAACAGTGACTTTTAGAAAACTTTTCGAGCTTGGCCCATATTGGAAACAAAAAAGTATGCCGCCAAACTGCGTGAACAGCTGAGTTTTAATCATAGGGGGCAATGGTCTGGCAATTCTCAAACGTGCCATGTTTGTATTTCAGCCCTGTGCTCTATCACTCCTATGCTTATCACTTTAGCAAATACCCCCCAAAAGGCCACCAGCATGAATCATGTCATGTGGACCTGCATACAGCTGACCCTTCAGCTGTCAGCTGGCAGAAACTGTGTCACGTAGCGGTTAAACGATCTCTCCTTCCATTTATAAGTGACCGTTTCAGTTGACTCTGCTGTCTGGGAGTCAAGTCAATGATAGACTAAAGACGTCATGTCCATAAGTGATAAAAAAAAGAAAAAAGAAAAAAATAATATTCTCAAGGGTCAAAAGTACTTTGTGTCTAGACAGAAAACTACAAAATGTAGTCAGGTCAAGTGACTGGAGATAGATGACTTATGGTAGCCATTGGTAAACTAGTGGAAAATGATAGGAGTCCAGATCTGGGATATGTTGCCTCATGGGGGAAACAAATAAATACCCAACAACGTTCAACAAATGGCAGATCTGCACAGACCTGAGAGCAGTAAAATGTTCCACAGCGTTCAGTGGAATGTAGTCCCACAGACACAGAATATATCAGTATAAATCAAATAATCTGGCCCTAACATAAGAGAGGGAGCAGCGGAAGAAGAGATACAAAGAGAGGAAGTGAGTACAGGTACACCTATACCATGTTTGGAGGTCTCTAGCCTTCACAGCAGTCTCAATGTACGATTCAGTAATATTAATACAAATGATCGACTAATCTAGCAGCTATTTTCTCAAAATAGCGATTGATTGTTTGATTGTTCTATAAAACTTCAG
This sequence comes from Ammodytes marinus, assembly GCF_949987685.1. Lineage (NCBI taxonomy): Eukaryota > Metazoa > Chordata > Actinopteri > Uranoscopiformes > Ammodytidae > Ammodytes > Ammodytes marinus. The sequence continues at coordinate 20,748,224 of NC_137226.1, forward strand.
ACAAAAATAAAAAAATATCCATTAAAAAAACCCATACGCACAAGGGGACGTCATCAAATGTCATCTGGGTCCAATCAGCAGTCCGAAAAACCAAAAATATGGAACATTACATTTTCATATTTTAGGACCTAGAACAATCAAAAGTTTGGCATTTTTGCATTAAAAATTCAAAATCTAATGTGAAAGAAGTCACTCATAGTCAAAAGGTCCACAAACGACTATCACAAATGCTCGCCGCAATCTTACATTTAGTCCAAATGTTTTAGCATCTTTCAATTTTCTTCTGTGGAGAGAACCTGATGCAGTTCACTAAGAGACACTGTCCATTCACATTGTGTGTGGTAAACAGACACCATCCTCCTCACACCACACTGACCCCCTTTAACTGTCATAACATATGCATTCCAACACACGACACGACTCAGGCTCTAAACCTTTATAAACCATCACTTGGATACACTCTATCTCCAATACACCCAGGCACACATTTTGGACTGGAACACCTGTCCAAATGCACATATATGCACATTTGACATCGTTGGAATGTGGTCTGATATTTCTATTGGAATCCACTAGCAAGACTCCAAACAGCAGATTGCTTAGTCAGCTACGCCATGCCATGCACCAGGCCTGGCCCAACGACAGAGGAAAACCGTGTGGAAATGGACATCTGAGGAAGATATAGGCTCGCGAAAGAGTAGACAGATTTATCTTTTTCTGAAATCAAAAGAATACTCGACACAGCATCAACATTCATCAGCCAGATGATCCAGTTCACCTCATCTCAACTCCTCAAAACTGGTGGCAGGCCATAAGTCCGATGTCCAACCAGCCCCACAACTCAATAGTTTGACATATTTCCCATATGGTACAATGGTCCTCTATCCCAAAAAACAAAACCCAAGAGAGAGAGAGAGAGAGAGAGAGAGAGAGAGAGAGAGAGAGAGAGAGAGAGAGAGAGAGAGAGAGAGAGAGAGAGAGAGAGAGAGAGAGAGAGAGAGAGAGAGAGAGAGAGAGAGAGAGAGAGGGGTGTGTGGCATTATTTTAATTGTGCATACCTTGGCTTCTGCTGAAACAAATCCACATGGTTTGCGCGTCAAAGTACATTAAGATTTAAGGGTAAAAAAAATTCTATGCACACTGACACTTTTTGGCTATGAGGGTTATGAATTACCTTTGGCATCCAGTATATTTCCTATGAATCCATGGGGATACAACAGACTGTGAATATTGAAAAACCAGAAAACGTTGGCTTTTTCCCAAGCACTTTGTTAAGCCACTTTTAGAAACTATCAAAAAAACACTTTCAAGCCTAAATAGACCAGAGGTCCTTAGATTAACTTAATCAACCTAATGTATGAGTCAGCCAGCCTGGATACGAGGTAGAAGATACCAGTAGCTGGGAGCTGTTGTGACTATGAGCCAATGAATTCCAAATGAACAAGACTGTAGCTCAGCGCATCGGCGATGGTTCGATACATTGTCTGTACAAAAAATATCAAGGTGACAAGGGCCCAGTGCAGATATATACAGAACAGCATGCACAGTGGTTATCTGTCAGCTGACAACAGTTTAGGCTGTAACACTGAGATAATGAAGAACTAGAGATTGCTGGTTCCTCTGCTTCTTCTCAGCGTCTAGTATGTCATTCATGTGATCCCAAATCCACAGGGACTGGGCGGTTACCAATTTTGTTCAATCTCACTTTATAGGCACAGAGCTGTTATGATGATTGCCACTTTACATTCTGTGGTTATAAAGCCATGTCTATAGCTGTTAAGGTTATATACTGCTTTACATTCCACAATCAGGGACTCCAATTATCTTCATGAACATCTAAACCAGGATCTGGCTTCCAACATAATTTCTCTGAACCTATTTGTGCACTTCCACTTCAGTCATTGATTTCATACACAGTAAATTCCCCAGTGTTAAATATGCAGTGTCAAACTCCATTAACTCTATCTGAGTTAATATAACAACAGCTGGAGTAGAATGCCTCCTAGTGTTGGTGTCAATTTCGGTAGTTAAAAACGGGGTGTAGAAAGTACTCTATAAAGCTTTAAATAACACTATACAGTGTATTTTTAACTCTATTTTGAGTTAATTTAACTCTAAAATTTAAACACTTTGAAAAGAGTTAATTTAACTCCAATTCTGAGTGGGACCAAATACACTCGGAAATAGTGTTAAATTTAACTCTTTTAGTGTTATTTTAACACTTCAAAATTTACTGTGTACATTTCCCAGAGTTCATTTTGACAAGTCCAATGTTGAGCCTGGAATAAGGTGAAATGAGCAACACTTACTGCTGCTTCATGTTGTATACTTTGTTGAACTTAATAATAACAGTTATATTCTGTAGCCTATCTGCTCATGGGAATCCCATTCTGGCATTCTGTTAGCTGGTGTCAGGTTGGTTTTTCGCTGAATAAGGAGCATGGCTGTGAGTCACTGGCTTTGAGCAAACATGCGTATTACTCTCTAGGCCTACCTTAGCGGCAGATCAGACAGGGGAGGGATCTGAATGCGTAAAAACCACATGGCAATTATACTGATCCATGCCAGCCTCACACACCCACAGAGGACGTCACATTGAAAAAGTTCATATTACTAAATGTACTGAAGAAATATCGCTGCCTGTAGATTCAGCATAGACAAGAAAACCTAAGGATCCCCCCGGCTGTAATTTTTTACTGACTGTGAATGTGTACATAGAGAGAGAACAGATTGTGGTTGTCATAATAGACCACCACAGGAGGCAGATGGGTTTTCTTTCTAACATAATTTACTTTCAGTGATCACTGTTTTAAACTTGCATATGTGCGTGCAGAAAATCCCGGGGTTCTAAACACTACATTCAAACATAGTCTGCATGTTTCGAGAGGCTATTGGGGGGGGGGGGGGGGTGGGGGGGTAGCTGCCTGGCCCACATCTCACATCTCTGCAGCCATACAGTGATTGAGTGCAATAGTGTGTGGTGTGTGTGTATGGCTCTGTAAGTTCACAGGTTTTTTTTTCGAGGTCAGAGGGATCACAGCATTTCTTAGGTTGTATATTACAGGCTGCCAAAATAGCTTTATTACATAAGACATAATAGGGAGAGGATGTAGGCTAGGCTATGTACTCTGGGTGGGGAAAGATGGAAGAACATCGGGTTGTGGTCATGGACTGGAATTATTCTATATTTTTTTGTCTCGTGTCAGCAAATTCTACTCACACACCAAACCGAGACTTAGACTGAGATGAAGAAAAATATATACTGTACGTAGTTTGCTTTTCTTGAATCAGTTTTGACACAATAAACAACCCTAATATTCCATGGCCACAAGCCAACAATCAATATAGTCATTATTGACAAACGCTGCGGCTGGTATCCTGATTGGCCAGTGACTAGGCTACCTACCACCACCACCACCATCACAAAATCCGAGTAAGGCCTTGCTGTGTACCTACAATGGGAAAAAGAACCAAGTTTGTTAACAACTTCATTAATAGGCCAGGCAAAGTAAGGCATTTTGGGGCCAAAAATAGAATAAATTGTAAAAGAATTTTTTTCAGCTCAGATACTTTCTATGAGGTGTCCAGAACAACATACTAAAAGTCCTAAGAAATCCTAGTTGGGGAAATATGTTTAATTCTCATCAATCCGAGATGTGTGCCAATAAGGCGAGACACCAATAAATCCCAATGGGGCTATTTTTTTCCTTTACTCCTATCAAAATGAAACTTTACACAATGAAAGTATCCATGAAAATTTAAATGTTTTGTATTACAAGTTTCTTTGAAAATTTATTTTAATATGCAAATGAGCTATACACTAATCGTACACGCCCAAAATAAACCCAAATAGGCTTAATTTTTTCCTTTACTCCTACCACAATAAAACTTTACATAGTAAAAGTATACTTGAAAAGTAAAACATTTTGTATTACAAGTTTCTTTTTAAATGAATTTGAATATGCACATGAGCTCCACACGTATTGAATATCCAATCATCGTACTGCCAATGGGTGATGGCAATGCTGCTTTTAGACTGGCCTCTAACCTGAAAAACTGCCTGGCTTACCTGCCAGGGGTATAACAGGTGCCTCTCATGAATTAGATTTGTCTCTTCAAATACCACTGCACGCAATTTGATAGCACTACATCCAATCAGAACAATGTGACGTATTAAGCCCCGTTCGTTTAGCGAACAGCGGGGTTAACTGTTAAATTGAACTTTTGCGTTGGTCGGCAAAACAGAACATTCCTCTTACTTGCTAATGAAAGATTTGAGTGCCGTCTTCCAAATTGTAAAGGGTCGAGGCCCCAGAGCACCATACATAGGGCTCTGGCCCGCCCATATCAGATAGAACCAATTAAAACGCAGCTCAGGATTTCTTGACATATTTAATGAGCTTCAATGGAGAGTGCCCAGACCAACAGGCGCAGCACATTTAATTTGCCAGCGCCTAGTGGCAGGTCTGGAGTTCCAGGCTAGTGCCATTCCCTTTCCTATGCCAAATAGACGAGATGTAGAATCACAGCCTGAAATGGCATGGAGAAAGAGGAGATTGTCACACATCTTGGGACCAAGTAACTCCTTTGTCTACTTTATGCACCATATCCCTCTTGTTTTTGTTGCTTTCTTTGGTTCTGGTGCCATAAACAGCTCGTGTGCATTCAGATCAGCATGATGCAACAAGAGTACTAACAAGTCTGTGTCATCACCTACTGAGACTGTGTCTTTTGTTCTGGCAGAGGCAATGGCAGTTTGGACAATGAGCACATCTGCATCGTGCTTTGCATGGTTTGTTATACACCATTTTTATCTTACAAGTTTCTTTGAAATTGAATTTTAATATGCAAATGAGCTATACACTAATCAAATATAGGCTACCCAAAATATATCCGCATAGGCTTAATTTTTTCCTTTAAAGATCCAAGTGACTGCTGCAGATATTGCTGCGGTTGGTTGCATACACATTCAGTACTTTATGATTCCTCCTATACGTGAACCTATTGTGTATCAGCCACTGGCTCTGTTGCCAGCAGATAACAAAACATCACAGCTGGATGTTTTGTGGAAGACATCCCTACTCCTTCACTCTCAAAGGCCATCATGGTCTGGTATGATGCAGATCCTGCATCTTCTAGATGAACACCCTGGGAGAGCTTCAGTAACATTACTTCCAATGATTGATCTTGATCCCAGTGATGAATCCTGCATATACTCAACATTGAGGTTTGTGGCAACTCAAGCTCTGCAGTATGATGTGACCCCTGTTCTGACGTTCGACCAACCCCTTCTGGAAAGCCTTGACCATTATAAGTTAACTTCTAATACAAATGTTTTACTTTTCATGTAGACTTTCATTGTGTAAAGTTTAATGTGGTAGGAGTAAAGGTAAAAATGAAGCCTATGCAGATATATTTTGGGTAGCCTATATTTGATTAGTGCATAGCTCATTTGCATATTAAAATTCATTTTCAAAGAAACTTGTAAGACAAAAAATGGTGTATCACAAACCATGCAAAGCGCGATGCAGATGTGCTCATTGTCCAAACTGCCATTGCCTCTGCCAGAACAAAATACACAGTCTCAGTAGGTGATGATGACACAGACTTGTTAGTAGGCTACTCTTGTTGCATCATACTGATCTGAATGCACACAAGCTGTTTATGGCACAAGAACCAAATAAATTAATGTATAGCTGTCCCCAGACAAATGTGCAACATCACATCTCTCTTCCTGAGATCCTCTGAGATTGTCTTTCCCTTTTGGCATGTCTGACCTGTATGGGTTCACTTTGGTGAGCCTAAACTGACCTGGTTTTATCTCTGTTTTATCTGGTGCCGCCCAATTACTTCCCTAAAGATCTCTCATTACATTGGTCCATTTCATCACTCAATTTGGCCCACCTGATTGTGTTTACCTGCTCCATTTAAGCAATGCAGCTCAGGGTTCACAAACTTTTGCACATACAAAAGTTGTCAAATAATTAATTTTTTATCAGTTTTAACAATTGATTTCCGGTAAAGAAAAATGTGGAATTGATAAACAAAAATCTGTTATTTCATATAAAAAATACTGGTATTGATAAGAATTAATTAATGATAGTCAAAATAAATAAAATTCCAAAAGGCGAGTTAATTGGTCCCAAGGTGTGTGACAATCTCCTCTTTCACTATGCCATTTCAGGCTGTGATTCTACGTCTCGTCTATTTGGCATTGGAAAGGGAATGGCACTGAAAAAAGTAAAAAATGACACTAGCTAGGGAGGGGGGGGGGGGGGGGGATCTAATTCATGAGAGGCACCTGTTATAAGTAAGCCAGGCAGTTTTTCAGGTTAGAGCCCAGTCTAAAAGCAGCATCGCCATCACCCATTGGCAGTACGATGATTGGATATTCAATAAGTGTGGAGCTCATGTGCATATTCAAATTCATTTAAAAAGAAACTTGTAATACAAAATGTTTTACTTTTCAAGTATACTTTTACTATGTAAAGTTTTATTGTGGTAGGAGTAAAGGAAAAAATTAAGCCTATTTGGGTTTATTTTGGGCGTGTACGATTAGTGTATAGCTCATTTGCATATTAAAATACATTTTCAAAGAAACTTGTAATACAAAACATTTAAATTTTCATGGATACTTTCATTGTGTAAAGTTTCATTTTGATAGGACTAAAGGAAAAAAATAGCCCCATTGGGATTTATTGGTGTCTCGCCTTATTGGCACACATCTCGGATTGATGAGAATTAAACATATTTCCCCAACTAGGATTTCTTAGGACTTTTAGTATGTTGTTCTGGACACCTCATAGAAATTATCTGAGCTGAAAAAAATTCTTTTACAATTTATTCTATGAAAAACGCTATTTTGCCTGGACTATAACTCTAAAAGTTGAATTATTCTCTCTTTGACACGTTTTTTGATTGAAATAAATGTGAAGAGGGAGTAAACAAACAACAGTGGAAAGAATAAATAGGTTTTTAGCAGCTGTTGTTAGCCTACTGACTAGCGCTATAGCTGTGACTTTGTAAAGATGAGATCAGAGGTAATTAAAATATTGTACAAGAAGTAGCTTGACTAATTTTACAAGATTAAAAGTAAATCAATACATAACACGTAATGATAGCCATTTAATATAGTGTTTTATTGCTGAGCTACCTATACAAGTGCAGCTAACTTTTCCGAAGAACAGTCACTCAAATAGAAGAGTATCATCAGCCTACTCATCTTACTCTTTAAATAGTGCATCTGTGTAAGTGTGGGGGTGTGTCTCTTAACTTCAGAGTAGATATTTACCCAGAGGAAACTTATCTGTGGAAAAGCTGCCGGCAGGGTGTGCGGTGACATCACACAATCTGCAGTCTCCATAAGGCAAAGATAAACGTGACTCCACACCACGCTCCACACACACACACACACACACACACACACACACACACACACACACACACACACACACACACACACACACACACACACACACACATCCATATCCTTAGCCTCCTACACACGCGCAGACAAACTCACACAGAGAATGCAGTGCCGTAAAAATGTATTATCTATAATAATATTATCTATAGCCAACATGCAACTAATAAATCACCTACACTCAGTCTCTTTCCCTTTTTCTTTCACACACACACACACACACACACACACACACACACACACACACACACACACACACACACACACACACACACACACACACACACACACACACACACTCACCTCCTCCTGCCCTGTCTGCCAGCAGCATACGTGCAGTCTCACACATAGTCTCCTCACATGGCCACAGCCTTTTCCCCAGGCCAGCCAGTCATTTCCACCTGGATTATTGGATTCTCTGCTATTCTCTCTATGGTGAAAGCTCATATACACGTGCCGTTATACAGTGTTATCATCAATTCAGTAAAAAAACGGTTAATATAGTTAATAGCACCAATTAAAACGAGTTTTAAACTTTTTACGACAACACACCATTTAACCTGTTTTTCTCGCTTTCTCTTCAGTGTTCCCACGGCTCCTCGAGACGTCTTAAAAGGAAAAAATCCAGTTAATTTAGGTCTCATAAATTCTCTTTTATTGACCATACATTTTCTCAATTTGCTTTAAGGCTGATGGGAACATGGTCGCACACTGGCCTGCAGTAAAACCTTCAGTAGTATGTATTTGTGTGCTAAGCATTAGCCAATGAGAGCCTGCCCTAATAACAGAGGTTTTTTATCAGAGGTTTTTTCTATTCAACTTTTTGTATATTAAGTGGTCTTAAATTCTAAATTACATGAATAGTTTTTCAATCATATAAATATATCGAGGTCTTAAAAACAAACATTGAATTTGACTTTGAAAGTGGTGCAAAAAACTCAGACCTTTGTTTAACTCGCACGACTTGGTCTGCAACAAAATAAATATATGAGAAGTGCGGGGGCAGTCACCTGGCATGATATCACACGTTGGGTGTGGTCAAGGGTGCAGCAGAGCACACTTCTCACCACACACACATATCAGGGATGCCGGTTACAGTCATTAAAATAAAATACAAATTCATATGGCTGCAACATTTAGAACACAGGTGAGTTGTAGTGTGGCTACTGAACTGAAAGTAACGGTAAATCGAATGTGTCAGTGAAGATTTTTTCGCAAGACCACAACAATGACTGTCTGATAAGTGATGGTGCACGGCTAGAAGGTCCAGGTGTTGACAGCATTTAAGAAGGGCAGTACAATAAATGTTAAAAGAAGTTTCATTTACATGTCATACAGATATTACGTATGCGTATATGATTATAATATATATACTACAAGTATATATTTGGATGCAGATAATACGGTATTTTATGCATGCCATGTCTAAGTTACACTTTTCCTCAAGCAATCTTCAGGCACATCCGCAGAACCTTAAAGTATAGTACTGTGATCAGATAAACATGTTTCATTTTTCAGTACCCTTAATTGAATAATGCCATAGATACACACACTCATATGATGGTACAGTAATGGAAGGCTTTTTTTAACCTGAGAATGTGGTCAGATTTGCCTCACCTTTAAACCACCAGTAGAACTCCTGGCACGGAAAGCTAACGATGAAATGGGATTTTCTTGTATCAGAATAAGAACAGGAAAGTCACTGTACGCATTCATCCCTCATGTCTGTGCTTGACTGCAGAGACACCCTGTACTCTGATGTTGCTCATTGCACCTTAAAACGGCTTGTTGCGGTTTTATGACTGAACCCTGCATTGTATTACTGGAGATGTTACTCACCACCACCACTGTGTATGATAGCATGCAGAGCTAACACAACAACAACTTTCAAATGTAAAATTTCCAGTTCATCAGACATGATCACGTTCATTTTAGGATATATTTTTTTAGAGACATTTGTGATTCCCTGAAGAAAGACAAGACTGGTTGAAGCAACTTTGATGCATGATTTTTGAGTCCTCATCACGGTGCTTCCAGATCCCATATGAAGCAGCGATGCTAGGAGGCTATTTCCCCAGGCTATATGATTTTCTGTATCACAGGCAGATGATCATAAAATTTAAATATTTGTCATACGTCAGGACCCTTAATGCGAGACACTGCAGATAAATAATGTACAAGTTTTTACTTATAGATAGCATCATGGAAATGTCGCAGTTGACATAAAATAACTGACTTTCAAACAATTATTTTTTGTATGACTTTTTGTTATTCTAAATTAATGTTTGAAAAGATATAAGCTAATTTGGCAATATCTAACTAAATATGCGCAAATTTGCTTCTCTTTTAAAACCAAAAATCTAGATGTTGGATGAAGCCAGTGTTATCAACATATTAGTGTCCGAAGTTTTTTCAGAAGAGATTTTGGATAGCCTACAGCCTTTTTTTCCATTTTATAAATCAAAAGATTCTATGTAAAGATCTTCAAAATGCATTCATCGGCATCTTTTGAAAACAAAATGTATCATGAATCAGACAATTAGTAACAGGATGAGAACAAATCCTTCTGCGGTGACCTTCAGGAAAGAATGTACGGTGAGTGCTTTAGAAGTTGAGATTTTTGGTTTTGATCATTTCAAGAAAAAGAATGATGAGATAATGGCCATTAAATATGGTTGTTTTGGCGACATCAGTCAAATAAACACCTAAATGTACATTCTAGGCTGTTTATGTGTAGTATTAGAGAAGAAATTCTATGGAAGCATAATACCCCAAAAATATGAAATTGACCAGTGCTTGAAAAAACAATGTTATGCCTACAGTGTCTCACCTTAAGACCGAACCTGAACCTCTGGCCTGGGGCATAGAACAGGTAGGGAGGAGGAGAAGGGCTCTGGCATCCAGCCAGCATCAAACAAATGCACAACAACTTGAACTTGAACTCTGACGTCACAATGACGAAAAGCTTCACACACACCGCCTTTGATAGGCTCCCAATGTACAAACAAAAAAAACTTTCAAAAGATTCCAAGAGGCCTCAAACTAAAGGGAGTGATACTTTAAATTCCCTCTCTCTTTGCACGCACACACACGCACGCGCACGCGCACACACACACACACACACACACACACGTTACTTGAACCAGTTTGATTATGACTCACCACACTAATTACATCATGCCAATTATAGTAAGCATAATAGGAGAGAACAACCCTAACAACTAATAAACAATAATTAATCTAATTATACGACTAGGAATAGTACAGTATTTGCCATTCAACATATCATTTGTAGCTAAGAGCACAACCGTCACATGCTGTTTGCAGTGCAAACAGAGAAGCATATTAGCATCATCAGGTGGTTGGAATTGTTAAAGGCATGAAGGAAAATGCCTAATCTGTGACGTCAGACAAGATGAATATCTTAAACAGAAATTAGCACGTCGGATTGACAGACTCCCAGTGTTGGCTTGAGTCTGGTATTTAAAGGTGCACTATGCAGTTTCAGTTTCAGGGAGAGTTGGTAGTTTAGTGTACATATAAACTACATATTGTCTTTACACGTAATTATAGTATTGAATAATTCTATCATCATAAATCAAACTAACTGTGAGCCCCTGCTGTTGTGAACATCAAAAGTGTACAAGAAACTTTATATGTAGTTTTTTATCTTCACTTTAACTTAATTTTCATTCAAATCAAGTCAATGTGATAGTGATTTTAAAACTCCCAACCCCTCAGAGATTGGACCGTTGAAACCACACAGGCTCCACTGAGATTCTTGACTGTTTCTCTGGCGCTCCCCAGTGGAGCACCACTGAAAGTGAAGTAGATCTTAGAAGATACTTATAGGCCTTTCACACCAAAATGAACCAAGAGTCAGTTCCAGGCTGGTGTTGGGGTCAGTTCAAAACTGGTTACAGCCGTATCCCAGTTATGAACCGGTTGGTTTCACATCGACCGGAGACAGCCATGGAGCCGGCAAGAGAGCAACGTCATGACGTCACTGTAAACGTGTGTGTACGTCACCCGACGCCGCTGCTCTTGTGGCTAACGCTAAAGCTACCGCTAGCTTTAAGCACAACAACAGCGGCGAATACGTCTTATTTTTACACTTGTTGGCTCTCGCTTTGCTTTCTTAAGCAAACAGGACCCATACAGCGTATTCTCGCCGGTCAATTTGATCGCTACGTTCGGTAATTATGTTATGTTTTTAAATATGGCGGGCATGAGGTTTGAGTTGCTCTGGTTGGTCAGGATAATCCCTCCCCCAACCGTTCGCGCAAGCAGTTCTTATCAAACCCTGCTCAATCCTGGGGTATGAGTTCCCCCGGTTTTTACGGCCCGGAGCAGGCTCTCTGGCGGTGTGAAACCAAAACACTGGCTCTAACTCCGAACAAGCCCAGAACTAGCTCCGATTTTGCGGCGGTGTGAAAGGCCTATTAGTGATTCTAGCCTTGCAGTATGCACATTTATAGTTTACAAGTATTTACCGGTTTACTTTAGAACTGCTGACTTCTACAGGTTAGAAAACCTAGGGGTGAAAGCATCTGTATAAAGGCTAATTGTTCATCTTTCTGCAGTAAGTAGAAACATACAAAAAATTCAAATATCTATTCTAGATATCTATTATATACACAATACATCTACTCCTTCAGTCAGTCTTATTTATTTAATAAAACAGTTTATTTTTTTACAGGGAAAGCCAGGATTAAAATATAATTGCACAAGATTTGGCAAGTAGCTAATGTGCATCTGTAGTCCCTGCATGCAGGCTAATAAAACAATACGGAATAAATTAAAATCAATATTTCACAATCACTAGAAAACTAAATAATATGAATGCATGCCAAAAACAAAATAACTATAAATAGACCACTACAATGCAAATAATCCTACAACACACTATATTCCCTGTAAATAAATATCTTCATCTCAACAACAAAAAAAATTCGACATAAGTTCCAGTAATCATTGTTGTTGGCACGTATGTTCCGACTTGAGCCAAGACTTGAGGCTAGTTTTAAATATAGCAAAAGTTAGTTTTGAGTTTCTAATATCTGTAGGGATTGAATTCCACTTTCTAACTGTTCCAATTTAGAAGGCTGATTGACCAAGAGATGTCTTTCTGAACTACGGTGTCCAGTCACCCCTAGATCGATGCTCAACATGACAGATAAGGGGAAATCATAGCATAAACAACTGAAAGTCTCGCAGCAGATGAAAACAAATGGTGCATTAAGCTCTTTGAAATTATTCAAATGAAAACAAACCGTCTTGATGACCTGACGAGCACACTTCTTAAAAGACAAACTTCCATCAATAATACCTACATATTTAAAATGAGTTGCACATGCAATAACTTCAACATTGTATTGTATGTCAGGACTAACTGAGTTGTTCCTACTAACCACGAAATACATGCAAACTGTTTTGATTACATTCTGTTTCAACTTTCAAGCGTGACTCAACCAATCTGTTATCATGGTCATTGCAGCAGTCAGTTTGGATGCAACAAGTTCTTTGTTTACCCTTGGGGGACACCTATTGGACAACTAACAGAAGTGCAGACCTTGTCACCCACTCTCTCTCTCTCTCTCTCTCTCTCTCTCTCTCTCTCTCTCTCTCTCGACATCCTTTGATTTGTTCAACAAAAAAAAACAATCCTCGTATCACAATGACTGAATTGTTTCCTGTCGTCAGAAGGGGTGAGAGCTGGATGAGCAGGTATCAGGATCCAGAGTCACATCCATTGCATGCTGCAGGGCACTCTTTAGCTCAGCATCAGCACACAGCTTCCTGTCCTCACAGTCCTCTTCATATGAAGACCTTCATCAGCTCAGAGATATCCTTTACCAGCTCTTTTGTTCTGTTTTCTTCTTTACTGAGATTCAATGACTCTTTGATCTTCTAAAATCCTCAGTCGCCTCTCCTGGATCTACTGCTAAACGTCAGCCTTGGTCTGAAGAAGTTTCTGAACTGACACACACACATTACAGAACAGCTCCAGAGCACTTTCATACTTCTTCCACATCCTCTCGTCAAGGTTCTCCACAGGATCCACCAGCTCATGTCTTCTCAGGCCTGGGAATCTTTGATGAGGTTCCAGGTGAGTCTCACAGTAGGAGGTCAGACACACCAGGCAGGATTTCAGGGCCTTCACTTTGGATCCAATGCAGACATCACAGAAAACTTCTTCTGCGTTGGCACATTTTTGCTCTGAGCTGCTGCTGGCTTTCTTTTGAACAGACGGTCTGAACTGAGCAGCCATCTCAGATATGAAGGTGTTGACCCGCAGCTTAGGTCTTCTGTCAAACTGCTCTTTACACATGGGACACTGCCACTGGACATTTCTATCCCAGTGTTCTGTGATGCAGGACATGCAGAAGTTGTGTCCACAAGGTATGGTGACTGGATCAGTGAACACATCCAGACAGATGGAACACAGAAACTGATCTTCAGAGAGGAGGCTGCTGGCTGCTGCCATGTCTATGAACAAAAGTAAAAGTGTAGATAAATACATTAAAATTACTTACAATATTACAACGTCAGCCAAAGTCCTATTGAAACAGGTGGTTATGTTTCACATCGCTGAAAGGTTCAATGTAGGACTTGCCAATAATTCAGTGTTATAGTAGATTGTCTTTAAAGATGACACCTCACACCTCACAAAGCCTTCTTCGCATTGTAGTCCTGTATTTCATGGGCGTATGTTTGTTTCAAAATTCATCCAAAAATCCTGTATCAATAATTTGTGCTTTTTGAGCATACATTTTTATTTTTATTTATTTATATATTTATATTATATGGTCGAAATGTCTTTATTTTTGTAAAGGAAAACACATTTAGGTACCTGGTGGCAGTGTTAATTTCGTAGACTAAGACTATGACGAAAAATATTCGTCTACGAACCTTTTTCACGGACGTAAACTAAATAAAAACTAAATAAAAAGGCAGATGTGATGACGAAGACTGAGACTAATTTAACTGACACTATAGTCTACGAATAGGAACTAGACGAAACTGTTAGGGTGGGACGAATGGAGAAGAGATCCAATCAGAACTACTCTTTTTGTGGGACAAGTTGGGAAGAAATCCAATCAGTGCAAAGCAGCGAATTCAACCCTGTGTAGGTGAAAATCGACGGGAGACCGCGCAGGTGTGAGCGGGTGGAGTGAGCCGCTGTGCTGAAAAACTCTGCGGTATGATGGACAAAAATGATAGTCAGGGATATCCTGCCCGTTAACGATGTCTAGGGGAACGGCTAAGTTCCGCGATCTATTTGTAGTAGGCTCTGTCTCGAGTTTGAATACACAGAGCCATGTGAAACTGCCGCCTCCGTCCGTTAGTTTCTGTTTTTAAGTTACAATCAACTCCGACGCATGGACAGCGTTCAATTAAAACCTCTAATTGTATTATCTAAAAGGCTTTGATGCAAAAGAAGTCCGAACACACACAGCGGCAGCAGTGTTGCTTAAAGGAAGGCGCAGTTGCTCAAATTTATCAGCACCTCAACTGCGTGCTGCTGCCCAGGGGCGGCCTTAACGATCTCGGGGCCCGTTTCAAGACCTAGTGTGGGGCCCCCCACTTTTTAAAAATATTTTCTTTATTTTATTTTTTTTTATAAATAATGCTCCCCGCAAAAAGAAAAAAGATTGTGGAATCCAGTTGGTTCATAGACAGATCATGAGATAATGGAACCCCGGGCACAGGCTCTTAAAGCCCCCCCCTCCCCCCTATCCAGTCAGGTACACTGATTTTATGTGAGATTATTACTAATGAAATAGAATGTTTTGTATTACAACCATTAAATCTGTGTCTGTATTGCATATTCAAACCTTAATACCATTCAATGAAGAAAAACACTTAGTCGACGAAGTCCGCTGTAGATTTAGTCAAACTAAAATCTGCTTATATTTAGTAGACTAGACTAGACTAAGACTAAAATATTTTAGATGACTAGAATAGGACTAAGACTAAATGGTGTGATATTCAAAAGACTAAGACTAAATCAGAATTTGCTGCCAAAATTAACACTGCCTGGTGGCTCTCAGGTATTCTGTATTGCGTTCAAATATTTATTTTCCTGTATTGTTTGATTTGATTCAATATGTTTCGAACATGTAAATAAGAAGCAAAAAGGTCATACAGAAAACCACAATATTACACAAAAAAAGAAAGCACAATGCAGTCCTAGATTGTCTAACACGTAATCATTTGGATTACATATCCCGTAAAGGAAGGGAAGACCTTTTATTAATCCCACCCCATAAGTCATTGTTGATACATTATCTAGCTTCCCTATACTTTATATAAACCCCACAATAATACTAATTATTTACCTAAGCTTACTTAATATAAAGTTGAATTGTTCAAAACTTTCTGCTCATTCAAAAATCAAAACATATTATACGTGTTTTAGGATGTTTCCTTTTTTTTCTTTTTTAGGAATCATGTACATCAACAATGGTAAAAATACCAGATGTAATAAAAACATAGGATTACATTAAGGATAAAATAAACAAATATAAACAGAAAATCTGTCAAAATAAAAAAATAAAGATAAAATATTAGTCAACAACAAATCTATTAGAGAATGAGACCTTTCTTAAAGCCAATAGGCTCCAAAGTTTGAATGTGAAAGCTATGACAGTCAAAATCACATCTTTATCTCTAACATACACGATTAGGCGACTCTTACACCATATTATGCGTTTGAAAATAAAACAATATTAATATCAGTGTATTATTGAAAAAGCATTGTTAGACAGTTATTAAAAAAGACAATATGTTTGGCTGTCGAACTATATATCAGCTGTACTCACTGGCTGTGCTCTGAGAATATGTTGTGCTGCCTACATGAAGGCCTGAAGTTGTTTATCTGTTGAGCGAGAGCGAGAGAGAGAGAGAGAGAGAGAGAGAGAGAGAAAGAGACAGACCCTTATCTGTTCTGCATTGTGTTGACGCTCTCAGTTCCTTTCTGTTTCACTTCACTGTCGAGAGCATGTGACTGTGTGACATGTGGTATTATAACAGCTGTAATGCAAATGTGTGACTGTGTTGGCGATATTGTTCCTTCAGCATGTCACTCAATATAACTAGAATACTATAGCAACAGAATGGAAGTATCACGACCCTATAAAGTGTGACACTGCGTAGTAATTTTGTTTCACAGGAATTGAAGAATTTGGTTGAGCTGAAAGTCTGCGGTTCCAACAGAGAAAGAGACTGGACAACAAAATATAGTTTACACAGTTCTGAATCAGGGGCGGAGTTTTTTATTTTATTTTATAGATTAAATAAAAACTTATTGTCAAATAATTTTCTTATTTTTTTAAGGAATAATACTTTTAATTTAAAAAAAATAGATTTATCTTCTAAAGCTTCCAGTTCATGTGACCCGGTGTCTCCAAATGATTCGTTAAAATAGTACTCAGTCTCTCTCTGCACGAGCACACACACACACACACATACACACACACACAGCACATGTGACCTTAAACCCAGATCGCTAGATGAATATTTGAACCAGTTTGACTATGACTCACCACTCTATAATTGGAACATCGTTCCAATTATAGTAAACATAATAGGAGAGAACCTGCCCCACAACTAATAAAACATAATAGATTTAATTATATACGACTAGGATTAGTATAGTTTTTCCCATTCAATATATCATGTGTAGCTCCGAGCACATGCCAGTCATAATAGAGAAGCATATTAGCGTCTTTGAAATGTAATTAGTTTCAGGTAAATGAATTGTTGTCTTCTCAAGTATGACATGAAACAGGGTGAACTTCTTGAAGAGAAAGTAATGGGCCGGCTCCACAGTCTCCCACAGTGTCTGCTTGAGTTTGGTATGTAGGACTGAAAAGGGAAAACAAAAATCCATACACAAGCAATGAGTGCACACAATATTGTATTCTCCACTGATGATGGATGGGACACTGACTTCATACACTCAACTTTAGTTATGAGGCTATATTATTTATATTCAGTAGTTTAAAAGAAAAAGAAAACAACTCATAAAGTAAAACACATAATTGTCTCTGATTCATTTGTAGAGGTCGTTCAATACATTAACAACAAGAGTTGTATACCAGTATATAGGTATATACAGTATATGAATAAAAATCCAAAATACTGAAATATTCTAATTAACAGTCCAATGTGGCCTCAAATTAAATGATCATAATGAGAAAGAAAGAAATGTGAAAACAAACAAGAAATCATGGAAGTTTTGAAATCATGAGATTAATTCAAATCAAACTCACTGTTACTAAATGTTATTTATTTCACCTTAAGTCTTTAAATTATTGGCTTATCGACATACTTTCTATTCAATCTCTCTGTATACTAACATGTTTATGATGTCATTTTAGATCAGAGGAATCGCAGAATTCGGCTGTACTCCAACAAAGAAAGAGACCGTACAATAAAATGTGGTGTACACAATTCTGAATCAGGAGAAGAGTTTTTTCATTTTCCCCAATTATATACAAAACTTAATGTCAAATTGTTTGGAAGGTGCAGTGATTTTGAAAGCCCTAAATCCTCAGAGACGGCACCATTCAGAATAACACACACTGAGGATCTTGACCGTTTCTCTGGCGCCCCGCAGTGGAGCATGACTATAAGTGAAGTAAACCTTAGAAGATACTTTTAGTCTTGCAGTGTAGACATTTTACAAGGATTCACTGGTTACTTTGGAATTGTTCATTCTACATGCAAGAAAACCTACTCGGAAAAAAAAATGTAGATAGGCTAATTGTTCATTTTTCTGCAGTACTGAGAGATATAAAAATGAAAAACGCAAAACCCATCTGAATCTGAACAAACTAGTTGAGTCATTTTGGGGCATTTATGTGACAGAGAGCCCCCTTTTCATAAGTCTATTCGGCGTGATCGGATGAACAGATGATTAGGGGAGCTGAGTTTTTACCACCATTATTGTTAAAGGGATCAAAATATGGGTGGAGTGGTTCCCCATTGAATGTACAGCCCTTAAAGGAGTAGATCAGAGCTACTGCATCTACGTCATAGAAGGAGACCAGACCCTCCTCATAGTCCACAAACACCCCCACCTTTTGAGGCTGGGTATTCAGAGAGAGATGGATAAAAGGGTCCCCAAGAGCTGTGTACTCATTTCCATTCCTCAAGCATAGAGCCCATTTTCCTTTGAATGGGAAGATGGTGCTTTTTGCATTGATAGGCTCTCTGGCAACTCCTAAAGTCCAGTCAGTCTTCTCTTTAACTTGAACTTCATAGTAAAATCTGCCTGAATGGAAACTATTTTTTCCTAAGACATATAATGCGGAAAATCTCTTTGGGTTATCTAGAAGATTCTGCTGTATATCACCATGACTGACTTGCTTCCCGTCATCAGATAGGATGAGAAGGGGATTTGCAGTTTCAGGATCCAGAGTCACATCCACTGTGTACTGCCTGGCCCTCTTCAGCTCAACATCAGCACACAGCTTCTTCATCTCTTCACTGAGTGTCTCCTCCAGCTGAGCCACAGCTCTCCTCACAGTCCCCTCATATGAAGAGTGAACTCTCACCTCTGTCCAGTCCTTGGTGGGTGGAGAGGGGATCATGGATGGGAAGCTTTGGAGGAGATGGAGGTGGTTATCAGACTGTAAGACCTTCTCCAGCTCAAAGCTTCTCTTCATCAGCTCAGAGATCTCCTCTTCCATCTCTTGGATGAAGCCTTCAGCCTGTTTCTGTGTTGTTTTCTGCTTCTCCTCAATCATCTCAGTGAGCTGAGCCAGATGTTTCTCCACAGACCGGATCAGAGCCCTGAAGACCTGCTCACAGTCTGCTGTCTCTCTGTCGGCATCTTCCTTGCTGAGCTTCACAGAGTCCTTGATCTGCTGGATCTTCAGTCGTCTCTCCTGGATCTTCTGCTGAACTTCAGCCTCTGTCTTTCCCAGCTCGGCCTTCTTTCCTTCATATTCTTCTTCCAAAGGAACAATGTAATGAAGCTTATGATCTGACTCAGTGCAGAACTGACACACACACTTCTGGTCAGTTCTACAGTACACCTCCAGAGGTCTCTCGTGCTTCTTACACATCCTGTCTTCCAGGTTCTCCACAGGATTGATCAGTTTATGTCTTTTCAAGCCTGGGATTCTGTGATGAGGCTCCAGGTGAATCTCACAGTAGGAGGTCAGACACACCAGGCAGGACTTCAGGGCTTTCACTTTGGTTTCAGTGCAGACGTCACAGAGAACTTCGTCTGCATTGGCACATTGTACCTCTGAGCTGCTGGTTTTCTTATGAACAGACCGTCTGAACTGAGTGGACAGGTCAGATATGAAGGTGTTGACCCGCAGTTTAGGTCTTTTGTCAAACTGCTCTTTACACATGGGACACTGCCACTGGACATTTCTATCCCAGTGTTCTGTGATGCAGGACATGCAGAAGTTGTGTCCACAAGGTATGGTGACTGGATCAGTGAACACATCCAGACAGATGGAACACAGAAACTGATCTTCAGAGAGGAGGCTGCTGGCTGCTGCCATGTCTACAAGCAAAAGAAAAAGTGTAGATAAATACATTAAAATGACTTACAATATTACAACGTCAGCCAAAGTCCTATTGAAACAGGTGGTTATGTTTCACATAGCTGAAACATTTTAAGTAGGACCGGCTAATGATTCAGTATTATTATACAATGTGAAATACAGTGTGTCACCTCACAAAGCCCTGGCAGAAAAACAAGCAATTCGACCCTTTTGGCTTTGTAGTCCTGTAGTGTGAGCATTGCCTCTTCTCCCTATGATAACTGTGAATAGTACAATAAAAATCATCAGCTGTACTCACTGGTTTTGTTCAAAGGCCTGAAGTTGTTTGTCTATTGAGAGAGAGAGACAGAGAGACTTGTCTGGACTTCAGTATGCTGTCGCTCTCAGTTCCTTTCAGTTTCACTTACTGTAAAAGCATGTGACTGTGTGACACACCTCCCTTCTCAGTGTGTATACACCTCTTCATACGGGGCAAAGCGTTATCTTTTATTACAGGTTACAGTTGAACTACATGACATTTACAAGCTCACTTGAAATGCACTTGAAATGCCACTTGAAATGCCACATTTGATTGGACACTTGTGGTTAGACAGCCCAAATGCACAATGAAAGTGGAGCTATGACAGTTAATGCATGCTAAGAACTCCTTTGCTCATAGATCACAACGTCTTTACTGCAACATTGTGGTTGATTTTCTTAATGAAAAGTAGTGAAATTATCTATCTATTAAACTAGCAACAGAATTATACTATCACAACCCTTTCAAAGTGTGACACTGTTGTGTGGAAGGAAACATAATTTTGATGGTGCTTACATGTACGCATCTTTGTTTCATATGTTTTGTCAATGGTGTATTTTGTGTAGATTTGAAAACTGCTTGGCAACTTGCTCAAGTTAAAATACTGCATTTTATCCAGATATAATACAACTCACTTTTTGCTGACTTGATTTTCACTGATATACATATTGTGCAACTCTGGCAAGTTTCAACACTGCCACTTCATAAAATAACCTAGTATCAATGAATGGAAGCCTTCAACTACCTGGTAAGAGAGTATTTAAGAGACAATCAAGCATGGGAAACCCTACAGCATGGTTTACAAAAGCTGTTGTTGTAATGTTAAGTCTTAATTTATGTTAGAAAAGGCTAAAAGGAGGTTGATGGGAATGTCATTAGTTTTCATTAAAGTTACAGATTTACGTGATACATACAGTATATTATTTTACATTATTTAGGTCTGTAATTTATCAGTATAGCAAATATCAGCACCATATCCTTATTGGTTAAATGACAAAGTTACTCTCTCTTTCAAAGTGTTCAATGCAAATCATTTAAGTAAAAATTAGAAAATTAGACAATTGCATTTGTGAAATTTTATTTTAAGATTAGCAAAAAACAAAAAAACACAACAGGCCATAAACATCTTGTCACTGTTCTAATATATATATTATAATATATATCTAATATCTTCACAGGTCTCTGTCTGCTAACAGATTAGTCGCATTTTGTGTTATAAGCATACATGGAACAGCCAACACTGTTTCTCATTCAATATTCACAAGAATGTTTCATTTTCATTCAAGAACATTCCCCAGCATTAAATTAACTTTATCTCTCCATTTATGTTCAAGGAAGTCCTGCTTGATGCGCCCTCTCCCTGTGGCTTGGACACAGTACATTCTGAAGACCTCAGCTGTCCTTCTCTGGTCGTACTAAGGAGAACTTTCTAGAGGGGTCTGGGATGAACCACTTTTCCCACAGATCCAAGTGCACAGCAGGGTAGTTCCATGGTTTGAATGTGCCGTTCCAGTGCAGCAGCTGCGCCTCCTGTAGGAAGCTGTCTGAATAGCGGACATCTGGACTCCAGCCTGCACACAAAGATGATGGTGCTACAAATAAGGCTTTTCTATGTCTGTAAATATAGTTAACAATTCCACTCCCCATTACTGTATTAATTTACATTATTACTGTACATTTTATTACTCGCTTCGCTATTAGAATTTTATGTGAGTATTTTAGTTTTGTTAAAGTGTTTTAGTTTAGTTTAGTTGCATTTTCCGTTTGGTGATTAAAGATACACTATTTCAGTAAAATAGCAAGAAATTCATACACATCAAGTTGTACTAAGCCTTGTTGTTAACAGCTGTCTCATCTGTTCTATACTCCACAAAAGGACAAAATTGTTTTCTTTTCTTCTTAATTTGTTAAATGAATAACCGAGTTGACAATCTTTGATACTGGTGTACCATTTAGGAAAGAATAGTGAAATGTATCTGTAGTTGGAAAGGAGTGATGGTCTTACCCAGGTGTCTGACGTGCCACAGTGGGTCCAGTGATGTGTATTTGTTCTGCCTGGTGGAGACAGGGAGAAAGGTGTTTCTGATCAGAAAAAAATCAAAAAATCTTCCTTGTTATGTTTATTGGAATCTTGTAACCTCACAACCTTAAACCAGAGAGCCAGCTGAAGGAGGTCCCAGGAAATGTTCATTGTGAAATACATGATCTTACTCTGAATGAGAATCTCCAATGAGGCACTGAAAATTACATGTAGTTTGTCTATGTTTTGCATTCACAAAATACTCCCACTTCAGTAACTGTGGAAGTCCTAAGAAAGCAGATCAGTTTTTAAAATCCAATCAGAGATTCACCTTGAGAGCTGGACATGTGACAAAAAATGCAACACCAGGCTTTCCACACACACTGCCCATACCTGAAATTCTCTTCCATCCATTTCTCCAGCTGTTTGGTGATCTTCTGTTTCTTCCATTCGCTGACGTCCGCCACAAACACTCCAGGGTTAAAAGAGCAGTCCCTTGGATGGATGCCCAGATCTTTAAAGCTCACATATTATGCACTTTGCTGTCAATTTTATATGGTCTAAGTAGTCCCTAATACTTATTTTTTTTAGATGTTTGCTGAAAAACCCGTTCAGATCATTTATTGTAGCAAGCCTCTATACCCTGATTGTCCTCTGGTCTCAGGATGACCTATATTTGTGCGATCTGGCTGGCCCCTCCCACCTCTCTGCCGGGCTTTCTTTATATGTCCATGGGGCTCTCCCACCGTCTCTGCCGTGCTCTCGCGATACTAGAGAGACAATGCGTGACTGCAAACACAGTGTTTACCCGGAGCTAAGCCATAGCTGGTTGCCTGTCCCAAAGCTAATAGCTATGCACAAGTCAGGCACAACTACAAATAAAAACTATTATTTTAGTTTCACCGTTTAAAAAAAAGCACAGGTAGCTTCCTATCCGTTGTGTTATTAAAAACGAGGCATTATTAGACTGCAAGGGGAAAGCTAAGTTAGTGTATTAGGAGCAAAACTTGGTGCTACAACCGAAGCTACATGGGCGCTAACACTAAAAATAAGACTCAGTTTAAACCAGTGAAAACAGTAGCTTCAAAGTGTGATTTCTACAGAAATATCTTCCCATCCTTTGTCATGTTAAAAACGAGTCATTTCCAGACTGCTGTGGGGAATATAAACAGCGTGTTATGAGCAAAAGCTGGTTGCTTGTCCCAAAGCTAATAGCTATACACCAGTCAGGCAAAACTACCAATACAAACTATTATTTTAGTTTCACCGTTTAAAAAAAAAGCACAGGTAGCTTCCTATCCGTTGTGTTATTAAAAACGAGGCATTAATAGACTGCTGTGGTTAAGATAAATTAGTGGAGTATGAGCAAAAAAAGCATTCTGTGTTGGTGTATGTAACATTCAGGCTGTACTAAGGGCATCTTGTCGCTTAGCGGGGAAAACAACATGGCTGTCGCTTTAAAAAAATAACAACACTGTAACCTATAAACTTTGGGGCCGTTTCTACATGTAGCCTATGTGTGAGTGTCTGAGCATGTATGTGCTGTCGTTACAACATCCAATCAAATTAGACCAACATTGTTTTGATCCGACAGCATTCATCCAATGAAATTGCAGGACAACCAATGAAGATGAAGTGCTGTCAAACAACGTGCCAGTTGGAAAAAAATTATACCAAAGATAGTTTTGTTCGGGTATAAAAACTACGAGTTGGTCAACATAAAACAAATTAATAAATGTGTTTATTCTGTAAAGGAGTGGTTTAAAATGAAGAATAGTAGGCTATTGCAAAATATGAGTTAAATGTTAAAAATCACTGGTAAATACAGGAAGTACAATGTCCGTATAATTTATTTCCCACAATTTCAATTACACTTGTTTTAATACATAAAGATAGATTTTAAAAGCGTACATGATGTGGGTAAATATATTATTACTTTTTGGTTAAAAGGACTTGAAATGACTCGAAGCTCAAACTGCAGGACTTGGGACTTGACTTGAGACTTGTCAGCATTGACTTGGGACTTGACTCGGAACTTGCCTGTCTTGACTCGGGACTTGAGGGCAAAGACTTGAGACTTACTTGTGACTTGCCAAACAATGACTTGGTCCCACCTCTGCTGGCTAGCTAGGGCTGATTAAGCTACCTCCCCTCACCCATAATGTGGAGGGTATTGCTGAGACAGTTAGCCCAAAACAGATGTCTCCTGGTGCGTCAATTAACACCACTGAGGACACAAATGCTGTCGTCACAAGCCCTGTCCATTCACTGGTGGATAGTGAGGGAGAGGATTTACCATGTGAAAAGGCGCTATCCTCTACCACTAGCCTTTCACCTCCAACAACAAACCAACTGAGAAACAATAAGGTCGAAACAGAGTCCATCTAGAGTCTGAATCATTCAGATTTTGAGATTGAATTCGACCACAAGACGAAGAAATGGAGAACCGTCAAAGTCAACGAAAGGCAGTCGAAGTGGTGGAGTGGCTTCCAGAGAGGATATTCGAAGTCAAAGGCATCAAAGCCCCAGCAGATGAGGGAAGAAATCGGAGATAACGCATCTGGATATCAATGCCCCTCCATCAGAAGATCCAGTAACAACAGGAGCCCACTACGGTCAGAGGACATTAAAATGGCTGCCTCGGAAAGTGAAGAAAATGACGTCAAGGCCAAGAAGAAAAGAAAAGGCCTCTTTAAAGTCTTCTCCAAGGTATGGAAGCAAATCTATTAGACAAGATAGAATGAACTTGAATATATATACAGCTCCGGAAAAAATTAAGAGACCAGTCTGGATTTTTCTTACATTTTTCATCTCTACATTACTTAATGGAAATGGTCTTCACGACAATATTCTTATTGTGGATTTAGTAGAAATGTTGTCAGTAGTTAATAGGATCAAACCAAAATGTTCATTCTACTCAAACATATGCCTATGAATTAGGGATGGGCATAATTAATCGATTAATCGATCATTGATCGTTAAGAATATTGTCAATCACGTGAAATTGTTATCAATCATATAGCCGTTGTGTTGCGCAGTGTGAGTCCAGCAGCACAGCAATGAATTTCACTATGTGGCAGCACCAAAGACTGTATGGGCAGAAATAATACATCCTACCAGCAGGGGGAGATACTTAACTAGTAGTAGAAGACAACAGAACAAGCCCAGGCTGCCGCAGATATCAAAACATAAACAGGAAGAAGTCAAGGCGAAGTTTGGCATCGGACCGGACAGCTTTAGAACCGAAAATAACTAAGTTCATTAAGCATTGTGAAACCTTGTATAAGTACAGCACTTAAAGGGGACATATTATGCAAAAACTCGGGTTTAAATGTGTATTTCCGAGGTCTACTAGAAAAGGTTTTAATGGTCTATTGTACAAAAAGCCCATTAGTTTTCTACCAATGCCCATTTCTTCATTGCCTGTTCAGGCCTTTTTTGGCCTCTCCCTAAAAAATTTGGTTTTGACATCTACCCCCCTCCTATCTACATGGGCTTGCATGCACCGCCCTGCTCATTTACTCTATACCTACCTATATGGGCATGGCACACGCCCAGCTGTCAGTTTTGTTTACTTTTGGCCAATGCAGCATGGAGATCGATGTTACCATGTTTACCTTCATTTCTACAGCAAATATCAGCACACTTATCACTTCTAAACCAAAAGCTTTACAACTGAACCTGGTCAGGCAGGAGTCTGAGCTGAAAACTGTGAAAATTGCATCAAGATTTCTGGTTTCCCTGACATTATCCTCAGGTAAATACAGTTTAAATATGTCACAGTCAGTAACAGAATATGAGCTAAGTATTTATGAATAAACTCTCTAAACTTGTAACATACAACGTTTTATGTATGTCTCTACAGGTTAAACTGGGGAATGATCTACAACCCAGTGGAGTGAAAAAGCTTTGGTTGTGAAGCCATGCTGTAAATGTACAGTAACGTGGCAGGAAAGGAATGTATCATGTCAAGATCCACTGGAAAGACATTATCTTTTGTAAAAAAAAAATATATAGAAACAATTACAGTCAGAGCTGCAAATTATCTGACACCCTTTCAATATCTAGTAGGTAATGTATCATTTGTATTGTGATCACTCATTTATAATAAAGTTTTACTGTTAAAACATGTATTGTGTTGCTTACTGTCACTGTTTGCTTCGTGTAGTAAAGGATTACTTGAAACTCACATTTTCATAGTCAGGATGTTGGACTAGTTTTCAGACCGATCTACATGCATTGACTTATACGTTTTTTAATTCAACCCTTTATCTCTCTGAATATGTTTTCTTTGAAACAGTATCATTACATTTTAAAATGACCAAAACCATACTTAAAAATAAAGCAGTTTATTCATAGCCAGTGAAATGGAAATATAAAGTGTACATAATTCAAACAGAAGCAAAGCCATATTGTATGTAACTGTCCAGTTGTTGCTGGTGGGCCCTGAAGAAGACCACCTGTTCCACCCAGTGAACAGTCCTCTGATGGAACAGATAGTGTGACGGTCCTTGTGGGTCAACGCTCCGTCAGGTCACCCAGATAGCTGTAAAACATGGCACATTCAATGTTACATCATGTGTAGCCTACATACATGATACATCTGTAGTTATGGCAAAGCTACAAACAAATGAAAATATATTTTTTCTTCCATTATTAAATAAGATGGGCCACTAATAAGTTCAGTATAGCCCTTGCTCAAGAAGAAACGAGTTCTGAGTGATACTGTGTGCTTTTTGAAATATAATGGACAGGAAACAAACAGCAGCAGAGGCAACTTACAGTAGGCTATTCCTGTCTATTATATGACACTGGAGATGTAATAGGCCTACTGCTGCATGTACCACGACTGCTTGCATAACTACACACTGTCAACAACAAACAAATACTCTTCAGTTTCCAACACACCATACAGTTTCACCGTCTGTTTTCACACAGGGGCTGTCACGGACAGACTCACAGATCTAACCGTTAGCATAAAAGCTAACGGGCGCTAACGCTAACTACTTAACCCAGAGACATTCTCTCATTTCAGTCGGCGTTGGTTATTATAGGAGGGATAAATTAAAGCACATTACACACATTGAACTCATAAACGGACAGATTTGTTTTTAAATAGGACTACTTACATTTCCAGAGGAGAGATGGTGTCTCTCTGTCTTCCAGGCACAATCTCCTCCACACTCCAGTATAACAGCAGATCACACTAGATTGCCAACCTTTGCTGGGCATAGCCAAACAAAAAATGAAGTAAATCCATTCAGCCCCGGTCTGCTTCGAGGCTGGGGTGTGATGGTAGCTTCAGGATGAGCTAACACTGCAGCTTGCTTCTCCTCTGTTGCATGAGCGAGTGGAGGCTCAGCTGTGTGTGATTAACAACGGGGCGTCTTGATTTGCCAATCAACTACCGAGTTTCTGGTAAGCTTTCCCGTGGGAGTATTTATGGTAATGAAAACCGACCGGTTTCGTCACCAGTCTGTGTTTTTTGGAAGAAACCTTCAAATCCCCCTTTTTTCTAAAAAAGCATCCCTGAAGAAACTGACACATTTGTTTTTTTGAAGCTTGTGTGTGCTGGTAGAGACCCCAATAACCTAAAAGGGTGCCCAAACACCTGCAATGTTTTGTTTTTCATAATATGTCCCCTTTAAACAAACCGAATTATGTACCACTTGTACATTGAAGCCTACATCCGACCCTGTTTAACGTGTCATGTTAGCGCCGCTAGCATTAGCGGCTAACTTTAGCATCTATGCTTTCCTACTTCGCCTTCATCAGGGAACTAATTTGCACATTTTAGATGATGATTAGATGAAGTAACGTTAGGTCCTTTATCACTCAGAGAAACGTGCCGTGCCCTTATGTAGTCTTTGGCAGCATCTTAGGAGGCGCATATGAGTTTAAACTTTAAAGTAGGGGTGTCCAAACTTTTTTCACTGAGGGCCACATACAGAAAAATCTACGAAGGGCCGGGCCACTTTGCAAAAATAACACATTTATCAGGACATGTAGCTGCATGTAGTTTCATAGTGTTTTCGTAAATTGTAATCCTTCTTCACGGCAACACTTTACTTGCACATTAAACAGATACATTCCCCCTCTTGTTAAATGCCATTGATACACCCGGTGTTTTCTGCTTTTGCGTCCAATGTCGAGCTGGGTGAAAATAGTAGCCAGCCGAGATCCCGCCCCTCCAAGGAGGGTCCGGGGGTATGCCCCCCCGGGAGATTATTTTAAGTTTTTAAAGTGAAATGCATGAGTCTGGTGCACTTTGAGAGGGAAATTAAGAGGCTAAAGCTGAAGAATTTTGTATGAACAAAAATGGAGACACTGTGCCAGATGAATTAGAAGCTATTGGAGAAGGACACATGGATTTTCCATAATAATATTAATTTAAAATAAAATATTATCTCTGGGATGGGCTTGGTGCTCTTTTTCTTTTATGGGACATATTTCTCTGTAATATAATGAGTGCATTTAAATTATTAAAAAATTAAAAGGGCCATATTACATTATATTTTTCAAATCTGCCACGGGCCAATCAATCAGTTGACAACCCTGCACTAGTGGGTTAACTAAGAAATGCAAAAAAAAAATAAATAAATAAAAAAAAATATATATAGGGGAGAACGGGGGAATCTGAGGCATCGGGTAATGTGAGCCACCCCCTGTATCTAGGCAACGGAAAACATTTGTGGTCATGTGAGATATATGTTTTCAAGCCCCCCTCATTTCCCCATGGCCCTGAAAGAAAGGACCTCATGGTGCTGTGGTAAGCATGTTTTTTTCACCAAAATAGGTATTTTGCATGTAAAAGTAAATTTTCTTGCTGTCAACTTAATCAACTGTTGTGCCAAAGCAAATGTATTCACGTAGAAAAACTTCTATCAAACGTGTTGATGAACTACCAACATATGAAACCATGTGATGCTGATAACTGAAGATTAGCCTGAAATGCTAAGAGAGGTAGTTTTTTCTCAAATTGTGGTGGTGGGGGAAAGTGAGCCAAATGCTGTGGGGGAAAGTGAGCCACTGTCTCACTTTCCCCCACCATGAGGCACAAGTTAAGTTTAGTCTTAAACTTAATGTAATATTACATAACATATGTTTTATTTTAATGTCATACACATTGTAGAAAAGCCAGCATGCCAAGGAAATACACCAGGAAGACGATCTGGGGCAACCACACGGAAAGAGCACCTTCTCATCTTTCCCTGTAACCTTCAGGGCTGGAATGTAGAGTAGGCCTATAGTTGAGTATGACAGGCTGATGTTATAATCCAGTTGGGTCTTCTCCTGTGTTCTGAGTCCCAGGCTGTTCTCGCTGGTTCTGATTTTCCTATGCTTTGACCCCCAGACACTAGCTGGCTCTAAGGGTCCTGTGTTCTGACCCCCAGACTGTGTTCTAATCTAACTGGTTCAATCTTTCATTTGAATCTTATTAAAACCTTTTGAATTATAATATGTTGTATTTGATTTTGTTCAGAGTTACTTTCAAGTGTTTAGAAAATTAGCTTTGCTTAATTGATCAAACCCCATCATTCTTTTACTAGTCCCGACATTAGTTCTGAAATGTGTGACTAGCTTTCAGGATTCTTACCGTTACAATATGTGTTGATATGGTAGTTTCAGAGTGGAAAAAGTAAGTGGATCAGTTTACCCCACAGCTGGGGTAAAGTGAGCCACATGACAACTTTTTTAAAAACAATCATATTTTCACTGCCCTTTGTCTTGAAAAAATTCTGCTAATGCCCATTTCTAGGAAACATCCTGAATTAATGGGAAATGTGTACATTTGAGTGACATTTTTAGCTCCCTTAGAGGGGAGCAAATGTAAAAAGTGGCTCAGATTACCCCGTTCTCCCCTATATATTTTTTTTTCAAAGGGCCATATTACATTATATCTTAAAAATCGGCCGCGGGCCGTAGTTTGGACACCCCTGCTTTAAAGGTATCGTAGCATTGGCTCATTGTTGGCTCATAGCCTCGGGCTTTAACCAGCGCCGCATTTTATTATTATTTTACTTATAAAATTCTTGTTTGCCTAGAAGATCTTGGAATACATATGTAATTGAGTAAAAACCTCTTTTATACAGTCTATGGTAAAAAAAAGCTGTATTTTGGATGTTCTGTTGGCATTTTTTAATATGTAAAAAGATAACGATTAATCGATAATTGATTGTTAATTTTCCCGATGATCGATGAATGAAATTTCTTAAAATGCCCATCCCTACTATGAATAGTAAAACGAGAGACACTGAACATTTGGAGTGGTCTCTTAATTCTTTCCAGAGCTGTATGTAAATGTTTATTTTATCTTTGTACTAACTTTGTGTTTTATTTCCATTTTTTTCCTAAACAGAGCAAGAAGGTCACACCAAGTCTCCAAATATAGATGAGGCTAAAGAGGAGGTGGTTGAGACCAAAGCACCATCTCTGATGAAGAGAATGTTACGCTTTGGTCGCAAGAATTGACAGACCCCACCAAAAAACATTTCTCTCACCTCTAACCCTGTCCTGTACCTCTACTAACCCACTATTGCTTTCCCCGAACCCTACTTTCTTAGACTGTGTGTGTGTCTGTCTGTGAATGGACCGCGGTATATAGCAATTTGAGTGGTCACGTAGGACTAGCAAAGTGCTATATACTTTATATGTAAGTAAGTCCATTTACCGTTAAGTTAAGGTGGGTTTTTTGCTTTTCTTGTTTTTGAGCATATCCCCTCTCAAGTACTTAGCACACTCCAGAGGGGGTCAGAGCACAGGGTCAGCCATAGCACAGTGCTGGCCCTGTAACAGTGCCTTGCTCAAGGACACAATGTGTAGAGATGGATGGCATCCAACCAGCGACCTCATGGTTACTGGTCGGTTCCCTCTAGGACATCCTACCATTGCTTACCACCTTAACTTAATGGTAATGGTAAATGGACTTGTATAGCGCTATATCTCCGTTTATCACAGACCCAAAGCACTTTACATTGTTTTTGTACACATTCACCCAGTCACACACACATTCATACACCGATAGCAGCAGCTACCACGCAGGGTAGGCTTAGCACAAGGGTGCTAAGCTAACTAAGCTAACTATCGGGAGCAATTCGGGGTTCAGTGTCTTGCCCAGGGACCCTTCTTCATGTGGCGGGGAGACGGGGGATCGAACCTCTGACCCTGCACACCAGAGGCGAACTCCCTACCCACTTCGCCACTGCCGCCCCAACTGTTGTGTGAATGTATGTGTGAATGAGACTGCAGTATAGAGCGAATTTAGTGGTCAAGTTTGACTAGAAAAGTGCTTTATAAGTTGCCTACAGTCCATTCACCATTCCCTTACTCATTGTTGTGTATGTGTTTGTGTCATTGTGTCTGTCTGTGTGTGTGTGTCTGTGTGTGTGTGCATTTAGTTACCCCCTAACCCTTTACCCTTTTCTCAATACATTTTCCCCAAATGATATAAAAAGTTGTGTTTTCACCTGGCTGGTCTGTGATAACTCATGTGCGTTGATACTGGTATCTTGAAAATGGAATTGAATATAGAACTTCACTATCTGTAATATGTGTTAAAGGTGCTCCAAGGAACTTTCAGTTTGTGTTAATTTAGCTCTCATACAAAAACAAAAATATAACAGTGCTACTTTGTCATTTCATCATATTGTTTAACAAGTATGGCTTGGAATTTAGCTCTCATACAAAAACAGAAACAGAAATATTACTGCTACTTAAAACCATGGCAGTGTACCATGGAAGTGCAATGTAGAAAACAAACAGAACAGTAAAGGTGCTTGCTTTACAGTTAATAACTGGTGGATCATGGAATATGCAAGTTCTTGTGTAAGAACAGGAGCTGGTCGACATGCTCTGGTGTGAGTGTACTCCGTTGGGCAGTCACAATATCCCCTGCAGTAGAGAAGACTCTTTCTGCAGGGACACTGGTAGCCGGAATACATAAGTATCGTTTGCCCAACTTGGAAAGCAGGGGATACATCACCTCATTCTTTCTCCACCAGCTGAGAGGGTCCTCAGAGAGAGGAATTGGTGGAGCACCACGGAACATGCAAAGCTCCTCCTTAGCTTTAGCATAGGCAGAGATGGGCTGCTGAGCAGCTGTGGCACCAGCGAAGGTATTCCCCAGCAGATTCTCCAACAAAGAGGATGTAGCTTGTCTCTTAGGAGGAGGGGGGTTTGGTTCTGCTCCTCTGTGGTGTGGTTGTCCTCTGTGTTGTGCTGGCTTTCCTCATCTTCCACTCTCACCTGTTGCTGTAGGTTAACACAATAACAACTTATCACAACAGCGGCCTCATTTTCACATTTCCATTTCATGTCAACACCTCCAATCCTAACCACATAAAAACAATAAAAAATAAAACAAATAAACCCCATACATTTAGGCTACCTATCTATTCAATATTGTATTATGCATTGTGTTTTATCTTGTCAAATGTATCAATTCAACAAAGGAAATAGTAAGCCTTGTAAATCGTAAAATAATAAAAAAAGCAGTATTTACCTCAAGTGATGCAGCCTCAGCAACAACACTGCCAAATGTCTCCTCTATATCCTCCTCAGAAAGGAAAGGCAGTCCCTTGAATCTCGGGTCTAGAGCAGAAGCTGAACGAAGTGTGCATCTCACTAGGTCAGAGGTGTACCTTTTGCTTAGGTCCGTGTCGATGGCCTGCTTTATCTCGAGGGTAATTGATGATTGTGCAATGTTGCCCACCGTTTCCTGGCAGAGTTGAGCTTGCAGTGGGGCAATCAAACACACTGTGGAGCTGCTCTCCTGTGATATACGTGTAGTACAGGGATGGAAATTAACTTTTTTGTCCACCAGCCACTGTGGCTGGTAGATTTAAAAATCTACCAGCCACTCAACTTTTTTACCAGCCACTTTTATACGCTATATATTTTTTTAAATATATGCGTACATTTTAAACAATATAATAGTAACAATAGATGAGAAAAGCGTTTTTTCATACACATAATATTTTCCATCTATCAAGGAACTGAGTTGAAAATGTTACACTCTTACCGCATATGATAAACAATACACATCTGCCATGTTAAGTCACGTTTATTTCAAAGGTGTTACGATGACAAGTTTGGGAATAATTCATCTATACAAAGTATTTTCAATAAAAAAAACAATTGACATATTAATAAAATAAAACATGCATGGCTACACCATCATAAGTAAATAGGAACATTTGTTTTTTCAGTGCACTGGCCTTTTAATTTATTCAATTCAACCAGATGTATAAAGAAATCTGCCCCTATAATGCAACAGTTGTATCCTCTCGGTATAGAAAGACTCATTACTCTGCCTATGCATTCGAAATTAAACATTTGAAAACAGACCATGAAGAAACAAGAACAAGAAACAATGACTTAATAAGTGCAAAACACATTGAAAAACGTCAGAATACATTAAACTATCTCCCAAAAAACCCTGTTGACAGTCACTCATCATCAGAATCTGATTCTGAGGTATCAGAGGCACACTCCTCAGTTTTCTTCTTCCCCTCCATGAAGTCTGGTCTTCTAGACCGGATGCTGTCCTGGTGCCACAGCTGAACAGCAGGGTTGGGGTCAAAGTCTTCTATAGAAGGGCTAGAGAGCTGCACAACCAGTAGGTCACAGAGGGTTGTGGTTGATAGCCGAGACCTCCAGTCACTCTTGACCAGTTTCATCTGGCTGAAGCCTCTTTCACAGTCTGCTGTGGATGCTGGCAGGGTAAGAATTAGATCAACCAGGCTCAGGATGTCAGGGCACTGGTGTCTCAAAAGCCTATTTATCCCTGGCCAGGTCCTTGTGTGCAGACTTTCTCCTGTTTCATACAGGCGTGTCTTCAGCATGGTCCACTGGTCCTGGAGTTGGTCCACAGCAACCCCAGAGGATGTGAGCACGTCTTTAAAGTGTACGGTCAAAACCTCCACTTCAGATTCACCAAATTCTGGAGACAGATAGGGTAAAAATACAGAATACTAATTACATGTAGTTATTTGATTTCCAGAATTCTAAAGAAATGTTTTTTTGTGATTGCAAACTTCATACCGTCAGAATATGCTACATCAGGCCAACTGTTTAGATTCGCCAACTTCGTAGCTTCGAGCAGGCTTGTGGTCATGTCTGAGAATCTGCTTTGGAGACTCTGGCAGAGTTCATCCAGCAGCTTTGACTTTGCCCTGATAACACGGACTGCACTGGGGTCATCACTCGGATGCTGGTCCATGTAGCCCTTCAGCTTTGGGCCAGGCCTATGGTACATAGATAATATTGTTCAATATATTCACCAACACAGATATAGATTAACTTTCAGTTATTTATTTGATGTTACTTACCGTGTTTTGTATTTTGCTAGGATTGTCTGGGTGGTGGACAGACAGCTGTGGACTTCAGCAACAGTCACAGTGGAAGCTTGAACTGCCTTGGAGAGGCCACTGAGGTGTGTCAGGCAGTCATGCAGGAAGTGGCAGAACATGAGAACTGCTGAGTCCCGGCAGGTTCTCAAGTAGCCACTTGCTTTATTCTTCAGCACTGCTCTCACGTTTTCAGCATCTGATGACTTAACCTATAACCAAGATAAGTGACGTCAAACAGAAAACGTTTAGATCACTGGTCCAGATTATCTAGAAAATAAATTAGTATTAGTCATTATACTTCTGGATTTCTGGATGCATTGCAGATAGCTGACCTAATGTTCTGTTCTACACTCTGATTTAGCCTACCTCTTCTAAGTGACTTGTCAGTCCTTCATAGCCTCTCAGAAACTGGTCCACAGCCCCGAGGAGGTGTGACACCCACCTGGTGCCACCAACTCTGGTGGGTATGAGGGGCTGCTGGCCAATCGCCAAAAAACAGTGCTTAAGGTTTGCCCTGTTCTGTGCGCTTTTCCTGTATAATGTATGCAGGCCAGAAAAGCAGATCTTCAAGCTGTCTGGCTAGATTGCATCCTTTGATTGCATCCTTGAAGGACAATTCAAGGCGGTGGGCCATGCAATGAATGCCAAGGACATGGTTCTTGGTGCCCCTCAGCCTGCTAACTACACCTTTACGTGCCCCCGTCATTACAGATGCACCATCTGTGGCACAGGCCACCAGCTTGGACTGCCACTCCTCGCTGACTGTCTT
The DNA here is from genome assembly GCF_949987685.1 of Ammodytes marinus. NCBI lineage: Eukaryota > Metazoa > Chordata > Actinopteri > Uranoscopiformes > Ammodytidae > Ammodytes > Ammodytes marinus. The sequence goes on from NC_137226.1 coordinate 20,783,614, forward strand.
CATGATGGTATCTATGGCTCGAGCTATGCTCTCCCCATCTGCCTTCTCCACATCCTGCATGCCGACAAAGTGGACCTCCACCTTGCCTTGCCTACACATTCTTAAATACAGTATCTCTTGCTCCAGGACAGCTGAGTCAGTTGACCCATCAGACAGCACGGCAACAAACTGTCTCTGACAATTTGCTTTGGAGGGCCTCTCTCTGCACTGCAGCTATGTGTTTTATAAACACCCTGGCCTGCTTTCGGTTGACATAGGTCTTTCCTATGTTTATTCCCTTTCTCTCGTCTAGCCTAGGAAAAAATAATGGAAAGGAATAATGAACAATACTATTTGAATAGTGCAAATGACTGAGGATATCTAAATACAGCTATCTAAGATAATGAAGACAATTTAAGATAATGAACACACGGTTATCTAAGATAATTAATGTATCTTAGGGCTGGCCCGAATTATTCGAATATTCAAATACTTGTTTGTTAAGTAAAGTTAGTATTCAAAGCTCAATTCAGTATTCGGAATATTTATTTTATTATTATTATTTTAGAAGTAGCTTTAACGGTAATATGTTGTCAGCAAATAATATTATTCAGATAAAAAATGTATATACAAAAAAAAAGAAGCTTAACGCTCATTTAATATAGATTATCAAATTATTTGAACTTTGACCTAGTTAGCCGCTGACCTTTCAAAGTGCAATCGGTGATTCACCAGCTCAGCTGTAGGCCAAGTGATGTTACCAGCGCGAGGCAAATTAAAAGCAGTACCAAGCTCAGTAAAGAGAGAGAGAGATGGAGGAAGAATAGATTATTTGTTTCCCTTTACTTTAAAAGACAACATTACCGCGATCTCGGAAGGAAAAGCATTGCTTGGCGAAAAGCTAACGTTAGCGTATCTGTTTGTGTACGATCACTATGCAGCCCTGCTATTGCGCATTCACAGACTGGCTTTTGTAACAGGAATAGCCGGTCAATGATGGATTTAATATGGACACAAACGACTAAACATTGGATCTTATGGATGTATATGCACGTTACGGGATGAATTGACAAGCTTCTGTAAGGGCTACGATGGCACAGATTACAGCTGATTTGGAACGGAACAACAGCAAAGTAAGGAACTACGAATTTTTTACTGTTCAATTATTAATGTTGTTTTTGAACGAGTATTGGAATACTCGCTCGGAAAGTCCAACGATAATCGAAGCCTGTAAAATGGTATTCGGGACAGCCCTACGTCTTCACACACTTGTTTCTACCAGACTGACAGAAAGCAGCTGTTTGCCAACCAAGTGATCAGACCTCTAAGGTTACCCAACATGCTAGTTTTTCGACATGGCAAACTATTGCATTAGGCCTAATATAAAATAAAAAATTTACTTACGTGCAGTGCCATTCGAAGTCTTGAAATGGCCTTCCCTTTTTGGCAATTGCGTGTGCATTTCGAAAAAGTAAAGCCATTCTATCGAGCTGGGCTGTCTTGAGGCTAACGAGCGTCCTCATAGCTGTCGTGTCTTCGGGCGCTTGTTTTCCTTTGGCAATTTTCACAACGTGAAGGTGACTTTTTGAGGACTCGTGGTCCTTCACGGCTTCCAATTTTAAGTTTTGTGTCCCACTCACAAAACTATTAGACCTGTGGCCACCCGAAGCATGTTTACGACATAGAGCACAGAACATTGTCTGGCTCGTCCCGTCAAACACCAGCCATTCACGGTGTTGTCCACTGTCTGATGTTCGCCATCTCTCATTAAAACAACGCTTCTTTTTGGCGATGACAGGCGTACTATCATCCGCCACCTGTACCTGGCCTACACTTTCCTCGGCTATTCTCTTTCCTCCGGTGAGGAAACGCAACATTGCTTTCTTTATTAGTATATTATCCCGGATGTTGACAGTCGCAGTTCAGCAAAAGAGGCGTAGAAGAAGAAGGGGGCCGGATGTTGACAGTAATGGTTGTGGAACTGTGCAGCGCTGTATGACAAATGTATTCACCTTATTAAATATGTAAATTTGATCGGACCTGACTGGAAAGTATTACCCGACACAGTGGCGGGTGAAGTGACACAATTCACCCGCCACCATACAAATCCACCCGCAAATGGCGTGTGGCGGGTGCTAATTTCCATCCCTGGTGTAGTAGCATCTTTCATTGCCTTTAGGGCCTTAACTACATCCTCTGTGTTGGAGACATCACTCTCAGTGAGAGTACAGAGATCAGCTTCTCCTTTCCTCACCTGGGGAAAGAGTAAAGCGGCGCAGACAGCAGCTTGCTGTTCCAAAAAACGATCCACCATCTCATACGCACTGTTCCACCTGGTGCTGACGTCTGTTATCAGTTTGTGACACGGCAGACCAAGAAGCTTCTGCTTCTCCTCCAGCTGGTGCGCGCCGACAGCGCTGCGGTGGAAAATTTTAACAATGCGTCTTATCCTCGCCAGGAGCTTAGCCAGAGCAGGCAACTTGAGCGCTCGCTGACAAGCCAGATTTAAGGTGTGGGCGTAACATCTCACATGCAGAAATCCTCCAAGTTGGGCAGCAACTACCATATTAGAGGCATTGGCCGCATTTCACAGATTCGTTAAGAGCCTCTTTGGAGCTAAGTGCCTCTTTGGAGCGCTCTTAAGAACGCTATGAAAGAAGAATGCGTTCAGAAGAATGCGTTTCCCAGACTAATTTCTAACATTATTCTATCAACACAGACATTTACATCTGTAGTCTGGCGTTATTATTGATTTGCCTCGGGTGTACTGTGGAGTGGGTAAGACTGTTTTAGTAGCAGCTCTACTTGACCCCAATGCCGTGCGCTAGCCTAGCACGAGCCAACTCTGCAACTAGAAGGACTGAATGAAATGTGTTGAAAACGGTCTCCAATGATAAATAACACCAAGGCTAACTTGGGAATCAGGCCCCATGTCCAAAATTCCGAACTACCCCTTTAAGACGGCATCTGGGAAACACCTGTATCTTAGCGCTCCTTCTTAGGCGAACCCTTCTTTCGAGCCTTCTTTGGTCCCAAAGAACGATCGAATCTGTGTGACCCTCGTACATTGCTCTTGTTTGGAGCACAACTGACACGAGCTGCCAATCATCGTTGATGAAGTGCGCCGTTACGGTTACAAAGGACACCGTGGCCAATGACATCCATGTGATGTGATGGCCACCCTTAAAGCTTCCAGCAAAGTATCCAACACTTTTGTTTTTGTTTCGGCGTACAGAGTCGGGATTGCGGTGTCTGTAAAGTAACGCCGACAAGGTAGCTTATACTTTGGCTCCATAGTATGCGCCATCTCCCAAAACCCTTTATTTTCTACCACGGAGCACGGTCTTAAATCCATAGCGATAAATTTCGCTATGGATTTAGCTATGCGTTTGGCCCTGTCCGAGTTCGGTGGCAGCTGTGCCACTGCCTGTTCGATTGGCAGCAGGAACAACGGTTCGTTTTTCTCCAAGCTCCGAGTGGTAGCGGGCAATGTGGCTTTGCATATTGGTGGTATTTCCAAAAAATTTCACTTGGCTTTTACACAACTTACACACAGCATATGTTTTGTCGAGCTTCCCATCGACCTCATAGAATCCAAAGTGTTGCCATACTGTAGCTTTTAAAGAAGCTGGTGCAGGTCGGATAGTTCTGCTGCTATCATCCATTTTGTCGACACTGTTAGTAAACAACTCGCACATGCCTTGGTGCGCATGCGCAGTGGAGCAGAAAGTACCAGCAACAGGGTGGCAGGGGCAGCTGCTGCTGCAGCAACGACGTTCATAGAAGAATTGTCTGTGACCAAAACTAATTCCTTGTCATTCAGATGCATTCATCTGCTACACTGTTAGCCCTTGCTGTAAACGCTACAGTTAATTACCAGAAAATGCCCAGTAAAATACTTTTAAAACATTTTACAGTATGAAACTGTAACATGCAATGCACCATGGGAAATGTATAATAAACTACAGTTATTTACTGTATAATTTAAAAATGTGGTAGGATACTGTTTTCCTGCAATGCACCATGGGAAATTTCTAATAAACTACAGTTATTTACTGTATAATTAAAAAATGTGGTAGGATACTGTTTTCCTGTAATGCATTATGGGTACACACATACAGTACAGTAATTTACAACACTATTTACAGTAAGCAACCAATGTATGCATGTTCTAGAACTTTCTTCTACAGATGCTGCATTCAGAAAAAACGGTCAATTGGAATTGTATTACTTCCCAGTAAAGCAAAAACATTATCTATTATTATATTAGCTGTAGTGTTCTTTTGTAACACACATTCAAACCAGCGTGGTGATGTTAAGAATTAAAAAAAAAGAAGAACAAGAAGGTGTTTGGCTTTAAAACAGCCTTTTGGGCTTCCTTTTGTAGCCTACATAACCCACATTGAGATCAATTTGGATACGTGCTGATTTAAAATGAAAATTAAGTTATCAGTGGTAAAATAGGCTCTTTGGCACTGACATTGTAGCCTAAGGGCGGACATTCATTACAAACCATTACAAACACTTGATGTCTCTGTAATGGAAAGAAAGTGTCTCACATTCCATGTGTCCCTGAACGCAGCATAACCGTTGCGCGAAATAACTAGATGGAGAAGGAGACGAAGAACTTGATCCTCAAAAGCCTCTCAAATGTCTCCAGTGAGATGGCTGGAAGCATACAACAAAACCCACAGTAAGTTTTGAATATTTTATCGGCTGACGAGATTATTCGTATAATTAACGCTCTGTTAATTAACGCTCGGCGCAATGCGCAAATAAGGATTTCAGTGATTGTTTTCCATTGCTAAAGTCATATGTTGCGCTAGCATTAGCAAGGTAACAGTTGGTGTTAGCCAGGTTAACATTGTACTGCTGTTTAAAATGGTTTGTCGATGATAAATTGTGTTAACCATTTTAACTCACATGTTAACCGCATTGTTGGAGTTGGGTGCAAACATAGTTAGTAGGCTTTTTAAACTATTATTTCACTGGGGAATTTGAATGAGAAGTAGCATAGCAGGGTTGCTCTCTTTCTATATAGCCTAGCTAACTTTAAATTTGGGAGGGAAAAAGCTAACTTGTACACTCTTATTTCACACTACATTTGTTAAGCTTGTTTGGGTGATTTATGTGACACACTATGTTGAACTTATTGATGAAGCCATTCATTTGATTTCACATTCTTTTTTTCTTCCTTTTTTTGCAGACAATGCCAACCAAACCACTGTTAATGTCAAGAAGAGACTCATTATACTTGGTAAGATAAAAATAGTTGTGTTAGGTTTGTTAGTTAGGTAACCAGTATCGTATGGCATCGTGCAAAGCTATGCAACGTAGCAAAGTCACACTGTGTGTTTTTATTAAGGTTAAGCAAGTTTTTAAATTAAAATGTAATGTACCTATTTGTCATTTTTCCTCAAAAAACAAGAATATATGTGCCCTTCTCTGGGGAATAGGGACCTTTAGAAATGTGCCCCCTGCTAGTTAGCCAAGCATTGTACTTAGCTGAATAGTACTCCAAAACGCCCCATTTACATATTGTGACTTCCACATACCCTACATTAGGAAAATAATTTTAAATTATTAGATCATTTTTGAGATTATTATTTCATAGTGGGGTAAATGTGCCAGTCATCATGTACATGAGTGTGTTTTGGGGTTCTAGGAATGTTAAAATGATGGCTTTTGACGGAGGTAGGCTGTGTATACTAGAGACTACCTTTTATTGTGCTAAGCTTACTGGATGTGTGTTCCTAGATTTCTGCTGAACAGAAATATAAGGGCATCTCTCTTCTCGTCCTACTATTGAAAGGATGTCAAATAGGCGATATTTTCCAAAATATGGCATCTTCCTTAAGATTTTGTATTCCTGTACATAGTAGAGCTGGACTGGCGTTCTACCTTGGTTTACAAGTAAAGGGTACACTTTTGTTTTTACTTCAATTTTTTATGAGTTTAAGTACAACATCTCAGGCCTTTTCTATGCATTCAAAGGGATTATTTCTCTCATTCTGTTACCAAATTATATTGAAAATATGCCACCCTAAAATGATCTTATGCAAAGATAGCAAATCCATGTAGCATGCTGACCACAGGTATGTACACCAGAGAGAGCGCTCCGTCTCGAGAGAAATAAGCCTTTTGTGTTAACAGAAAGTTTTTATTAATTTGTGTTTTATCTTAACTCTTAATGGGAGCAAAGACAAATAAAAAGGGTTGCATTTACATTTTTGTTGAATACATTTATTATAATTTGTGTTTGTTTATTTCAGGTGAAAAGCTCCTGTCCTCTGACCAGTGGATGGTCAGCATCAAGGGAAAGGTGGCATATCAAATCAGTCAGCAACACAACTTTGCTGCTGCCTTGGCTTCCTATGTCGATTGCTTCTATCTCTACAGCAAGGGGGTCGGCCTGCACAACATAATTGATACAGAGGTGAGCACCAAAACCTTTTTATTAATACAGAAACTCCTGCCATACTATTTTGTCTAAGTGGCTCAAATGTATGAATTAGGGATGTTAAACGAGTCATTGTTTGCGTGTCGACGTGTCGGAGGCATGAATCGACAAATCGATCGATTTACTGTGCCATTTAAAAAATAAATAAATAAAAAAAGGCAGTGTTCCTTTTTTTTTGCGGCAGCATCACGTAGTTGTGGTGCTGATAAACTGCGCTTTCCTTTAAAAACACTGGTGCCGCTCGCTGTGTGTGTTCAGACTTCATCTGCATCAAAGCTTTTTGATAATAAAGAGAGGCTTTAATTTTAAAAACGCTGTCCATGCGTCGGAGGTGAATGTAACTTACTCGGCTGAAAACAGAAAGTGCAACATATAAAGCATAACCTTTTAATATTCGTCTACGACCGTGATGTTAATTTAACTTTATGCTGCATATGTTGCACTGCACTGTTGACACACACCGGACCTGCAGCGCGCTCGCGACCACACATGAACTCGCATGACGGACGTCTCCCATGTCCCCAAAACATCTAATAAAGTAAAACACCCGATTTATCGATTTCTATTTTTCGAGTCGTCTTAAGCACGTGTCAAAAATCGAGCCGAGAATCGACACATTGTTTACATCCCTAGTATGAATACATTCTTTGTGAACTTGTTTGCTTGCATTTTTCCTTTGTGGAGTACCATGATGCATGTCATGTACTGTATCAGTTCAGAAAAAAGCAAAACCATGAAGTGGGTCAAGAAAATATTTAGATAACTAATTTATTGCTTTTGTGTGTTAAAAATGATTTCTCAGGATAAACCCAGTAGAGGGAACTAAGTGCGCCGCCAAAGTCGGAACCATCAGAAAGACGGCCGCCTGGTTAACAAAAAGCTGTATTCCCAAAACCCTTGGATGACGACTTTCCTCACCAATTGACTAAGTTTCAATGGAAGACCTCAAAGTAGGTAAGTACACACACACACACTGAATGGATGTTGTAAATTGAAAATGTGAATGTACGCCTTTTTAGTTTATTTATTTGATTTTGTTTACTGACATTCTCTTAATTTTACTCTCCCCTCCATGTGCATCAGAAAGACACCCCACGCTGGACAAATCCTTCTTCCATCAGCTACTTCCATTCTTCTTATTGAACCCCACCAAATGCAACTATCAGGGTTCGTACAGATGCTTGTGCTTGGATTTTCTCTGCAGTGTTGTAATTTAACTATTGTTTTTATTTTTTATTCTGTAAATTTAAAAAAAATTCAGAAGTCATGCCAAGGTTAATCAGTTGAGAATTTGTTTTCCGTTTAAACTTATCGGACAATGTCACTCTGACTGTTCATTCATGTTCTCCTTTGTAAATTACACCAAATCCCGAGTTTGTGTTTGTTATTGACTTGTAGATACAAAGAAATAGCATGCTAAATTGACGCTCAACACCGTTAGCAATTAGCTGACCAGCTACTTCTCAATAATTTATTGCTCCAAATTCATGTTGTTAGCTAGTAGTTGAGGTCAAATAGTATATAAATAGTATTTATCTTAATATGAAGATGAATCTGGTAAAAAAGTATGAGGATATCTAAAAAGGAAAAAAAAAGTCCCATTCACCACGTAGTGTGATACTAGTGTAACCTGTTGTGGTCATTTTCAGGACTTTCGTCCCCGGTAGAGATTTTGTCACACATCCCATGTTGTTCACTGGGGTCATATTAGTCTATAACAGTTGAGATATTCTACGCTAAATGAAGCGCATACAAATCTTACCCAGGACCTAGACTATAGATAACGTAAGCTCGGGGGTTACTTCATTGTAACGTGATGTTACACTCAGCTGGGTTAGCTCGATGCAGCTCCATTAAAAAAAATGTATAACCTAATCCATTAATCACTGGTAACATTAGTTACAGAACCAAGATCCAAAATTTTAATTTTGTGAAGCTGTCAGAGTCGTTGCGGTGTGCTGCCAAAAAGTTATTTCAGTCCACGGTCCCAGCATGTTAACGCTATGTCGGCACATTTGTACTGATGCTTTATTGGACCAGAGCCCTCTTAGTCCCGTTTACGTTCTGAAATCATGGACGTATATTGGCTTAAATACCTTTTTTATTTGACTGTAAGACCTTTTTGGGAGGATCACTTTTTGGCAACACACCAAGATACACAAACTGTAATCTGGCAACCTAGCAATATTGAAAGTGTCTGGTCATACACAAGCTCAAGAATGTATTTAAATATACAATATCTAGGCATACATTTATACATATTTTTAAAATTCAGCCCGGGAAAAAAAGGAGTGCAAAGGCTGTATTTGCCCTTTGTTATTCTTTAATTTTTCTTACATGTGTGTGTGTGAGTGAAATACGTTTCTAATTAGTAACCATTTCCTACATCTAGACCTATTGATTATCGCTATGGCATTTTCGACAGAAGCACTGCAGCGCTGATATAGTGACAACATTTGTCCCTCTCATGTGATATTGCTTAATTTTTTTTTTTTTTTTCTTTTTTTTTTAACCTTTATTTATACAGGTATATCCCATTGAGACCGAATACTCTTTTGCAAGGGAGACCTGAAAAGTATAGTCATGTTGTTATTAACCTGATAAATGGTCATTTTGGGCATATGAACTAAACTGATAAAGGTCTCCTTAGGGCCATACTCTCCAATTTGGTGATTGTCCATATACATTATATTATGAACACCCTCCCATTTTACAGATAAGGCAATGTTGTAACGTGACTAAATGTCGAACATTTCAAGGGGTATGAATACTCACACGTACATTTATTTTATTGGGATTTTATATGATACACCAACACAAAGTGGCGCATAATTGTGAAGTGGAATGAAAATGAAACGTGGTTTTAAAAAAAAATTATAAATAAAAAACTGAAAAACGTGGCGTGCAAAAGTATTCAGCCCCCTGAGTCAATGCTTTGTAGAACCACCTATTGCTGCAAATACAGCTGCAAATCTATTTGGGTATGTCTTTACCAGCTTTGCCCTTCTACAGACTGACATGTTTGCCCATTCTTCTTTAAAAAATAGCTTGAGCTTCAGATTTAGCATCAGATTGGATGGAGAGCGTCTGTGAACAGCAATTTTCAAGTCTTTCCAGAGATTCTCAATTGTATTGAGGTCTGGACTTTGACTGGACCATTCTAACACATATGCTTTGATTTGAACCATTCCATAGTAGATCTGGCTGTATTTTTAGGCTTGCTGTCCCTCTGGAAGGTGAACCTCCACCCCAGTCTCAAGTCTTTTGCAGACTCTAACAGGTTTTCTGTCCTGTATTTGGCTCCATCCATCTTCCCATCAACTCTAACCAGCTTCCTTGTCCATGCTGAAGAACAGGACCCCCAAAGCATGATGCTGCCACCACCATGTATCACGGTGAGGATGGTGTGTATAGGGTGATGTGCAGTGTTAGTTTCCGCCACACATTGCATTTTGCATTCAGGCCAAAAACTTCAAGTTTGGTCTCATCTGAATATGCTGTGTCCCCCGCATGGCTTGTGGCAAGTGTTGGAGGAAGGTGCTCTGGTCAGATGAGACCAAAAAGGAAATGTTTGGCCTTAACGCAAAGTGCAATGTGTGGTGGAAAACTAACACCCTATACACACCATCCCCACTGTGAAACATGGTGGTGGCAGCATCATGCGTTGGGGATTCTTTTCTTCAGCAGGGACAGGGAAGCTGGTCAGAGTTGATGGGAAGCTGGATGGAGCCAAATACAGGGCAGAAAAACCTGTTAGAGTCTGCAAAAGACTGGAGACTGGGTGGAGGTTCACCTTCCAGAAGGTTAAATACCCTAAACATACAGCCAGATCTACTATGGAATGGTTCAAATCAAAGCATAGTCATGTGTTAGAATGGCCCAGTCAAAGTCCAGACCTCAATACAATTGAGAATATCTCGAAAGACTTGAAAATTGCTGTTGACAGATGCTCTCCATCCAATCTGATGCTGAATCTGAAGCTTGAGCTATTTTGCCAAAAAAATGGGCAAAAATATCAGTCTCTAGATGGGCAAAGCTGGCGGAGACATACCCCAATAGACTTGCAGCTGTTATTGCAGCGATAGGTGGTTCTACAACGTATTGACTCAGGGGGGCTGAATACTTATGTACGCCACGCTTTTCAGTTTTTTATTTCTAAAAAATAAATAAAACCATATTTTATTTGCATTCCACTTCACAATGATGCACCACTGTGTGTTGGTCTATCACATGAAATCCCAGTAAAATAAATGTACGTGTGTGGTTTTAATGTGATAAAATGTGAAAAATTCCAAGGGGTATGAATACTTTTGCAAGCCACTGTATATACTGTATATATTTAAAGCGTTGGCTTCCTTGAAAAAGTTGACATTTTATCTTGAAAGTGCTGGAAAAGTTATTGCATTTTACTCTTAAAAAGCTGTCCGAACCCTGAACTATGTTCCTGGTATTGGTGGTAATTTTAAATCTATCTTGTCCAATCTTCTTAAGATGTGTGAGTATTTGTATTGTGACTTGGTGAATTAATTAATAAAAGAAAATGTATTTACTGCATATCATTGTAGATGTTTTTTCTTCTTCTACAGTTTTCTACAAGCCACTGCACTACAGTTTTGCACAACAATCATTTCAGTAACCTTTTCCTATTGTTAAACAGTAAGGGCACTGGTAAGACTTTGTTATATGGTAAGATACTAGCAGCACAGTTGCCTGCAAAATACTGTAAAGGTTAATTGACAGAATGTTACTGTAAAATGAATGTACACTACTGTAAATTATTTACAGTAAATAACTAGAGCTTTACAATAAGATACTGGCAGCACAGTTGCCAGCATATTACTGTAATATGTTTTTACAATAAGATACTGGCAGCACAGTTGCCAGCTTATTACTGTAATATGTTTTTACAGTAATAAGCTGGCAGCACGGTTGCCAGCTTATTACTGTAATATGTTTCTACAGTAATAAGCTGGCAGCACGGTTGCCAGCTTATTACTGTAATATGTTTTTACAGTAATAAGCTGGCAGCACGGTTGCCAGCTTAATACTGTAATATGTTTCTACAGTAATAAGCTGGCAGCACGGTTGCCAGCTTAATACTGTAATATGTTTTACAGTATTAAGCTGGCAACCGTGCTGCCAGCTTAATACTGTAAAATAGCAAGGAAAAGTCTAACAGTGTACCCTCTTCAAAAAGTCGGCCACATGTGCGCCCGTGTAACTCGGTGCCGAATTTAATTACATATATACTTTTTTTATTATTACTTTTTTATATAAAATCGATTATAACTTTTCTGAATCGTTCACGAGTGAATCGCGATTAATCGGAAAACCCTCCCACCCCTATTAATCATACTTCTATAGTGCCCTTTGACCCGGTGCAAAAGGGGTGAGACGATTAGCGCAGCTGCACCTGTAGTTTGCGGACACGGCCCGCACAGGATTAAAGAGTGAAGAAAGAAGCATAGAGAGGGCTCTATGGATGTTTTATGGGAAGCTTCTGGCAAATAAGCATGAAGGTAGGAAGTTATCTTATGTTATTCTCCGCAGTGTCTGTGCATTATTGATTTAGTGGGTGCCTAATTAACAATGTAGGTTCAAAACTCTCAGTCAATCTTTCGTCTCAGTTTTGTTTGCTAGCTGCCTCGTCTCCCGCATAAACGGACGCCCCCTCCCCCGTCACTCTTCCTAGCATATGCAGCCTGCCTTTTTTCCTCTGTTGTGTGTGTGTGTGTGTCTGTCAATATTTTTGGCTATATGAGTAGGACGATGCGTGAATGAGTTGGCATAGGCTATGTGCAAATGTGGCAGTGCAGCGCTGTCTGTTGTGGGAGATCAGTCTTCATTTAGCCTGCTTGTTTTTTTGTGGTTTTAAGTAGAAAATTCGGCGAAGTTCCTAATTTTATTTCATGTAGAAACCTGGCTGAGGGGAGGAGACAGAAGTTACGAGAGAGAGAGAGAAACTGTAGGCTATACAGCTGTTTATAAACAGGTATAAAAGTGTCATATAAGTATGCGATTAATTTAGATTAATTAATCACAGAGCCTGTAATTTTTTTTAATCGCTTGACAGCCCTAGTTATAATGTAAGAAAGGAGAGAAGAAGGAAGAGAGAGAGAGACAGAGAGCCTGGCCATCGAGACAGGCACATATAAAAACATGGCTGCCCAAAGAGGAGCGGCTGTGCCAGCAGTGTGGAGAAGCTGCTGTAGAGACAGAGCAGCACTTCCTCCTGCACTGCCCCAAATTTAAAAATGTCCGCAAAACATATTTGAACAAATTCGGCCAAAAACATTCAGATTTTAGAAGCTCCCCTGAAGAGCAATTTAGAATAGTTATGGGAGAGCGTAAAGAGTACTGGCACTGTACTTTGACGGGTTGAGTGACCTGAGGGTGGACTTCTGCCTGTATAGGGGGACCTTCCAGTCCCTGATGACCGTGGCACTGCCCGGGACCACGGCTGGGGACCGGTCATCGAGGCGCTTGTTTTTTTTTGTTTTGGCTGGCAAGTGGCACATCTTACCGGGTGGTGTGCAGAGCCTTTGCCATGCCCAGGTCCACCGTGTACATGCTCGTCCACAGGACCAGCAAGAGAGTGGTCGCCCTCCTGCCTCAGTTCGTCAGGCTGCCAGCTGAGGGGGATATGGGTCGCCTTGGAGCTGGCTTCTCTCGTTTGGCTGGGTCAGCAGCCTTCTCCAGGGTGGTTGGCAGCATTGGCGGCTGCCACGTGAGGGTGAAGCCGTCCAAGGAAGATGCAGCCTGCTATTTAAATAGGAAGCTATTTTATTCAGTGCAATTTCAGGCTGTGGTAAACACAGCAAAATTCCTGGATGTGTTCATCGGGTTCCCTGGATCAGCACACGATTCTCGGGTGCTGAAGCACAGCCCGATTTACTATCGGCAGCAGTACCCTCCACTAGGCTACTGCATCATCGGTGATGGCGGCTACCCGTGCCTGGAACAGCTGATAAACCTCATGACGCCATACAGGATGCCTGCCAATCAGCTACAGGTGCGCTTTAATAGTCATCTGTCCAGGGCGAGATGCGTTGTGGAGAGGGCATTCGGCTTCCTAAAGACCAGGTGGAGGTCCATCTTTTTGAAGGCGCTGGAGGTGGACGTGCTTTATGTGCCGGAGGTCATCGCCTGCTGTGCTGTCCTGCACAACCTCTGCCTCACCAACGTTGACCTGCTGGAGCCGCAAGATGAGGAGGAGGGACCTGCTGGAGCCGCAAGATGAGGAGGAGGGACCTGCTGAGGACAACCAGCCACAACCAGCACCGCAGGACGCTGTCTGTGGAGCAGAGGCAAGACAGAGGAGGGCGAGGCTCTGTTTTGACCCAGAGCATGACTATGCTTAGTTAGTATGCTTAGTTGTTAAGTTATTTGTTATCCTACCTGTTCAAAACAAATCAGTTCCTCTTTTTTATAACTATCAACACTGTATTTTAGATGTTAAGTTTACAATGTTCACATGTTCATAAAATGTTAAATGAAAATGTAATTATCTATTCATTCATCAAAATGTAATGTTGATTGCACATTTCAATTGAACTTATTTACTTTCTATTCTATATATACTGTTTATATTGCACAGATTCCTTTGCACTACTTAGTATTTTGAATTATCCTATGTAAATATTGTTTATGTTTATCTTATTAACTCTATATATTTGTGAACCTGGGGGAAACACTGCTATATCACTGCCCAGGGCATGGAGGGGCGAGTTACTAGTTACTGTCTAAATTATATTCCACAACAGCTTTCTCAATGAACCTGAATGTTGTATTCTCCTTCACAGAAAAAAAAAACATTTCCACTAAATTGATTCTAGAAAAGGCACAGATAGGTTGATTTTTATTCACCAGAATGCAGGAAATTAAGTGTTAAGTTAAAAAATTCTGGGGGGTGCCCCCATACCCCCCACCTATAATTTGTACCCCTAAATGTTGAAACAAAACCTAGCCTATTTGCCCTGTGCGCAGGTTGGTTTACAATATATTCATAGGTATGTTGTTTTTACTTTTTAGATTAAAAAGAAGGCATGTCGGTAAACTACAAGTCTGGCCCTTAGTGTGATTATCATATCGTAGAGTGGCCCTTTGTGAAAATGAGTTTGACACCCCTGTCTAATTGATATTTCCTACATTCGAACGACATCACTGCAGCACACATATTCTTAGGGTGTATTCACACTGGGAAAGTCCGCTAGTTCACTTGCTTTGGTCCAGACCAAATAGAGTTTAGATTTTTTTTGTTTGGTGTGGTCCACTTTCATATTGCCCCTTTTGCAAGTGAACCAGCATTACGAAGCAAAACCACACGTGATCTGAGGCCATTCATTCATTGGACAGACATTCTGAGGTGGAGAGAAGCAAGCACGAAGTGAAAACTGCGAAATATATAACTGATACGATATGGGGTTACAAATAATAAATAAATAGGCCTATAAATAAATAAAAAAACATAAAATTATTGTTGTTTCATATGGTTATAATATCTGTGTCAATGTGTGGCTTGTAGCCTACGATGTGAAACATAATATTTACTGTATTTTTGCTGCTGGACGGGCGGCTCGCGAGGAATAGGCTCAAGCTGACACACAGCTGATTTAGCCGTGTGTCAGCTGGGTGTGAGTTCGGCGCGGCTCAGCTCCAAACTGACAGGAATAGTATTGACGGTCCCGTAACATGGGAAGCAAAATAAAAACACACACTTCATACAAAGCTCAGCGTGAACCTGTTGGCACAGTGCGGGAGACGCTCCCCTCTCCTTCATCTGATCGCTGAACACATCAGCATGTTTACGCGTCCTGTCTATCAAATGTAATATATTCGCTCGTTGCTCCCGGTCAAACCACAACTAATCTTCCCAACAACAACACTTTCTCATAATGTGAAGCTGACGGCGATTTATTAAAAAAGAAAAGGCACAGTGCTTCCTGCAATTGGGTCGGATCGAGTTCGGCCAAATTCACACCACAAACGAACTGCAGCAGAGTGCGTATGGAAGCGCATCGAGACCACCTCTTCAGCTGGGTCTCGGAGCGTTTGTTTGGTCCACCCCCGAGTGCGATTGCTGTATTCACACATGTCTGAAAGATGCGCACCGAAGGCAGAAGTGCACCCGAGTTCGTTTCAACCGAACTAAACACGGCATGTGTGAATACACCCTTATAGTCCAGGTTGTGGCCCAAATAAATGATGTTCATAGCTTGACTGCTGTGCGTTAAAGGGGTGATGAATGCAAGCTTAATTAGGTAATAAATCCAGGCGAACCAAAACATCTCAAAAATAGCTTAGGGGCTAGGGTTAAACTTGTTTAAGAGTCAGCATCCATTATCCTATCTATAGTAATACACAAGACTCCTTGAATGGGATTTAAGTGCATATTCTCCTCTCAAAGTGCACCAGATTCATGCATTCAAATTTAAAGGGTACAAAAAACTTTTGGCCAGGGGCCCCCGGACCCCCCTAGAGGGTTCGTGGGACCACACCACCGCTGCTGAAAAAAATCCTGCGGGAAACACTGTATAGGTTCTGTTTGAAATACAATCGGATTAAAACAATGTAATTGTACCCCATGCAGTGACTTCAATATATAAGGACAGATCAGTAATATTGGAAAAATTGCATTATATGCTACTTACTGGTATCCAGTGACGGTAGCAATACGCCTCCCGGTGAAGAGGGAGGCGTTGACTGTCCGCCACTGGATCAATCTCTTCATCAGACCCTATAAAAGATATATCAGGTGAAAAGAAAATATATTTTAAATGTAATATTGTGTGCTGTCCGTCGTTGATACTGACAGCCGATTTAACGTTACCGATAGCAAAAACAGACACGACAGTCGCCTGTATTAGCGACCTAGCAGTATTCACGTCATCGTTCTTGATGCCAACTGATTACAGAATTAACACCATAAAAACACTGCTCGGATACAGCCTAAAATATTGTAGTTGTTCTGTACTGAAAAATAAAACAAATATGTGTAATTGTACTTAAATTTGTCCAGCGCGTCGGTATCAACCGTCTCCACCATTTTCAGACTTGAAATTCCGGCCCGTCTCCGCTACGTAGACAAGATGGCGGCCGTTGAGTGTGGAAAGTGTCCATCGGTCCGCACTCAAGTTTTAGAACGTTTTGAGTGCGCCACCGAGGAACTTTCAGTGCACTGCGTTTTCGCGCACTCTGTTGAAACAGTAACTACTCTTTTTTGGAACAGTAACTACTCTTTTTTTGTGTACCTTATTGTACAGTGTTACCCATGTTATTGAAGAGGATATCCTATCCCTGGCGGTACAGGGATATGATGCAGAGGTCTGGCAATCGGCCAGTGGCTGTTTAATGTATAGACAGTAAGGCCAATCACCAGATCGGAGTCAGCAGGTCATGTATAACGGCCTCAAAAGGTCCACAGCCTAATGTTCCAGTCCATTGATATTCCGGAAGGCCTCATTGCACAGCCCAGTAGGTAAGTTAAATCAGCCTAAAACCATGCACACACAAATATAATTGTACATAACAATGTAGACAATATAAATTAAATTCAAAACATTTTATTATAAATGTGTATAATCAATATGTAAGCAAATGTGTATACAGTATAAGTTAATTTTAAGTGTTAAACGTTGACTAAAAAAGAAACGTAATCGGGACACCTTCATCCTCACATCAGTGCAAGGTATCTGCAAGAGAAAATGAAGGGGTGTGAGGACAAATTATATGATATAAATAATAGATTAAACTACAGCTTCTTTTCCTACAACAGTCAGAACACATTACACCCCTTGCTAGCTATCAAAATATACTGACGTCGGTATCCGCCTTCCATTCCGACGTACCCCCACTCCGAGATTACCGTCTAAATGTAGAGTGGTGGTGGCACTTCCATTGTTTTCAAACGTTCCACCATAACGACAATTTCTGTTTCTATTGTCAGAGTGACGGTGCTTTTTTCTTAGTTGTATGCGCTTTAGTGTCCCACACTCTTGTTGCGCGGCGAGATTACATCAAACGTCAATGTACAGGCTCGCCGCTGCGCGAATCGGCGGCAAGCGGCGGGGCATGTAGCGTGACGCGCGGCGGCCGCAGAAGTTGACAATACTGAACTTTTCGCAAAACTAAATTAAGTACGATGGTCTGGTAGGACCAGGCTACTACTGCATGGGTATTATTTGAAGGATTTACAATAAAAATACACATGTCACATAAATTGACTTGACGTCATTGGAAATGCTGGTCACACCTCAATGAGTTCTCGAGTATAAATGAAGGTTGAAGAAATAAATACTAATAAAATCTCAATGCATTGCATATAATACATTTTCCTTTGGCTTTTATCAATCTGTTATACATACCCAACAAATTGTATAACTATTTACTCTGTTCAGTGCATTGAAGCCACGACAAGTGTACTTTCTTGACCATGGAATGTACTAAGAAGCTAACGTTGCTAGCTCATCGCTAGGAATAAATGTTTTAACATTGCAGTAGAATCCAACATGAGTGGGTTTAGCCAGTTCCAGGCAATCATCCAATGGCACAATCCTGTTGGTATTGAAAATATTTCACGCTGGTAACAATGGCACTTTTGGCTTTGGACTCTCACAAAGCTGTGGTGCACAGTTAAACAATTCAACTGCCATGCAGTGTTGCCAACTAAGCGATTTTGTCGCTATATTTAGCGACTTTTCAGCCACCCTGGCGACTTTTTTTTCTGGTGTAATTGGTGACTTTTTCGCCGAAGCAAGTATCACTTTTAACTCTTCTCAACGAGCAGCGGGAGCCTCCCGGCCCGTCACAGAGCACTGACAGACGGCCCGGTCCTCGCGCAGCAGCCCCTCCCAGCTGCGCTCAGAGCAGGAGATACACCTCTCCGCTCGTGTTCCGTTAGCATCACTATTAGCAGTTAGCAGCTTTTCCCACCTCTTCTACAGACTACGAGTAGTGCAATTCAAAATGTTATGCAGTGCTTTTTTAAACCATGAGCATGTATGATTACTGCTAGACTTAACATTACCACGTTGGTTAATATATAAAACCCCTGTCTACAAATATGCAAATTAGGCGATGACGTCATCTGGCGACTTCTAGCGACTTTTTGGACAGCCAAAAGCTACTTTCCTTACTGAAGAGTTGGCAGCACTGCTGCCATGTAATCTAATAGATGTAAGCAGTATGTCAGGTAGATAGCACGGTCAGCAACTGAATGACTGGCTGAGCTGGTCAATGCATAATTTTTAAAACTGTGGTGGAGTTGTTGCCACAGTGGACCGCGTTTTTGGTGAATCATAAACGAGTCAAAAACAATTCCAGTATTTGCAGTGTCCATTTCTCCAAAGAAAAGTTGAGCAACTTTGGCTAGAAGGCTGGGGGCTTTGCAGAGCGGCTACGTCTAGCTGCTGGGGCTGCTCTCAGTCCCTCCACTTGATTGACCAAAAACGCGGTCAACTGTGGCAACAACTCCACTGCACTTTAGAAAATAATGCAATGACCAGCGCTGACTGTGCTGTCTACCTTACATACTGTTCTGTGGCAATTGGCATAACATACCCTCTTGGGCCTGCGCTCATGTGATTTGTAGAAAAAAAATGCATTTGTGAATCCAGCATGAGTCTCAAAAATCCACACACAAATACAGACCAGTTCACACACAAATGCAAACAAGTTCACAAATAAAAAGCATTTGGTAAATTCATCTATCTATCTGTCTGTCTGTCTGTCAAGCAAGAAACGTCTGTGTGTGTCCTGTGGCTCGCATATCTCTCGGACTGTTAGTCAGATCGGCCTGAGCTTCCGGATATTGCTTGCACACGGCACAAAGGTGTGCATCCTTGATTGATTGTGAGATTTTTGGACCAAATATGTAGTAGTTATAGCCCGGAAATCCAGACCCTGATATCTTGAACGATAGAGGGTCTGGCCACGATCATTAGTAATTTCCAACTCAAGGGGCGGCTCCTACTCGTGCATTTCAAATGCCACTGCACGCAGTTGGATAGCACTACAACCAATCAGAGCGATGCACAAGGCGACATAAGCCCCTTTCGTTTAGCGAACAGCTGTTAAACTGTTAGCCTAAATTAAACGTTTGCCGTTGTCGGTCGGCAAAATAGAACATTCCACTTACTTGCTAATGAAAGATTTGAGTGCCATCTTCCAAATCGTTAAGGGTCGAGGCCAAAGCAGTCTCAAACTCACACAACATATCCGCAGCCATATTTGATGTTTACTATCACGGCTTCGACGTCGCATGCACGTCACTGTCGTCATCCGGTTACGTCCTCCCCAGAGCACCATATTCACCTTATTTTGGAACGCCCCGTTTTCCACTTCCGATTCTAGCGAGTTTATCATGCGACTTCCGGTTCAGCGCTGCAGAGCCGCGAAAGAATGTAAACAGCGGCAAACAATGAAGCACAATTGAATCGTAGGGAAGAAATATTTGTTTACAGAAAGGTTCTAAACTTAAAAGTAGTACGTTTAGTAAGTTAAGTACTAAGCCATTTGTAATTTAGTAGTTTGTTTTCGATAAACTAGCTTACATCGCTAACATCTACACACACCGTGGTCGCATCCTCTTATTACGATGCGGCAGTCAGACGCCCGCAACGAGGATGACATGAGAAAGTGGCTAGATTACTATGGTCATATTTAGCTGTCCCTTGGAGAAGATGGAGCCATGGTGAAAAATGTCAAGAGCACTGAGTCAGTACCTTCAGAGGGGTAAAGCGGGCTGTACTAGGCTACTCCAAGTAAAGCAGCTTCAATTGAGGAAGGTAAGACAATATGATGTTTTTTTGTTTTAAAACTACAATGATTGTCAATCATACAAGGGCATATTTCTCTATTCTAAAGTGTAATCTCAAATTATATCATCTGATAATCTTTCCCAATATACAATTATGTGATTAAATTAAGTTCAAATGATCAGTTTTCTATGTTTTGTCTAACCAGAAAATAGAAATAACATGAAAAATATCGACTCATGTGAAGTAGCATAATAAATGTTTGCAGCTACTTTAGTTAAAATAGCCTCTGACAACACTAAAACTTTGCGATTACTTATACAATCAATACCATTTCTATTTAAACCTAATCAAATTTAACTTGCTAACATGCTTTTTCGTGTATCACAGCACAACGAGAATGAGAATCGGCAGAATCTGGCAGAGGAAGAAAGTACATAAATGGATTTGAGGTAAGTGTGTACATCTTCTCTACATAAAAACAAAATATATCCCATTTGAAATGACTCCATACACAAAGACATCATGGCATTGGCAATACACCATGTTTAGTAGTTGCTCGCTCCGTTTAAGTGGAACACTGTGCAAGCAACTATTAAATGAGATGTACTGCCATCTCTGTGCATGGAGTCGTGTTTTACATTTACACAGTTTAATGCAACTCTTTTCCACAAAATTATTTGGAATGAAATAAGATTGACTAAATCTTACATAATCAACACATTTTAATATCAGTTCTGAGACTTATTCAGGATAATCTGTGATATTCAGTCTATTTCTATGTCACAGAAAGTACAAGTCTAATAATAACACTTTGATTCAAAGTAAGTTGTTTATTATAATATTCAGATGTCTGCCATCATTAATCAGAAATATTTAGAACTGCTGTAGGCCTACATGTATATTGATTCAACCACTCGATTGCTGCTTGACAAAAATATATTTTTTCTTTCTTCTTTTTGCACAGTGGTCAGCAGAGGAGCCATGGCTGTCGGGAAGCCCTGATGGAGTGATGAACACTGAGTACTGTTCCAAGTGTCCAGCCTTGGAGAAATCCTCTGGCGTCTCAGGAAGACCACTTCAGTAATAAGATCTCAGATGTGAACATGGGGGGCATTAAAATCACAATCACATGGGCCGCATGACTATTACATGAAGTGGTGGACAGTAAATAAGTTAAATTATTGAGTTCCAACTTTTTGAATGTCTGTACTATACTTGAGTATCTGCTTTTTTTGAAACTTATGACTTTCACTTCACTATTTTTCTAAGACATAAATTTTACTTTTGAGACCACTACATTTCTGAGGCTAACAAAGTAAAACTTACTTTCAGTCTAAGAAAAGCTTTGAACTCAGCTGTGGATTGAGAGACAGCGAGATCCTCCCATGAGGCAGTTCTCCCTTTACTCACTGCCAATAAGGGCAGGGACACATTTCCTGGGAAAACCCACTGGTCCGTGTTTGTTGTTACGACAGTCACTCTTCTTTCAGGTGATTGTGCAAAATGTTGTACATTAAAATGTGTAAAGAAGTTGCTGTGTGGATTTTAGATTTTTTTTTAATTGCAATTGGCCAGACGCTCTGTCCCTCACGTAAGGACACCAATTACAGTTCAGCGGGTACTGTAATCGGTTGCCTTACGTGAGGAACAGAGTGTCTGGCCTCAGCTGGTTTTCACAAAGTATAAGGAGAGTGTTATCAATACTTCGAAAAACAATTAAACTGAAAGAAGCAGAGCAGTGGCGTCTTAACATGACGGGAGGAGAATTTACCAACAAGACATATTTTCAATTTCCAGTTGGTGTAACCCCATCCCAGCAGCAATATTGCTGGGTGTAGCTAATGATGCAAATTTCTGTACAGAAATTGTGCCAAGTCTAAAGGCTTTCTATTTTAAATATATGCTGCCTCGTATTGCAAATGAAATTCAGGCAGGCAGGTTGTCACTATATGAAATACAAGCAGTTTTGTAAAAACTAGATCTAAACCAGCTGTTCATTTCTCCCATTTCGCCCTAATGTTAAACATTCTGTTAATGTATTTCAAAGAAGAAAAAGTTTCCGGTAGTATGTTAACAATTGTTTGTTTTCACAAAAGCTGCTTCCAAAATTGCTTAATTAATATAATACATTTCAGGAATTAAAACAAAATATTTGTTTGTTGAATGCTGTTGAAATAAGTATGTGTTTTTAATAAACTTTGTGGCACTTTACTGTACATTTTGCATGTCTTTTGTAATAAGTACAAATTTAAAATGTTACTGTACATTTTGCATATGTCTTGTAATAAGTAAACCAATTGACATTTAACTGTACATTTCTTGGGGGAGACATGAACTGTAACTATGGTCACAAAGGGTCCAGTCCTCCCACTGGGTCACAGCATCTCAGTGAGTTTGGCACATCCACGGCTCGGTGCTGGGTGTTGCATTGTCACCTAGTAAAATAGAAAATTGTATTTCATTAATGCAGCCTACAAACAAAATAATAATTTCCCCACTGTAAACAACTCTTAGATAACATGTGCATTTACTATTTCCATAATCCACAATGATTGCAAATATCTGATCTGTAGGCTACTCAGCCTGATTGTGGTCATCATAGGCCTATTCGGCCCAATCTACATTAGTAGGTAGCCTATATTATTATCTGGTTTAACTGTTAAATAAGTAAAATATGTATGTTTACATAGAATTGAATGCAGAATTAATTAGGTAACACACGTTACATGATACATAATTTTCGTTCCGCCATAGTTTTTGTTGTTAGTAGGCTACAAATTGTTCACAAACTTTTTAATCAAACCAGTAAACAGAGGAGGCTGTTGATAGTTTGACATACCTGGATAGCACCCGGAGTGGTTTCTTCAACGTAGCTTCATAGCCAAGTCACTTCTCCGGGTAGGGATGCTATTCAGTTGGTTTATTTATACATAAAGTGGACGGAACAAACAACGGGGCTGGCGCCGCTCCGCAGGTATGCTATACTAAGATCAAGCTAACCGGAAGTTCGATGACAGGATCAACAACAATGGCGTCTTCCATGGTTACGTTCCAAAATAAGGTGAATAAAGGGCTCTGGTGCGCCCATATTAGATAGAACTAATTGAAACGTGAGCCCAGATTTCTGGTCTTCTTGATAAAGCTTCAACGGAGCGTGTCCAGACCAACACGCGCAGTAAATTTAATTTGCCAGCGCCTAGTGGCAGGTCTGGGAATGCCAGGCTATAGTAGTTATCATACTTATATCATACTGGCGGCAAATACATGCGCGCACTGAAGGCCACAGTAACCGACGGGCATGAAGTAGTCTCCGGCTAAACCCCACCTCCCTCTGATTTGATTGGCTGCTGCTACCAAATCATGAATTTACGAACGGGACACACAGCAGACCGACACAGCCTGGTGTTACTTCCTTATTAAAGGTGAAGTAAGCGGTTTATTTATATTTGTCAGGTTTTCACAAAATGGCAGGCAAGAACCCAATAGCACGACAGACAACAGTTCAGGTGCAGCAACAAAGTTTTAAAGGGGACATATTATGAAAAACCAAACATTGCCGGTGTTTGGGCACACTGTTTAGGTTATTGGCGTCCCTACCAGCACACACAAGCTTCAAAAAGACAAATATGTCAGTTTCTTCTGGGACACTTATTTCGAAAAAGGGGGGATTTGAAGGTTTGTTCCAAAATACACCGACTGATGACGAAATCGGTCGGTTTTCATTATCATAAATACTCCCACGGGAAAGCTCACCAGAAACTCGGCAGTTGATTGGCAAATCAAGACCCCCGTTGGTAACCACACACACCTGGCTGAGCCTCCACTCGTTCATGCAACAACAAGCTGCAGTGAGAGCTCAACCTCAAGCTACCATCACACCCCAGCATCGAAGCACACTAGGGCTGAATGGATTTACTTAATTTTTTGTTAGGCTATCTCCAGCAAAGGTTTGCAATCTGTTAATGTGATCAAAGCCTTTTTACTGGAGTGTGGAGGAGACTGTGCCAGGAAGACTGAGAGACACCATCCGTCCGAAATGTAAGTAGTCCTATTTAAAAAATAATTCTGTCCGTTTGTTAGTTCAATGTCTGTAATGTGCTTTATTTTATCCCTCCTATAGTCTGGCTTGACCACTTCCGCCAGCGTCTATTAAGCGCTGGCGTCGGCAAACAACGCTACGCCTCCATTGGCTGCTTCCCGGGGTTAGCCCCATGGACATATAAAGAAATGGACACCGTATTGAAACATGGCGCCCATTCATTCCTATGAAAGCTGCTCATAGGCGCAGAGAAGCAACAAGGAAGCATAATCCGGAAATTCCATACGGCCCAAAGCATGACGTAGCATGGACGTAGCGGCATTATGGACCTATCAAGAAAGAGGGCGGCAAGCGTAGCGGACTGGAGGCGGGTGTCTCGTTCTGTAGCATCTAGCCTGGCGAAAACAAACTGAAAGCCGTTAAAAGCCGTTGGGCTAATAAAACGCTTGAGGTGGCGTTTTGAAATGAGAAAACTTACATTTTAATAGTATATGGTCTAAAGATAAGTATGAGCCTATGATTGATATCCAGAAAAAATGTGCAGAGACACAATCTTGTTCGCCGCTTGTACTGTGTGGACAGGGACATCTGCCTACGGGCCGCATGAAAATAAGCTCCACCCCTTACCATGCAATACCAATGGGTTGGCCACATGTCCATGCTGGCTGCTCGGAGAAGGCAGCATCCTGGGGGCCTGGTTAGCCCCGCCGTAGATGATTGTGATTGGTTTAAAGAAATAAAAACAGGCCAGCCCAGTTTCCCCCCAAATAGACGGCTCTAAACGGAGTGCTTCCAGACCATACTACTTGCTGTAGTTTGGTCTGGCTTTGCGAGACTATCCCTCCTATATTAACCAACACCGACTGAAATGAGAGAATGCGGGGTTTAGTCGTTAGCATTAGCGCCCGCTAGCTTTACCGTTAGCTTTATGCTAACGGTTAGAGCTGTGAGTCTTTTGCAGTGACTGTTATTTGGCTCTTTTGTGAGCTCACGTTAGTCCTGCCGTGACAGCCCCTGTGTGAAAAACAGACGGTGAAACTGTAGGGTGTGTTGGAAACTGAAGAGTATTTTTTTTAATAGCTTCATCCTGCTACCTGCTAGCTGTCTGATTGTATAGCTCAAGTACACACCGCAATAAGTCTGCGGACAGTGTGTAGTACAGCAGCAGTGGGCCTATTACATGATCTCCAGTGTAATGTACACATAGACAGGACTACTGTAAGTTGTCTCTGCTGGTGTTTGTTTCCTGTCCATTATATTTCAAAAAGCACACAGTATTACTCAGAACTTGTTGCTTATTGAGCCAGGGCTATACTGAATTTGTTGTAGCTTTGCCATAACAGATGTATGATAGGCATATACATGTCAGCTAGGCTACATGATGTAACATTGAATGTGCCATGTTTTACAGGTATCTGAGTGACCTGATGGAGCCGGACGGAGCCACCAAGACCGTCACACTATCCGTTCCTTCAGAGGAGGATGTGTTCACTGGGTGGGAAAGGTGGTCTTCTTCAGGGCCCAACAACAACTGGACAGTTACATAAAAGTTATGGCTTTGCTTCTGTTTGATATGTACACTTCATATTTTCATTCCACCGGCTATGAATAAACTGCTTTATTTTTAAGGATGTTTTTGGTCTTTTTAAAATGTAATGATACTGTTTTATTAGAGAAAATCTTCAGCAAGATGAAAATGTGCGTTTCAAGTAATCCTTTACTACAGGTAGCAAACAGTGACAGTAAGCAACACAATACATTTTAACGGTAAAACTTTATTATGAATGAGTGATCACAATACAAATGATACATTATCTACTAGATATTGAAATGTTGTCAGATAATTTGCAGCTCTGAAACCTAAAGCATAATTATTTCAACCATACATTTTACAAAAGATAATGCCTTTCCAGTGAATCTTGACATGATTCAGGATACATTCTTTTCCATTATGGTTACTGTACATTTTTACATGTCAACTCAGTATCGGTTCACAACCAAAGCTTTTTCACTCCACTGGACTGTAGATTAGGGGTGTGCGGAGACGTCATTATCTGTATCTGTATCTGTTCAACCAACAAAATTATCTGTATCTGTATCTGTATCCGGATACACAACAAGAAGTGGGCATGGCGTATACTGGAAGTTTCTTTTACATTAGCCTACATTAAAGGAAGTCACACCTAAATTGATTTTCTAAACTAATATTCATTGTCAATGCAATTGTTGTCCCTTCAAAGCATCACATTGATGTAATGTTGACATATAAGTCAAAAAGTCAGATATATTTCTATCTTTTCATCTCTCTCTTCTTTGTTCTCAGAATACGAAGAAATTCAGGGAACGAAAATATTGATAAATAACAGCCCAAATCTGTGCATAGGCTACTCACTGTTAGTAAATGAGGGCCAGTGTTTTACTTTTAACTTAATTAAGGTATCCCTTTAACTGGGGGAAATACAGCTGTATTTCATGATTATTTTTTTATCTCCATCTCTCCCCCTCCCTCTTTTTTACTTTTGTTTTACTAAACTAAGATTTAGGAACAATATGTATCAACGTGCCAATCTCATAAACCCTAAATAATATGTTAGCCTTTCCACAAAGCCACATGTGATTTTAATGTGTCAAGTTTGCAGTTTCCGATTTTATTGTATAGGTCCTGAAGTAGCTCGCCGTATACGCATTGATTGACAGCTCAAAAAGAACAGGTCCTAATTTTCAGGTCCTTTCTTTATATGTCCATGGGTCCTAAGCATCAGTTTGATGGAAACGTTGTGATGTTTGAAAGAGTTTAAGCAGTAGGCCTAGTGAATGTAAATACATCGGAGAAGGGCTGACGGTGACTCGGGGTGCAGCATATTCCATCGGTTCGTCTCTTCTCCGCCACGGCAGCGGCCGGGTTACGAGGAAACTCACATAAAACCGGTCGCATTCGCTGCCGGTAGAACCCTCTATTCAAGGGAAAGGGCGAACGTGCTGCGTTTATCAGTGGATAACAAGAGAGACCGCGGGTCACGGGCCGCGCCCGGTCCTCTCATGTCCACCGCAGAACAGCTGTTAGTGTCATTCTACCTGTTGTGTCATTGAGGCGGAACGCGCTGCGTCAATTAGGCGCATATAAAAATAAAAATAAATCCCCGAACAATAACGGGACTATTCGGAAATTATCCGTATCCGTATCTAACTCATTATCCGTGCTTATCCGAATACATATTCGGATTCGGGCTCATCCCTACTGTAGATCATTCCACAGACCTGTAAAGACAAACGTAAAACAGGGTGTATGTTACCAGTTTAGAGAGTTTATGCATAAATACTTAGCTCAAATTATGTTATTGACTGTGACATAATTAAACAGTATTTACCTGAGGATAATGTCAGGGAAATCAGAAATCTTGATGCCATTTTCACAGTTTTCAGCTCAGACTCCTGCCTGACCAGGTTCAGTTGTACATCTTTTAGTTTAGAACTCGTTAGTGTGCCGATATTTGTGGTAGAAATGAAGCTAAACATGTTTACATTGGTCTCCATACTGCATTGGCCAAAAGTAAACAAAACTGACAGCTGGGCGTGTGCCATGCCCATGTAGGTAGGTATAGAGTAAATGAGCAGGGCGGTGCATGCACGCCCATGTAGATCTGACCAGTCAGAGCAGACTAGTATTTTTGCAAAGGGGGGTAGATGTCAAAACCAACCTTTTGAGATAGAGGCAAAAGAAGGCTGGAAAAGGTGATGAAGAAATGGGCAATGGTAGAAAACGAATGGGTTTTTTGAACAATAAACCATGAAAACCTTTTCTAGGAGACCTTGGAAATACACCTTTAAAACCGAGATTTAGCATAATATGTCCCCTTTAATAATAAGCAGAAGTCAAACCAGGTAGTAGGAAAGCACAGCAAACAAGTCCAGTAGGGGCTAGTGATGGGTCGGGCAACACCGATGCGTCGGCACATGTGTCGAGCTCATAGAGCGAAGCCCCGTGTCGGTGCGCATATCGCTTTAAGAAAGTCACGTGACCGATACAGCTGCAGTATCGCCTGTCGATGCGGCTCGCTGGGCGCGCCAAACTGTGTTTAAAAAGGAAGCACATCTGTAAACGGGATGCTTTTCTGCCAAAACAATCACTCATCATTTCAAACAAAAATCTTATCTGCAAGCCATAATGCAGTGATTTTCAACCTTTTTTGAGCCGCGGCACATTTTTTACATTTACAAAATCCTGGGGCACACCACCAACCAAAATGACACTCTAACACAGTACATATACCGTATTGGTCCGAATATTAGACGACCCTGATTATAAGACCCCGTTTTTCAAAACTCGTATTTGGAAAAAAGATTTGAAGACCAGATCTTGTTTTTAAAAGGAAATTAATTTTATTTATTAAAATAATATACGAAAGTAAAAATGCATTGAATAAAACACTTTACTTCATTGCAAATGAACAGTAGTGCAAATAGGCCGAACCGATGTGTTTACCACAGACTTTATTCCTCTGCCCCGCTGTGATCGCTCTCGCTGTCATCTCTCCTATACTCTGGTTCGGTCGTGTCATAGCGGGTCATTCTCGCTGCTGTCCTCGGCATCTGAGACGCAACATTTATTTAATGCTCATAGTTAATCACATAGCCTAGTGCTGAAACGAAAGCTATACACGCCGTGGTTTAAGGCTGAAATGATAACCGGGGCACGTTACAGATGTCCGTTAGTTTCAGTTTACAGCCGATAAAGTTACAATCACAACGACCGCATGGACAGCGTTTAAATAAAGCCTCTTATTCTTATTATCATTAGGGCTTTGATGCAAATGATAACATTTATTTATTTATTTATTATTATTCTTTCGGACAATTCCACACAATACACAATTATCTCTTTCACATCATACATCTTAATTTGTGTTGTCCGAAGGGTGACGGAAGAAGCCTAAGGCTTATCGAGTCCCGCCCCCAATTTCATCAGATTCAGAATCAGATACACATTTACTGATCACAGAAAAAATAAAAAATAAACATTACGGCGGCTTTGGTGTGCGTAAAAGGAAAGCGCAGTTGGCAATCTCTCCTTAGCACTGCAACTGCTGTGGCTAAAAAGCCACAGTAAAGGTCGATCGCACAGCCGATTCCTACTCGACACGTTGACTCGCAACATAATGATTTGAGGCTTTACATTGGCTTTGGCGATTTCCCGTGCCTCTTGTCTTCTCTCCACACAAAGCGTTCTCTCTCCCATTGCACACACACATGCCGCTTCCGAGAGCACAGACAGTGTTGGTTCCAACCGTTAAAAAATAAAATAAACAACTTGGACACAGGCCCTGAAGCTATGTAAAGCGATTTGACTGCGAGAAATGTGCCGTATATATTAAATATAGCCTATTATTATTATTATTATTATTAAGCTGAATGGTCGCTCTGGTAACGGGCAGTCCATTACTGGACGACGAATACTAGACCCCGAATATAAGACGACCTGACTTTTTACGACCTATTTCCAGGGGGAAAAAACCCTGTCTTATATTCGGATACGGTAGAAGAGTAGCCTATTACATTAACTGCCACTTTATTACAGCACAGACACCCGACAATGGTTAATTAGCTGATATTAGATCATTTCCC
Organism: Ammodytes marinus; assembly: GCF_949987685.1. Lineage (NCBI taxonomy): Eukaryota > Metazoa > Chordata > Actinopteri > Uranoscopiformes > Ammodytidae > Ammodytes > Ammodytes marinus. Next base: position 20,813,471 of record NC_137226.1, read on the forward strand.
ACGGCACACCTGACGATCTCTCAAGGCACACTAGTGTGCCGCGGCACACTGGTTGAAAATCACTGCCATAATGGAGCCAGAGAGAAAAAGAAAAGTTTCCGCCGTGTGGGACCATTTTGATCTTATATCCGCAAATATGGTATTTGTTTTTATTTCCTTGTAATCTCATATGGTTCTTCCCAGTTCCCACTTGATCTATCAGAACTCAACACCACAACTTTCACTACAATATCAAAGATATTCAAACTTTGATTAAGATATGAAATATTACAATATAAAATACAATAAGTTAAATTATATTATTGTATAGCAAGTCTTAAATCAGTATGTCAGTTGAGTCTGTCATTGGGTTGCCGGTAATGATTTTTAAGATCCAGCAAGTGTCAGTATTGAGCAGCACAGTGACACAGTACCGACACAGTATCAATACAGTTTGGTAATGTGTCGCAACTAGGGCTGTCAAATTAACGCGTTAATTTCGATTAATTAATCACAGAAAAATTAACGCGATTAAAAAAATTAACGCAGATTAATCGCACTTCTATAATGCCCTTTGACCCGGTGCAAAAGTGGTGCGTAGCTGCACCGAGCTGCACCTGAAGCAGACACAGCCCGCGCGGGTGAAAGGGAGAAAAGTAAAGAGAGAAGCAGGGGGCCGAGGGCTCTATGGACGGTTTAATAAGCATGAAGGTAGGAAGACATATTACTTTCTTCTCCACAGCCAGTGTCTGTGCATTATTGATTTAGTGGGTGCAACAATGTAGGCTAGGTTCAAAACAGTATCTCTCAATCTTTCTCCCCGTGTCTCAATTTTGTTTGCTAGCGTCTCGTCGTCCGCGTAAACGTGTGTGTGTGTGTGAGTGTGTCTCTCAATATTTTTGCCTATGAGTACGACGATGGTGAATGAATCGGCATAAGCATCTGTGACAGTGCAGCGCTGTCTGTTGTGGAGACAGAAGTTACGAGAGACGGAGAGAGAGAGCGAGAGAGATAAATAGAGAGAGCGAGAAACAAACTGTAGTAGGCTATACAGCTGTTTATAAACAGGTATAAAAGTGTCATAAAAGTATGCGATTAATTTAGATTAATTAATCACAGAGCCTGTAATTAATTAGATTAATTTTTTTAATCGCTTGACAGCCCTAGTCGCAACTCTTCACGAGGCCTCATCTACCCATCACTAGTAAGGGCAGGCAAAAGGGGAATCCAAGGTCCAAACAGTGGGTCAAAACACAAACAGGCAGGTAAGCAGGCAGAATCAGAATAGGCGGGAATGCTGAGCGCTACGTGAACACGATAGACAATCTGGCAAAGAACTGAGGGAAATGGAGTGTAATATATACTGAGGGGCTGATTAGCTGATGGGGAGCACGTGAGTATAGGGAGGCCAGGTGAATGCAATTAACCAGTAGTGCAGAGCAGGGGGGAGTGGCCGGGTCTGAAATGACATGAGAGTTAGAATGGAAACCAGGAAAACAGAAATGTGAAAAAACTAAATTGTGGCTGAAGTTGTGACAATATTAATATAATTGTTAAATTGCTCTTTATTCATACAGTAATCACTTAAACGATGTGCACGTTTCATAAAGCCAATCTCTTTGTCAGCTGCTCTGCATGTAATAAGCAAAATAATACTTCCTCACAGTCATAATTAATACATAGTGGCTTTGTGAGGTGTGTACATGTAATCATAGAATAAAAATACAATTATGCCAATTTTTTTTGCATTATAATCCCAAACGCACAAAGAGCAATAATTGATGTGCATTAGTTTAGGCTTCTATGGCACAATGCAGGCTTCAGATTTGAAAAGGCCAACACCACAGAACCAGCATTATTTGGTTTAGGGATGTCAACAGTTAACCATTAATATGTTAAACGCAGAGAATGTTTTTGACCGGTTACGCATGTCGGATTATTCATTTGCATATAGACACTGCGTTACTGTCTTTTTAATTTAAATTAAAAAAACCTGTTGAACACAAAATCCAATCGACTTTAATTGTTGCGGCATGGGAGATTTAATCCGATACGTCATCAATAATTTCCGGTTGCTTTACTACGTGAGTACTACGTAAGCAGCGCGACGTGTTTATACCATGGTTTATACCGGCGATCCAACTGTTTTAAACCGCTTTTAACATATTAAAAGTTTTTCGAACTCGTAACTATGCCGTCTTCCGCCACCGTTGTCGCTATTTCTTGGGCGATGTTCATTTTTTCGCATCTAATTTCCTCCAAACTGAGGGGTATTAGGAGAAGAAGAAGTGTTCACCGTATGGCTGTGATGGTGAACCAATTTGCGGTAAGTTCAAACTTTTTATTATGTTTGAGCTTTCAGCCTGTATCATTAGTGTCTAGCTTGCCAACATTCAGCGGTTGGCTAGTTCCTAATGTCCAAATTTTGGATGTTAGTCTTGTGTTGAATTGGCTTATACATTAAAATTGATATATTGCATTTTAACTTTTGACATATCGTCTTTGTTACTGCTGTAGTAGCCTATTGAAATGAGCCAGACCCCTCACTCACGGTCTGAACGACAAAATAACAAAACCAGCTCTAGGCATTGTGGGAAAGGGACGGTCCCTACAATAATATATACAGCTCCGGAAAAAATTAAGAGACCAGCCTGGATTTTTCTTAAATCTTCATCTCTACATAACTTATTGAAAATGATCTTAATGACAACAAATGTATTAGAATTTAGTAGAAATGTTGTCAGTAGTTTACATTATAAAATCATAATGTTTTTTTTTTCATTCTACTCAAACATCTGCCTATAAATAGTAAAACGAGACACTGAACATTTATTTTTTCCAGAGGAAATGCCACATTTACACATTTTCATATAGTAAAGGTCAACTTGTTTCTTTTTACAGAATGGTGAACCTATGGCATACTGTAGGTTGAACCACAACGTGCCAATCTTGCGGTTGTGGTTCAACCCTGAGGCTGAGCTGAAACAGGACTTCCGTCTTTCAAGGATAGCTATCCACGGGCTGCAGAGGCTGCTTCAGAGAGACCAGGACCATGGCTGGGGCCAGCAGCTGGAGGTCCTCATCTACCTCTACTGGTTGGCTCATGGGCTGTCCTATAGAGTGGTGTCTTGTGTATTCAGTGTGCTACGCTCCACCGTGCACCGGATCGTCCACATAGTGGCAAGGAAGATCTACCGCAACCTGAAGCGTGCCATAGCTTTTCCTCAAGCAGGAGAGCTCCATGATGTTGGACAGGGCTTTGTGCAGCTCTCAGGAAGCCCTGCCTTTGCTAATGTTGTTGGAGCAATTGATGGCTGTCACATCAGAATCAAACCCCCCACACTGCACCGGATCGATTTTTTAAATTATAAAGGTTTTTTTTCAATCAATATGCAGGCAATTTGTGATTCCAATGGTAGATTTTTTGATATTTTTGTAGGTTACCCTGGATCAGTTCACGACACCAGAATCATGAAAAACAGTTCCTTTTTTATATCATGCCAGTATCCCCCACCAGGTTATGTCCTCCTGGGTGATGGTGGCTATCCGTGTTTGGACACACCTGTCTGCCTTATAACACCCTATAAGGAGCCCGTTATTGGGCATATACAGGGGCGCTTCAACCTGCACCATGCCAGGGGGCGCAGCATAATTGAAAGGGCGTTTGGCATGATGAAGACAAGGTGGAGGTCCACACTCTTCAAGGCTCTGGAAGTCAAGCCGACCTTCTCCCCTCTCGTGATTGCCACCTGTGCTTTCTTGCACAATATCTGTCTCGACCACGGAGACATGCTGGAGCCGGATGAAGACGTGGCTCTGGACATCCTCGACCCCCAAGGTCCCCGCGAGCCCCTAGCGGGTGAGGAAAGGTCCGGCAATGCCTCTAGGGACAGACTGCCGGCCTTGGTCACCAGCTTTGTTTGACAGAGAAAGTTTGGTTGTTGTTCTGTAAATAGTTGTTGTTTATGTTTATACAGTTTGGAAGCTTTGATTTATTTGCCAGACTTGTAAATGTTTTTCAGCCTTAATATTTGTATATTTTATGTGATTCAAATCAGTTCTATTTTTGTAATATAAATCTTTTCAAACTAAAATTTTGCATAGGTGCTCTGCACAGTTTGGAAAAATGTTGATTTATTTTGCCAGATGTGTATGTTTTCCGAACATCAATGTGTTTTATTTTTATAATGTAAAGCTTTTCAAACTAATATTTTGCAGTACAGTTTGTTTGTTATGTTTACACAAACTTCCTTAATCGCACAGACGATGGCTTCTCACAGATGAATACTTGTATTATCTTGTAATACAAATCTTTTCAAACTAATATCTTGTCTCCAGAATTTTTGTTCTATTTATCTTAGGAATGTAACTACTAGCTACATTAGTGAATAAGGTATCAATGATAACAATCTGTTGTAAACAATAAATTTTTATAAATCATGACAAAACATTAATAAATTACACTATCTAAAAACATTCAAGAAACTATTTACATGAAAAAAGTGACAATCAATCAATAAATAAATAAATAAATATTTACAAAGTGCAGTTTATAATTTATCAATTAATTTTTCAAATAGCATTAAAAAGCGCTCCGTCTTCGCCTCGGTAGCCTCATGGCGCTTTTGTCCCTAAAGGTGAGAACACACCGGGCGCGTTGGGTGTGGTGGGCGCGTTGAAAAATCCTATTTTTGCATAGGGAACCATTGGTTGGGGCGCGAGGATCCGTTGGCCGCGGCAAAGCGTTGCTTTGGGCGCGTTGCCAAAGCGTCACCGCGCCGGCAAAGCGTCAAAAAAAAGATGAAAATATTTAACTTTCTACGCTCCGGCGCGTGACGTTTAGCCGCGTTGGCCAATCAGCGGTGAGCTTGACCCTACGTCACTGGCAGAGAGCCGGAGGACAGAAAAATCGGAGACAAAATGGAGGCGCAAATAATCACCGCTGTGTGTGCGAGACCGTGACAACACAGAGGCAAACACCGAGTAGGAAATGTATTTACGGCTGGCTGCCTGGTGCTGTATGAAGCCGCTCGGGGTTACAAGACGTGGGGAAAGTGAACCAGGAGCAAATAATCACCGCTGTGTGTGCGAGACTGTATAAACACCGTGGAGGAAATGCGGCTGGCTGGTGATATGAAGCCGCTCGGGTGGGGAAAGTGAGCCAGGAGAATGGGCTTCCTGGTTAATTCAGTGAATATGTGTGGCTGTGCTTAAGCCGATAAACCAAGTTAGCACCGGTCGGATAGCGTTAGCTAACTCACCCGGCTGTGTGCGGCCACCACCTCCATATAATGAACCCAAATATAACGGCTAAATCCGGGGAACTTTCACAACGAGTACAGCGAAGCACCGGTGTTTATGCCTGCCCTATAGGCTATCTACGCCAGCCAGGGTCCCGTCACAGCCAGGTAATGTAGGCTACTTGCCTTTATTTTCTACTGTCCTGTGCACAATGCTGCTGTAAATGTGTTTGGTATGGTGCTGCCTTGCTGTTTGTGTTCATTTCTGAGTGGCGTGAATCTGCAATGCTGTTTTAAGGCTATTCGTTCCGTTCACTTGCTGTTTATTTGTTTTTTGGCACAATTGTTGGCCGTGTAGAAGTTGTTTTTGTGTGGACATGAACGCTGTTGTGTCGGGTCGGATCTGATCGCAGCCATGGTTGATTAGGGGAATAAATATATCGGGGGAGACTAGCTGCGTAGCTCCGTTCCTCGGACTCCCACAAAAGATAGAGCGCAGCGATGGGGATTATCTCAGCCATGGTTGATCAGCAATAGAAAAAGCAGGGGAAAATAAGTTTCGGGCGGGCTCATCTACGTAGGCCATGACGTAGGCGCGTTGCTTTTGGGCGCATTGGACAATTTTTTGACACAAAATGACCACGCGCCAGATCGGGCGCGTTGGTCGCTTTGGCCCAAAGCGCAAACGCGCCCGGTGTGTTCTCAGCTTTAGAACTTTCTCCTACGAGGAACTCTAAAATTGGGTTATTTTTTTTTCTTTTTGGGTTTGGGGAAGATGTGGCCGTGGAAGTCGAGGCGCAGGCAGATGGCACAGGAGAGGAGGAAGAGCCCAGATAGCACAGCGATGTCGCGACGACGTAGATGCGACGTATGTGTTTACGTAGGGGTTACGTAGTGTAAACATCGTTTGCTCATTGTAAAGACGTCGCGGCGACGTCGCTAACCGCCGCCCCGCCTACGTTCCACCGCTCTGTGCGCGATCTTCAACCCGACGGTAAAACGCTGTATATCCTACTCCTTTACTACATATGTTTTTACTTTAGCTAGCTGGCCATTATAACCCTGGCAATTTACTAGACTTGAATTTCTTATTAAATTACATATAGCCTAATATCATATGCTTAAATTGATTGTAAGTCTTGACAGTAGACTGTATAAAAATAAAGGCCTATAGGCCTACACATCCATTCCAACTGACGAATAAAGCCCACACACTTCATTTATCAATTTAATTTGTTTTATTCAAAAAAAAAAATCAACGATGCCTTGGGTGCAGTCGGTCACCCGCAAGGCGAAGCCATTCCTGGCACACCTTTTCTGCCTCTGCCTCAGTGCACTTGAGGGTCCAGTTGTGCATGGCTGATGCTGTAAAGGTAAGAATTTTAAGTAAATAGTTAAAGATAATACTTGTTAAAGACAATGTGTTGAAATTTACATGTAAAGACATTTTAGAAATAAATCCCCTGTTATTTCTGTGTTTCCTAAGTCATCAGTTTCATGGTGTCATTGTGTCAAACTAGCAATCCTTCACGTGGCTGGCAATTGGGCCCAACGGTTAAAGTAGAATTTAGTTAGAAAAGGGTACAGGTGTTAAGCTTAAGGTTTTTGTAAAATGTTTTAAGTATTTCGATTATTACCAGCCAATTACATAGATTTGATATCTTACAAAGCTGTAATTTAAAATAAGTTGGCTGAGATTTGCTCTAAGGTCCTGTAATTAATTAATTAATTAGTCAGCTACTGCGTGGTTATGTCAGGATATTCTTTCTGTTTCAGACAACAATTGTTTTGTTGCAAGCAGTTCTACTTACAGACTATGAGGTCTTTAATTCGTGATTTTTGGATCCCCCTCTTATCTCCACGGCCGCACCAGTTTAGCTGGACTGCAAGGTGGGGGGCAAACACTTTTTCACAAATTCTTCTCACTATTTTTTTTGCTGTTTGCCCCCCTGTCAGTGACAGCTTGGATACCTGTGAGTAAAAGAAAACTTGTAATTATCTGAGTGATAGCTGGCATATTATTATATCAGTCATTCAACACTGCAACATTATATGGATCAGTTCCATATAGCTAAGTTATGGAATTATTTGTTTTTCTCCATCAGAAGGGATTTGTAGAAATATTGGTGTCGATGAATAGTAAAATCGCTACTGACTAAAATGTTGTCGTTGGTCATGCATGTGATATACACATTTTAGGTGTTATGGCCAAATGATCTCTGTATGTATGTAATTCATTACCAGCTTGTTTTTTGTTGTGTTGCCTTTCAGCTTTTCCTCTAAGTCATTGAAGTCCTCCATTGACTGTAAAGGAAGCTGAAAGGCAACATTGTCCTCCTCCTCAGATGGCAGCCTCCTGAGTCTATCTGCCTGCAGGGTTTGCACCATGGCAGTTCGGTGCTGCACCTGTAGCTGGAGCTCACTCAGGCTTTCCAGCATTAGCCTCTCAACAGCTGTTTCAATAAAAATGAGGGACGGTGACTCTACTTCTGGCTCAACCATCTCCTGAAAGTAAAAATAAATTAGATGGAATTATAAGGCAGCCATTACATAGCAATGTGTTACATACAATTCTATTCTGAAAATATATATTTCTGTCGGGAAAAATGTAATAATAGACTGGTTTCTCAATTACAATTTGTTAAATATGATTTTAGCTAGTATTCAAACCTTACCATAAGGAGTGTTATTGGGTCATTACAGGAGGCAATGATCATGGGCGGCCGGATGGAAGGCCTGGCACCTAACACCTCGTCCATTTCAACGAAATACTGCCAGGTTGCAGCAGTTGTCTCCCCCCCGTTTGTCCCTGATCCCGTTTTGGGTGTTTTCAGCTCCTGCTGAAAGACACCCAAAAACACAGAAACACAAACAAATCAATTCGTATGGCAAGGTTTGAATACTAGATGAATACTACAATCCAAAAATAACTTGTAATGGAGAAAACAGTGTATAACATAATAGGCCTACCATACAAATTAAAAGAATAACACATAGGTTGTGGTGGAAGAGGGGATGACATACATCAATTTAAATTAAACTTTATTTCAGTTTACACAGGTCCATATCATTACCTTATATTTTTTTTTTAGGTTTTCCCACTTCTTTGAGACCTGTTGGGGAGTGACCTTCCCCTCCAGGCCTAGTTCTTTGATGAGTGTCCTTTATCAAAACAAAAAATAGTAATGTTATAATACAATAATATAACAAGTAGGCCTACGAGGTAAAGCATCTCAAATACAAATAAAAACTCACTCCCACAGCTGTTTTGAGGCACTCTTTGACCTGAGGAACCGCTGATCATTATTGGCCCTAAACCTAATCAGGAGTCGGGTTTCTTCTGGAGTCCCTGGAATATGAATCACATAAAATAGGAATGGTTTAATACAATCAGACATAAAAAAAATAAATGGCATAGCGTTGCTATCATGTAATGCAAACTAATTAGCTACATATTATCGGTCTATTTTATGATTCATACGCTACACTCATATCTGTGTGTGTGTGTGTGTGTGTATATATATATATATCCGTGTGTGTGTGTGTTTTTTGTCTGACGGGGCGTCAACGGTTCCGGCTAACAACTGTTATGTGTAGTTAGCTAGTTACTAGCGATCTTTTTTTGACGTTCTTGATCCGCTAAACATCATAACGACGAAACATATATGGCAAAACTAAGATAATAAGATGATAATCGTAATTTTTACATCTTTATTAACTTAAGAAAACACTTACATTTGTGGCTGTCAATTCTCCCGTCCATCTCAGTTGGCAAATACGCAAAGGCTTCTGGGAAATTTCTTTTAACCCTTCGTTTGGAGTGTGGGTCCGGAAAATCTCCGTTTGGAGGGCCGTTTGGCCCTACGCCTACCCCTTCATTCCAGAGGGAATTGGGACACCCCTACCCCTTCACGTGAACGCGCAATTCGGAGGGGTAGGGCGAAGGGGTGAATTGGGATTGAGCCAAAATCTAAATTCAATTAAACGCCTACTACCAATCCACCAAACTTCCTCTCTGCCGAATAAAATGCACACCACAAGTGTCACGACACACTCGTGTAAAGTGCCAAAAAAACATCTATCATAATTCCTTGTCTTGAGACAGTTTTTCTCTTATTTACTTACCATACACAACGTTAAAAAGACGCAAGTCCTTGAATCTTTTTTTGCCGTGACGGCCAAACAGGTTATATTCCAAGGCAAGGTCGTTTCACGTGATGTATTTCATCATACGCCTTGTTGCATCGTCTACGCTACATCCCCCTACATCCGCCACCATGGCAACCTAGGGATGAGAGCCAAAAGGAGAAAAAAAAGGCTTACATGTACTACAAAGACAATAAGCTTCTTAGATTCAACAGCCAGAAATGCAAGTAGACATTTAAAGTTCCTTCATGTAATTTAGTGTAATGCAATATGTTTACTTTGTAAAGCCTAAAGTTAATAAATACAAAAACTTACCACAGCAGACATCAGGCTTCGGTCCACCAATTTCTCATTAAGAGAGTCAAGATCATCACTAGATGTTAGCGGGAAGACCACTCCGTCAGGAAGCTCAGTGATTGAAACTTCATGTTTCTTCAAGAGGAAATTCATCATCTTCCCATGCACCCGTTGGGTCTCCTTTATTTCCTCCAATATTTGAAGAATTTTATTAAACATTGGATGGGTGTTGATTTGGCAATCTTTGAAAAAGCACAACTGGTCCTGTGTACAACAAAAACTGCCTGAACTCTGTAGCCTTCCATTGGCTGTACTCTGTCAATGACCGTGGCTTTCTGGAGAAGCTCCGGGGTAAGCTTTGTCTGCATATTTCCCTAGGGCTATTTTGGCCGTTTTGCATACTTTTGATCAATCCTTACTAAACTACAGTAAGAAATGTTTATCATGCCAAAGTTTGGTATATTTTTGTTCAAAACACCCTAACCTATATGACCTGATAGTTATTTCTTTCATTTTGGCATGATAAATGATCATGGGTGACTCGATGGGTGCTGGGGCTGGTGACTTGATGGGTGGTGGGGCTGGTGACTCGATGGGTGGTGGGGCTGGTGACTCGATGGGTGGTGGGGCTGGTGACTCGATGGGTGGTGGGGCTGGTGACTCGATGGGTGGTGGGACTGGTGACTCGATGGGTGGTGGGGCTGGTGACTCGATGGGTGGTGGGGCTGGTGACTCGATGGGTGGTGGGGCTGGTGACTCGATGGGTGGTGGGGCTGGTGACTCGATGGGTGGTGGGACTGGTGACTTGCTGGGCAGTGGTGACCCTTCCCGATAGCCTACAGAGCTTTTCTGGGGGAGTGGGTGGGAGCTCCTCCTCAGAATCCGACAGATCACTTGAGTGTGTTGCTTGACTCTGGAGGAGCTTTGTACTTGCCCTAGAGAGGTTCACATGAACATATATGGTTAACAATATACTGCCTTTTTTTCTTTTAGAGGAAATACATTAACCTCATTCCCCTACAAACACCTACTTTCTCTTCCTCGAGCCATGATCCTCCTTGTCCGTCAGGTCAGAAGAATATTCCGCTTGATGCAGCTTCCCCCTGGCATCTGCATAAGTGGCTGTAAAATACAATGACAAAATAAAAGGAGTGAGGAAGAAATTAAAATAGAACTAGATTTGCATAGGCATTTAAAATAGGGGTGCAATGTATCACAAAAGTCACGGTTTGGATTGTATCACGGTGTGCAGACAGAGAAACACAGGCACCTGATAATACTAATCACATGTGTGAAGGCTTAGATCAGTTGAATTAATTAATCGAGTGTGGTGTGATCCTGCTTGGTTGGAGTGACAATCTATAGCTACACTAGCCCTTTGGAGAAACATTTACACAAAAAAGAATAAGTTGGTCAAAGAAGCTTTTAAGTAATGAAAGGAAATAGAGCAGTAGTTTATGAGGAAAATCAAAGTTACCTGCATTCCCATCACACGGACATTGCACAGAATCCAGTCTCTGGCTGGTGGTGTTCTGTCTTTCACTGCCTTGGTGACATTGATCAGGGCTGGTGGCCACCAGCATCATTTTCCTTCCTTGCCTTCGAACCACTCGGATGGAATGATGTCCACCTTTTTGCAGCCATCAGGGTCAACCTCATCCACAAACTCCACCACACTGAATGAGGGCATCCTGCAAAGTTCACCGAGTTATGTGCAGTGAAGCTGAGGCAAAGCCACAAACGTATTCCGAAGGGGGAATAAAAGCAGTGGTTTTGTGAAATCCGTGACTGGAGCACTGGCAAGCTGACCAGAGAGTTTTGAGAGGATAGAAATTCCAAGCGATGTTGACTCTATGGGGTAGTTGAAGAAACATGCCCCTGTCTCAGAAGCTTCATACACAACATGAGTTTCTCCTCGGCAATGCACAATGTTCCTTACAATCACAACTCTGCCCCCCAGTTCAAAACAATTGCTACCACTGGTGTTTGTGATTATTGTGGCTTTGTCTTTATACATTTTATATTGAACACTCTGATGCATGGATAAATCTGTTGGCATTGGTCCAGATGCATGGGGCTGTTTTAGTTCAATACCTTCAGGCATTTCTCTAGCTATGTGGGGAAATAGTTGCCTTTCATACACACGCCTGACAATCTGTTGCACAGGGCCCTGTGGTCTTCTCACCATTTTTTCAACTGTCCTAAATAATTTTCAAAGGGGAAACACGAAACTGAATCGAGAGGGCTGTATTTTTCTGCATCGTCTGCTAAATGTATGAGGTTGTGGGTATTGTTAACAAGAAATTTGGTCCCATATATCTTGGCGAAGTTGGTCACAAAGCATCTTAACAGTTTTCTGGCATAGCCACAGTAGCCTCTACACAGAGAAGACAAAAGAATACGCATTGCACATGACAAAACCATGCCATTTTTGTGTGTTGATTTGGCAATCTTTGAAAAAGCACAACTGGCCCCGTGTACAACAAAAACTGCCTGAACTCTGTAGCCTTCCACTGGCTGTACTCTGTCAATGACCGTGGCTTTCTGGAGAAGCTCCGGGGTAAGCTTTGTCTGCATATTTCCCTAGGGCTATTTTGGCCGTTTTGCATACTTTTGATCAATCCTTACTAAACTACAGTAAGAAATGTTTATCATGCCAAAGTTTGGTATATTTTTGTTCAAAACACCCTAACCTATATGACCTGATAGTTATTTCTTTCATTTTGGCATGATAAATGATCATATTGGACCAAAAACAACATGATAAATGTAAAAACGGATTAAAAAATATATTATTGCTACCATGGGTAACTCAAACATTCATATTGAATTTTTTTGAAAGCTGAAAATAAATACATGGAATGTTTTTATGGTAATTTAAAAGTTTGATTGAGGTGGCATCAACCTTCATACAAATTTTATGAACAAATAGCAGGTGAATACATAGGCGTTTTCCCCAAATTCCTCAAAGTTCTGTCAATCATAACACAGAGGGCACATAAAAATTTTTTAAGCTTGCTGTGTTTGGTATATTTTGTTTCAGTAAAACTTCACCTACATTACCTGCCAGTTTTTTTTTCAATTTGACATAATATTTGAACATTATGGACCCAAACCACAATTTTTTTTTTTTTTTTTTTTCATATATGCCTTTTTATTAAAAAAAAGCTAGGCCTAGGTAGCCTGGAAATCCAGACCCTGATATCTTGAACGATAGAGGGTCTGGCGACGATCAATAGTAATTTCCAACTCAAGGGGCGGCTCCTACTCGTGCATTTCAAATGCCACTGCACGCAGTTGGATAGCACTACAACCAATCAGAGCGATGCACAAGGCGACGTAAACCCCTTTCGTTTAGCGAACAGCTGTTAAACTGTTAAATTAAACGTTTGCCGTTGTCGGTCGTCAAAACAGAACATTCCACTTACTTGCTAATGAAAGATTTGAGTGCCGTCTTCCAAATCGTTAAGGGTCGAGGCCAAAGCAGTCTCAAACTCACACAACATATCCGCAGCCATCTCTGATGTTTACTATCACGGCTTTGACGTCGCATGCACGTCACTGTCGTCATCCGGTTACGTCCTCCCCAGAGTACCATATAAGGGGCACTGGCGCGCCCGCCAGATTTCTGGCTTTCTTGATAAGCTTCAACGGAGCGTGTCCAGACCAACACGCGCAGCAAATTTAATTTGCCAGCGCCTAGTGGCAGGTCTGGGAATGCCAGGCTAAGGCCTAGGTAGACCTATATAATAAAACATACAGTATATGGATACATATATGTATATGTAAAGAACAGATTATTAGGCTACTGTGTCAGTAGGCTACACGTTATGAAGGCTGGCTGCTGTGTGTGTACTCAGTGCTTCAGTCAGACGCCAATGGCTTTATGTACAGTAGCCTACATATAGGCCTTTCACACCGCCGCAAAATCGGCGCTAGTTTGGAGCTAGAGACAGTGTTTTGGTTTCACACCGCCAGAGAGTCTGCTCCAGGCTGTAAAAACTGGTTCAACTCATACCCCAGGATTGAGCAGGGTTTGAGAAGAACTGCTTGCGCCAGCGGCCGGGGGAGGGATTATCCTGACCAACCAGACCAACTCAAACCTCATGCCCGCCATATTTAAAAACACCGCTACTACGAGACGTAAACATAACATAATTACCGAATGTAGCGATCAAATTGACCGGCGAGAATACGCTGTATGGGTCCTGTTTGGTTAGGAAAGCAAAGCGAGAGCCAACACGTGTAAAAATAAGACGTATTCGTCGCTGTTGTTGTGCATAAAGCTAGCGGTAGCTTTAGCGTTAGCCACAAGAGCAGCGGCGTCGGGCGACGTACACACACGTTTACAGTGACGTCATGACGTTGCTCTCTTGCCGGCTCCATGGCTGTCTCCGGTCGATGTGAAACCAACCGGTTCATAACTGGGATAAGGCTAACCAGTATTGAACTGACCCCAGCACCAGCCTGGAACTGGCTCATGGTTCTTTTGGGTGTGAAAGGCCTAATAGTCATACTTTGACTCTGAGGATGAACTGTCCTCCTCCTTCATGTCAAAGAACAAGCTGATAGCTTGACTCACGTTCAAAGTTTTCTTCAATATGACTAAAACATTCTCAGTAGTCTATCTTCAAACCTCTCAGTACCTCTCAATCTTCCTCCTGTCAATTTTGTTAGCTAGCAGCCTCGTCTCTCTCTCGCATAGAGAGACTCTCCCACAGCTCCCGCCCCTTCACTCTTTTTCTTCGTCTCTTTTGGTGTAGCTTCGTATCACTCCGCCAACCCCTGCCCCTCCTCCTCCCCTCCCTAGTAAATGCAGGCTCCCAGGATGCTGCCTTCTCCGAGCAGCCAGCATGGACAGGTGGCCACGCCTGGTATTACCAGGCCCCCAGGATTGTGCCTTCTTCGAGCGGCCAGCATGGACATGTGGCCAAGCCATTGGTACTGCATGCTATGAATGGGGAAGGGGGTGGAGCTTATTTTCACACGAGCCCGGACGCAGATTTCCCCGTCCACACAATACAAGCGGCGAACAAGATTGTGTCTCCGCACAAATTTTCTGGATTTCAATCATAGGCTCATACTTATCTTTTTGACCATGTACTAATAAAAGCAAAGTTTTCTCATTTCAAAACGCCACCTCATGCGTTTTATTAGCCCAACGGCTTTCAACGGCTTTCAGTTTGTTTTCGCGGGAGGAGGAGGGGTGGGCAGCCGCGGGCAGCTGAACAGAGTCGTAGTGAAACAAATGTTTCGGTTTTCTGCTCCGGCCTCCGAGAGGGCTCAGTGTTTCTTTATAGGTCCATGACTCGCTCAGTGCCAGGTGCACGGCTCTATTAACTTCTCGTGTCTGAGGTTTTTCCTTTTACTTAACATGAAGGACGATGATGATTTTTAGGCATTTGGTGTCTTTTTATCACTTACAGTCGCAGAGGGATTTGTAGACTGGTTCAGCTGTTAGTCGCGTGAGCTTAACTCTCACGTTCCTCTGCTTGCGATCATTGCGATTCACCATATATTGATCCATTTATTCAAAAGTTCCATAGGCAAAGGATGGGTGCATTACGGGATCATGGTCAAAAATTAGTTGCTCATCAAGCCTCACAATCACCTCCAGCTGTGCTAATGAGCTCTAATATACAGTACTATGCCATTTTGCGCTACCCATGGTGTGGAAAACACCAAAACACACATAGGCTATCATTGAAATGCCTTTAACAGGCACGGACGTATTGATTACTTGAATGGGAGACCTACGTAATTTTTTATAATATTCCTAGTGTAATATAACCATTTCAGTTGCGTTGGTTTTTAATTTGCAGTTGCTTGTTAAGTTATGTATGACAGTTAACAATGTTGGTGTATTATAATTCATTATGTTGGTAGCTTACTCCAACTTCGTTGCTGTTCAATATGTAACCATTTATTTTTATATAAATTATTGATTGCATTTTTTGTAAATAGTTAAATGTAAGGAATCTGTTTCTTAAGCAATAATATTGAACTGTATTTTTTCTATGTAGGACTACTATGTTGTTGGTGTTATTTGTTATTTGGAGCAAACGTGCATATTAATGAAGTTCCCAGATCAATAAAGTTATATCTCTTTTTAATTGAACTGCCTGTATGCCCCTTGATTAAATAAAGTAAATAAGGTATAACAGTGTGTACGTTGGTTATCATGAAATGGTGTCCAAGTGGCTGTGTGTGTAAGAAAAAGGATTTGAACAAAAAGTGTTACAATAAAAAAGCTTTTATTTGCTTTGCACAATAAAAAAAAAAGTTTTTTTTAACTCTTGGGGGACAGCTACGAAGGATGTGGAGAGGAGAGAGCAAGTCAGTTTGGCTGGGGCGGAAGAGTGGAAGGGGGAAAGAAGAAGTGGGGAAAGGAATGAGAGGAAGAACAGGGAAATTAATGAACAGTGTGATAAACACAAATGATTACCAATCGTTCTAATTACTTTTAATTACTGATTTTAAAATATGCATAAAAAAGCATCACCGAAAAAGATTAATGACCTGGATTATATTCTATTTACAGATGTAAACTCAGTTGAAATTACAATTCAGAGTGGGTGAAGGCTGAAAGTATTTGCCCAGAAAGTGTCAGTTTCACCCACTCTGGATTATCTCTTCAACAGACTGCAAAATGTTTTTTAAGAAAACGTCATTTCCCCTATTGGTGAAATGAGCCCTGTCTTTTAGGTATAAACCCTGGCCATTAAACTTAATCCCATGATGCTCTACGCTGGTGCCTCCTAGCTCTACACTAACAAATGTGTTCATCACACTGTTCACCCATTTCCTGGCATGATTAAGCCTCCCCGGATGGTCAGCCCTCCACCGGGGTCTCTCATTGATCATTGAGAAGACGATCTTCATGTCTGGGAACTGCCGGTGGAGGTACTGAAGGTCCTTCTTCATGGCGTCAACAACCTCCACTCCCTGCAGGCGTCCGAGGTCGTTGCCGCCACAGTGAATCACCAGGACATCCGGGGGTGTTCTTCCTCTCAGGGACTGCAAAAAGAAGGGGATGAGGGTCTTCCATCTCAGTCCGCCCCAGCCAAACCAACTGACCCTGGCCTCCAGGCCAAGGTTGGGGCCACAGGTCTCCCTGGCTCTCTCCTCTCCACGGCGGACGTAGCTGTCCCCTATGATCCAGATCTGTTGTCCTAAAGATTACAAAACACAGATTACTATACATGTAAATACAGAGTGAAGTACATATCTATCACAAATGATTTGTCTTATTGGTGTTTTTCCAATGGACTGTTAACATATAGACCAATACAGCAAAATATACTATTCATGCTGTCATTATATGTCATATGCAGCATTTGAATGAATATATTCTCCTTAGTGAAGCTAAATACTTACTGTTAAGTGTGGATTTGGGCTGTCCAGCTTTGTCCATTTTGATTTTTTTTTTTATGGTAGCTAAAATATAAATAAGAAAAAAAAATATTAAGCTAGCAAGCAAACATCAACTGTAGACATCCAATAGCAGAATACTTTGATATTTCTGGATGCTGTAATGTTGTAACATTTAACATGAACGATTTTTATTAAGAATAATATTTTATGCAAAACTCCTACTAAGAAACTTTAAATGTACCTTTGGGATTTTGTTGCTCCGTCTCAAACGCACAAGATCGCATGAGACGCACATGGATGGAATGACGGTGACCACGGTGAGGGATCGGAGAGGGGGATGGGCTACATGTTCTATATAAAATGATGCTCATGCTCATAACCCCCCCCCCCCTTTCTACCTAACTCACTTGATAAGATAAGTCATAACTCATCAATCAATACGAAAATGCCTGGCTATGCTGCTGTCAACTGCGTGAATCGATCGGAATCCAAGATCGCCCTTCACCGGTATGTGAAAGATAGTTTCGGAACTAATTATTAATAATAAAAAAAATTATACTTTATCGTGAAATTACATTACTATGCCACCACGCCGCAAGCTAACATTAGCTTATTGTTAGAACTAAGTTACCATTTTAGGTTTCATTTGTCAGGCTTAGCGATGCAGTTCTAATCTTTAGTTTGAAGTTATGTACCCATTTTTGATAAAGGCCAACACTACTCTATTTTGTTGTATGAGCATATTCACTTAAATGGTTTATTTCTAATATTTTTGAGGTGATACAGGCATTTATGAAAACTACTATCATTGTTCTGAGTCGGTGGATCGTTAAGTATATCTGACTAAGACATTACATTTTTTTTTTTAAATTATATAATAATCATAATTTAAAGGCCTACTTCACCGGTTTGAATATGAAGGTGTATTGACTTCTGAGATCCTAAAAAAACGTACTTTGTAAATATTACTGTGATGTCACAGTAAAAGACATCACAGTAATATTTACAAAGTAAGTTTTTTTTAACCCTATATTTCTCTTTCTGTGATGTCACGAGAAAGAGAAATATAGGGTTAAAAAAACACTCTTTCTGCCTTTTCTCAGGCTAGGATGAACCGATTTCAATTTTTTTCGCACATTTATACTACATAGGATCTCAGAATTCAATACACCTTCATATTCAAACCGGTGAAGTAGGCCTTTAAATTCAAAAGAAAAAGAGAAGTTAGGCAATATTATTTGGATAGATTTCAAGAATTATTGCTGTACAAAAACTCACATTGTATTTGTTTGATCGTTGAAGATAAAAAAGATGACCTTATTGTTCACACTGACAGTCAGAATCCTACTGATTAAATTAAATATATTATACTTATTACCATTGCAAGCTAATGGGGAAGTACCAGAATGCCATCACTTTTGTGTCTTAAAACCAATGGAAACGGCAATTTTTTCCAACTTTATTATATTGTTCTGTTATTACCCAGATATGAAGGACGTGTTTATTTTTATTCCAATGACAATTTGATTAAATATATAAAATGATTTGTATTTTGAAAACATACAACATGCAAAAGGTACATATGCAGCAGAATTGTCCTTATACTACATAATAGTGTTCCTTCAACATGTTCTTTTAAATTACTTTAAAATATCTTTGAAGGTAATACACATCATTTCTCCACAGCTTCCCGCTCCGACAGAAGAAAAGGCTCCGCCAGTGGTTAAAAAACATCAACCGAAAGACGTGGGCCCCCAATGAGTATAGCAGATTATGTGCCTGCCATTTCACAGAGGACTGCTTCACCATCAATCGCAGACTCAAGGCAGATGCGGTCCCCACCCTTTTCGGCAACCCTCAAGCACCATCTACTGTAAGGGCAGGGCAGGGCAGGTCAGGGCAGAGGTAAGTATTGCCAGGGCAGAGGTAAGTAATGTGAACAAAGAACACAATTACTGCAAACTCTTTTTAGATGTTGCAGGTGTTGTTGATGTAGCTGATGAGGTAAGTGTTAATGTTTCGGAAGCCACAGAGGTTGCAGGTATTGTTGATGAAGCTGTTGAGGTACAGGTAAATGTTTCTGAAGCCACAGCATCAACCAGTGCTGACCATATGTATGCAGTGAATGTATCTCCTAAAACTATCAAAAGGCAGGCTGAACAAAAACTGGGATCTTTTAGAAAAAAACTTAGATTAGAGCAGAAGAACAGTTGGAAATTGAAGCAAAAAGTGTCCTGCTTAACTCAGGTCATCAGTTCTCTAAAGGACAAACTGCTAATTTCTAGTGGCTGTGCAGAGATGCTGGAGAACTCCTTTAGTGGAGTCCATAAGACCTTGCTCTCCAGAAGGGTGCAAGGTAAAAGATCAAAAGTGTCGGAGGATTTGCGTTCATTCGCGATGACTCTGCACTTCTATTCGGCCAAAGCTTATAGTTTTGTGCGTAAAGTTTTTGACCTTGTTCTGCCCCATCCCGACACCATCCGGACGTGGTACAGCCAAATTTCTGCAGATCCCGGTTTTACACAGCCTGCATTTTCTGCTCTTGCATGTCATGTGCAGAACAGAAAAGTTGAAGGAAAGGAGACCCTGTGTGCTCTCATGTTAGATGAAGTGGCCATTCGTAAGCATGTGGAATATGCAGCTGGGAGATTCCATGGATATGTGGACCTTGGCTGTGGCACTGTTGATGACAGTCTACCACCAGCCAAAGATGCCTTGGTCCTCATGGTTGTTGCCATCATGACTCCAGGAAAATCCCTGTTGCATATTTCCTCATTGACGGAATGACTGGTGTAGAGCGTGCTAACATCATAAGTGAATGCCTCCATCGACTCCATGCCACCGGAGTGCGTACAGTGTCATTGACATGCGATGGTCCATCATGCCACTTTGCTATACTGAGAGCCCTGGGAGCAACATTGGATGTCAATAACATGAGATCCTCTTTTGCAGATCCTGCTAATCCATCACAATTGGTCCATGTGCTGCTAGATGTTTGCCATATGCTAAAGCTGCTCAGAAACACATTGGCTGACGGAGGTTTACTCCGAACTCCAAATGGAGAAATCCGTTGGAAATACATAGAGGAGTTGAATAAACTTCAAGAGATGGAGGGATTACGGCTTGGAAACAAGTTAAAAATGGCACATGTATGGTGGGAGAAACAAAAGATGAAGGTGAAGCTTGCAGCTCAGGTGTTCAGCATTATCAACTGATAATGTATATTGTGATTTTTTTGCCCTAATGGCCGACCCTACCCTTATGCCACATTATACTTACTGTCTTCATTCAGGATACGGACATCGCTACAAATGTCTCATTCTTAACATGGGGGAAGCAGTGGAGGACCTGGAGGACCTGGAGATTTCCTGGTAAGGAGAGATTACTGTAGAGGTGTACACTGCTAGCTATGGCTGTACACTTTATAAGACACAGGATGTATTTTATAGTATAACATGACATGCTCTTATCCAGAGTTACAAAGTAATGAAGTGTGTTAACAAGTCCAGCTTTCAAATATCTCCCACACAGGGAGTAACCAATAAGCATTCCCAGCAGCATTTAACCCTCATCATGGTGTTAAATGTGCAAATATGTAGGGGTAAACCAAGGCTGGATCAATTCCAGATTTTTTTATTCTAATTCTAATTTATTTTCCAGGTGTCAGAAGGAAGAAGCTGAAATGGTTCTTCAGCAGGAAACCATGGCAGTCTATGTCATCAGAGATGCTCAAGCCTTACCTCAAGACATTGGAATCATACTTGAGGGACAACAGGTTCTATCCGAGTTGCCTCCTGTGGCAAATGCTGTTGCCATTCTCATGGGCCTCATTTATGCTCTCAATCTGGAATATCTGAAGACTTTGAAACTGACATTCGAATACAGCTGGACCCGAAACGCATGACCAACAAAGTAAAGAGATTGTATGACCAGCTCTACAATAGAGCTTAGTTCAGATTTACACAAACATCCCAGTTGACCAAGTTAGTTGTATCACGTTTGAGTGGCGCCTGTTTTGGAATTATTAAATTCTGAGTTCAGTACATGCAAATTGTTTGAGAAATGACTGGAAACAGATTGAACACTGCACTGGCATGTGTATATATTTTTTTGTTTTTGTAATGTGAATATAAGGTTTTGTAATAATATCCATATTGTTTTGGAATGCCAGCTCTTAAGTGTCTAAGTTAACACATCCCAGTGGACCAAGTTAGTTATATCACGCTTGAGTGGCGCCTGTTTTGGAATTATTAAGTACTTATTTATTTCAGTAGTAGAAACTAAAGCTTTAAAGAATGTAAGAAAACATGCAAATTGTTTGAGCAATTACTGTAGAAACAGATTGAACACTGCAATGGGATGTGTATTTTTTTTTTGTTGGTAATAATATACTATTTTGTAATAATATCCAAACTATGTTGGAATGCCAGCTCTAAGTTACAGTTTAAGGTAGTGGGAATGATGGATGTGTGGAAATAATGCCTGATGTGAAGGAGGCTAATAAATATTGATATGATAATTATTGATCTAGTCCATATGTTGGGGGGGGGGATTAGATTATATATTAAGTAATGAATCTTAAATCTGAAATGCGTTTGTTAATTTAATTATTTGGATTTTTAAAACTCATAATTTACATTAATTACAATTTTCTTTTAATGAGTAATATTTTTTAATTTAATATATTTTTGATTCGATAAAATTAATAATTTCTAATGCATATTGTTTCTTAAATGAGAAACGATTGTTCGATTCGATTTTTATCTTTTAAATTGGATAAAACTAATTATATCGGATGCATATTATGACTTGAATGAGAAACAATTGTTTGATTACATTTTTATCTTTTTGATTGGATAAAACAAATTATTTCTGATTGATATTTCTTAAATGAAAAACAATTGTTGGAGTAAATCAATATTTTTTAGTTTAGGATTTAACATACAATTTAAATATATTAACTTCATTCAAACAATAAAATTATACTTCGTGCCAAGTTGTATTATTTTGTTTTTATGAACATAGAAAATATCGTTTGAGGCAAGTTATATATTTGTCATTGGCTCAAGTTATGCAATATAGATGTGAACCATTACCCTAGATTTTTTTAATTGGTTCAATGAAAGACTTTTTCCAGTGTAAGTCAATTAATTTTCATTAGTTTCAAGTTATCTTCTCAGCCTAGGAAGGGGCTAGACACATAATTCTTGCACATTCAGGGTCAGACTGAGCCCAGGTACTCACCCATAATTTTTGGTCGTGATAGCGCCAACTAGTGGTGGACATATTTTCCAAAAAACTGCACCACAGACCATTACCAAACGACTCAAAATGGCCTGAAACGTGCTCCTAGACACTTTCTGTGGGAACTTTTTTTGACTCCACACTTCACAACATTTTACATGGGGGGTCAATGGCAGCTATATGAAGGAAGTGAGCTAGAACTCCAAAACTTCGCACACATGTCGAGGGATCATGGGGGACATCCCATACCAAAGGCTGTCCCTGTGCCAATCTCCCTCGCCGAGTGTTCAATTTTCTATACCAAAACAAGCCACCAGGGGGCCAACATTTTGCACAGACGTAGCCCTCGTCAATACCTACCACCCCATGTAGTTCGCATTTCATTGCCCATCTCGCTGTTCCCATGGCAACCCTTTGAAGTGTCATCCCATGTTAAAAAAAGTTGCCACTAGGGGTGCCAAATCAGGCATGTAGAGGGGGCCCAGGGCTACCACAGGCACTATTCGGAATTTCTTTGCCCAGCTGTTTCTTCGAATGGCAGCCCTTCAAAGTTTTAAAATCAAGATTACAATACCCAAACAAGCAACAAGGGGCGCCAAATTTCTGGAGCAGGTCCGCCGGGGCCCCAGCTATCCGAGGGGGTCGGAATTTCTTTGCCCATCTGTTTGCCCGAGCTAGGTCCAAAAAAACAACTTTTGAAAAGTGGTAAGTAGCTCTTAACCTAACCTAACCCATTAATTTTCATTGGTTTCAAGTTATTTTCTCAGCCTAGGAAGGGGCTAGAGACATCATTCTTGCACATTCAAGGTCGGACTGAGCCCAGGTACTCACCCATAATTTTTGGTCGTGATAGCGCCAACTAGTGGTGGACATATTTTATAAAGGGTTTTATAAAAACTGCACCACAGACCATTACCAAACGACTCAAAATGGGACACTTGAAACCAACTTCCGTCAGACATAATTTGGGTACGTTGAACACACTGGAGTTGTCCCCGAGTCTCTACGACCTTCCGTTCAGGAGATACAGAACTTTTAAACAAAAAAACACTCGTAACTCGGAAACGAAAGTTCGTAGAGGCTTTTTTTTTTGGTCAGTTGGAAATGAAGGCAGCCCGTGCCCCCCCCCCCCCCTGACAGCTCACGGCGCCCCCCCAGGAGGGCGCGCCCCACCATTTGAGAAGCACTGATGTAAGGGATCACTGTATGAATAAAGAGCGATTCTACACTTATATTACATAAATAAATCGCTTACTTCACCTTTAAAATAATATGCCGTGCCATAAAACACCATGAATTATCTGCTAAATTAATTAGCAAAACAAATTACTTGTTTGATCCTAATAAAGGTTCCCTCCTGCTGCTCCACATTACCCTGGGTTTCCCCAACAATGGTGAATAAAGGTACGGCCACACCAACCGGTAGAGGCGTAGAAAATCGGCATTTTTGCATAGGGAACCATTGGTTTAGGCGCGTTGATGCTTTACTCGCGGTAAAGCTGTGCGTTGGGCGCGGTAGCCACATTATCAGCGCGCCTACCCTACCAACGCATCAACGCGCAAGTTCAAAACATTTAACTTTTTACGCTCCAACGCGTGACACTTAGCCGCAATAGCCAATCAGCTCGGAGAATGACCCGACGTCACGGACATCGGCACGGTGGGAGGACAGTGTGTACACAGAGGCTGAGAAACACAGAGGAGGAAATGTAATTGTGGGCGGCTGGTGATGTATGAAGCCACTCGGGGTTAGAAGACGTGGGGAAAGTGAGCCAGGAGAATGGGCTTCCTGGTTAATTCAGTGAATATGTGCGGCTGTGCTTTAGCCGATAAACCAAGTTAGCTCCGGTCGGATAGCATTAGTTAACTGACCCGGCTGTGTGCGGCTACCACCTCCATATAATGAACCCAAACATAACGGCTAAGTCCGGGGAACTTTCACGACAAGTACAGCGAAGCACCGGTGTTTATCTACGGCAGCCAGGTAGGGTAATGTAGGCTACTTGCCTTTATTTTGTACCGCCGTGCACACAATGCTGCTGTAAATGTGTTTGGTATGGTGCTGCCTGGCTGTTTGTGTTCATTTCCGAGCGGCGTGAATATGCAATGCTGTTTTAAGGCTATTTGTTCCGTTCAGTTGCTGTTTATTTGTCTTTTGGCACAATTGTTGGCCGTGTTGTTTTTGTGCGGACATGATCGCTGTTGTGTCGGGTTGGGTCTGATCGCAGCCATGGTTGATTAGGGAATAAATACTGACATCACAGTAAGATAAATATAGGGTTAAAAAAAAACCTTACTTTGTAAATATGACTGTGATTTCTCTTACTGTGATATCACAGTAATATTTGCAAAGTAATTTTTTTTTTAACCCTATATTTATCTTACTGTGATGTCACAGTAAGATTAATATAGGGTTAAAAAAAACACTCTTTCTGCCTTTTCTCAGGCTAGGATGAACCGATTATTTATTTTTTTGCACATTTATACTACATAGGATCTCAGAATTCAATGCACCTTCATATTCCCACCGGTGAAGTAGGCATTTAAGGCCATCGGCTGGCTTAGGCAGACAATGACCTCGTCAGCAAACTCTGAAAAAACAAAACACTTTTTATTATGTGTTAGGGACACACTTTGGCGAAACACATAATCTAAAAGTAAAGGCAGTGGTCTTACTTGAAGTCACTTTGAGACTTCTGCTGTGGCTCTTCTAATGATAAGATGACTCACTCATATCATCCTCTACGCCAGGGGTGGCCACTAGGGGTCGATCGCGAGGGTAGTGTGGGTCGATCGCGTGGCATTCTTAAAAAAAAAATAAAAATAATAATTACATTTTTTAATTTTTTTTTACTATGAAAGAGCGAACGAGCCGTGCTCGGTGGAGGGAGAGAGGACCATGGACATATAAAGAAATGGACACCGTATTGAAAAATGGCGCTCATTCATTCCTATGAAAGCTTCTCATTGGCGCAGAGAAGCAACAAGGAAGCTGCCATATTGCTTTCATGAGAGCCCTGGCACGCCCGAGTGTATGACGTAGTGGCGCCATCGACCTATCAAGAAAGAGGGGGCGGCAACGGGCGGCAAGCGTAGCGGGCTGCCCACTCCCTCCTCCTCCCTCGAAAACAAACTGAAAGCCGTTAAAAGCCGTTGGGCTAATAAAACGCTTGATGTGGCGTTTTGAAATGAAAAAACTTCAGGTTTAATAGTATATGGTCTAAAGATAAGTTTGAGCCTATGATTGATATCCAGAAAAATTTTGCGGCGACACAATCTTGTTCGCCGCTTGTATTGGTGTGGACGGGAAAATCTGCCTTAGGGCTTTCATGGAAAATAAGCTCCCATTCACAGCATGCAGTACTAATGGGTTGGCCACTAGTCCATGCTGGTTGCTCGGAAAAGGCAGTGTCCTGGGGCCCTGGAGAGGACACCACTTTCTAATTTGACAGTGAGCTAACCAAAGCTAATCCAAGTCAAGGAAGTGGAGAGGCTTCTGCACTGTGACAAATTCTACTATGTAAAATACAGCCAGAGAGAGGAAGACTGTTCACACAAACAGACCACCACATATTCTAGTGCAGGGGTGTCCAAACTACTAAACTTTTTTGCATTTCTTAGTTAACCTACTAGTGCAGGGGTGTCAAAACTGATTGATTGGCCCATGGCACATTTTAAAAATATGATGTAATATGGCCCTTTTAATTTTTAAATAATTTAAATGCACTCATTATATTACAGAGAAATATGTCCCATAAAAAAAAGAGCACCAAGCCCATCCCAGAGGACCCTGCATAATATTTTATTTTAAATTAATATTATTATGGAAAATCCATGTGTCCTTCTCCAATAGCTTCCAATTCATCTGACACAGTGTCTCCATTTTTTTTCATATAAAATTCTTCAGCTTTAGCCTCTTAATTTTCCTCTCAAAGTGCACCAGATTCATGCATTTCACTTTAAAAACTTTAAAAAAATCTCCCGGGGGGCATACCCCCGGACCCCCCTTGGAGGGGCGGGATCTCGGCTGGCTACTATTTTCACCCAGCTGGACATTGGACGCAAAAGCTAAAGTGATAATTGAACATGATGTAACTTTTTACTTGTGCATATATTGTGACATTTGTATTTCTTTTTGTCATACGTAAAAGTACGAAATGTTTAATGAAACAGAATGTAGAAATAGAATGTAAATGCTCCTCTGACCAGAGGATGGGGGAGGACCATAGGGCCATAGGAAGTGAGTAGGGGGAAGGACCTTATATGGCACTACAGTAGTAAGGAGTAGAGGGAGGGTCTACCGCAGGCCCCCAGGACGCTGCCTTCTCCGAGCAGCCAGCATGGACAGGTGGCCACGCCTGGTATTACACGCATTAGACTGTCTGTGACGGGTCCGTAAATCAAAATGGAGATCATAGAGGTCCAGCCCAGGTCCAGCCCCATTCATTCCCAATACAATTTCGTCAAACAAGAATGTATCTCCGCTAAATTTTTTCTGGATATCGATCAAAGGCTCATACTTTTCTTTAGACCATGTACTAATAGAATGGAAGTTTTCGCTTTTCAAAACGCCACCGAAAGCGTTTTATAGCCGTTTTATTTTCAGTTTTAGCCGTTAGGCGTGTAGCCGCTAAAAGGAGCCGTAGTGAAACAACCGTTGCTTTGGCCGGCCCGGCCTCCGATGGCGGGAGGAATCTTCGTTTATCACTATGTTACTTTACAACGACGGGGTGTAATTTAAAGATTACATATAGAGAATCATCGGGGATTAGTAACTTATACTTCCATGGTCGATAAACAATGCAACTGTGCTCGTCCCGCTTAGCTTAATGCACGGACATATTATAACGTTACACTGAGTAACGTCATGCTTTAGGGGCGTGCCAAGCTCACGTGAAGCAGAAAGTCACTTCCTTGTGGCTTCCCTGCGCCAATGAGCAGCTTTCATAGGAATGAATGGGCGCCATGTTTCAATACGGTGTCCATTTCTTTATATGTCCATGGTCTACCGGGGTTCCCCCATGCAGCTGTGCCTTTTTCACTCCTCCCTCTCTTCCAAGTCTCATTGGTCCTCAGTTCACTATATAAGAGCCTGTATTGAAGCAGGACAGGGCTTTTTTTTGGGCCGCTTTTTGTGTGTTACTCTCTGTTCCAGCAGAATCTATCTGTCTTCAAACATGGAAGCAGAAGAAAAACTTTGTGAGTCCAAAATACTCCAAAGTACTTAGAGGCAAAGTCTTTTAAAAACACATCTGTGAACCTCTTGACACTAAAAATGACTTGATCAATAATTTTTAGAACTAGGAAAACGGACTGAGATGCAGGGTGATAGACGGATATTAATGGAAATATGGTACCCGTAGCCAATGGGTCATGCCTTTCATTACTAGGACGCCATAACGATGTCTGTCTAACTCCCTGTAATTAATGAAGTTTTAGTAGCGCGGGAGATGATACTAACAGGCACTCATGCAAGTGTTTGGGTATTGTTTCACGAGCTACAACAAATTTAGAAACGAGAACCAAGTCAAAATAACTCTATTGAATGAGTTATAGGCATACAACCTCTTTTCTTTTCCTTTATTGTCCATTTTATGTATTATACCTATACTCTCTTGTATTTTGTAAATAAAATCCCTTAAATGTTGTAAAGCCTCAGTTGTGAATTAGTTTATAACTGGAACAGAAGGACTTTAGGTATAGGGTTTTTTCTTCAAAGAGATGTTTTCGTCCCTGGGGAGGTAAGAACAATTTGATTCTACACGACGGCACATTACTGATTTAAAACACACACAACCTCATACAACTAACTTCTCTGTAAGGGGAGCATATGTTGATAGACCTAATCTTTAAAACTAAAAGAATAGGTTATAAATACCTTCCCAGATTAAACTAGATGTTTAAATTCTGAAAATAGTATATCTGTTCTATTTTACGAAGGGTGGTTTACAAACTAAGTTTCGTATAACTTATAAGCAATAACTTGTGAATGATATCTTCCGTGAAAACAGGAGGAGGATTTTCTGAAGCAATGTTAGAAAGGGTTAATAGTTTAGTGGAGGTCGGCCTCATCCTAGGATGAGGGGGCTCTGATAAAGTAGGAACTCTAAACACGGTGGTATATATTGAATATTGTACTTTATTTAGACGTAAAACTCAGGTGGTCCAGAGGGTTAAATCCAGGGCTATGAGAGGCGAAAGGTGGGGGTGTGTGTCTCTGGCAGGACCCGGGGTTAGAGGAGAGTCGTCTTTATGAAGGAATAATAAACAATTAAATCATTGTGCTACAAGTTGGTTAATATGAGTTTGATAGGATATAACTAATAAACTTTTGATACTAGCTTTTCATTTAGATCAGACTTTTATAGTCGGAAATCGTAATAAAGCAGAAAACACTGGGTGTATCAATGGCATTTAACAAGAGGGGGGGGGGGGGGTGTATCTGTTTAATGTGCAAGTAAAGTGTTGCCGTGAAGAAGGATTACAATTTACGAAGACACTATGAAACTAAACATCAGAGCAGCTATGTCCTGATAAATGTGTTATTTTTGCAAAGTGGCCCGGCCCTTCGTAGATTTTTCTGTATGTGGCCCTCAGTGAAAATTCAATTCTGCACACATTTTTCCTCTTAACTGAGAACTGTACCATACAGAACAGAACCGTGACTTAAAAACCAAGGTACGTACCGAACCGTGACTTTTGACCCCTTATAGTAGGTGGTAGCTCACTTTGACTTGGTCATTTTAAAAGTAGCTCACAAGCTGAAAAACAGTGGCCACCCCTGCTCTACGCTCCATGGAAACTCAAGGAGTGTACTGCAGGTTGCACTATACCAAGGTAACCACTAGATGTTGCTGCTGTTGTAAGAATGTGTGTGTAAATGGTTAAAGAGTGTCACATACCCGATAACGTAGATGCATTTGTCTTTGCAGAGATCCTACTGAATTTAACCAGGGAAAAGCTAGTGAAGTTAAGTTCAGGGAACAATACCATACGCACTTATCTGAGTAACTATGGGGCAAAGTCAACATATTAGATCAAAAAAGATAAATTAGATACATTTAATTATGCTTCTATTCTTGTTCTGACAACACCGGTCATACATGTCTACAGTGTTTCCCCTAGAATTGTTTTTAGGCCCGGTGGTAAAAGCTGATAAAGAGTATGCGCGCGGCGTGCGTACCAAATTTGTAGTAGAAATTGACCAAAACTAACTGTATTATGGATGAGCCTCTTTTGACAGCCCGCTACAAATCAGGGCATAGGGTTATGCCTTCACATTCGGTACGTTTGTACATTTTGTGTTTCCCTCAGGATTTTTTGAGACTGCTGGGGGAGAATGGACCTTCTAGTGGGGTCTTGGGGCATGCCCCTGCGGAAGAAAACCTTTACCTTTTTAAAGTTAAATGCATCAAACTGGTGCACTTTGAGAAGCTAAATCTGATTTTATTTTTTTTGCTCTGTAAACAGCTGTCATATGTCCTGCCTAAAACAATTTTATGGAATAATTTGGAGACACAAGCCATATAAACTATTGAAGAAAAACACATAGATATGAAAATAAAATACAATAAACACGAAGACCTAATATAGACAGGTATATCCTGTCTAGTATTAATTTCTGGAATAATCTGGATCATGAAACATTTTCTTTAATTTATCAAATATTAATTTAAAATAAATGAATTAACCTAGGCTACACATCATGATTAGCCTATCAATCAAAATGTGTGCAAAATAAGCAACATTTTGTATTCTGACCCATTATATTTCATGTAGCCTAGTTCTCAATTTAAAACATAAAAATAAAGTAGCATTGAAAATACCAAAAAATAAAGCTTGGGCTACTATAGCCTGCTGTTTTCAAGATAACGTGCTGCGCTGCCTCAGCTGTTGATACAGATTGGTTGCCATGGCGACGTAGCAACTTTAACTTTCTAAGTTTTGCTCATCACTTTTTCCTGTTCAACTCCCTGTTACTGAGTCCTAAATATCTCCAGTGTAGCCTATGCCATGGACCTATAAAGGAAGGTTCTTTCTCGTCAGTTTCCCTGTTTGACATGTGCGCTCCGAATGCACACGTGCATCGCGCGGCGTAGCGCAGACAAAAAAAAAAAAAAAAAAAGATTAATATTTTTTTTTTTTTTTTACTTTTTTTTTTTTTTTTTTTGGGCAGCTGTTGGCCTGGCGGGGGGTCCCGTTGGCCTGGCGGGCCCGCCAGGCCTGTATAATGGTAGGGGAAACACTGTGTCTATGTATGTCATTATTCTTACTAGATTTACATAAGACTTCTGTTTGTGTCAGCGCTGATTAGTGATAATCTCTTGGAGCTTGAAGTCAGGTCAGGTATTTAACAAAAGGCAAGGAGCTGTTTGGGATGTGGTCCCTTGTAGTGGAGTTCATGTCCAAAGGCCGACATAGGGCCTTGGATATGTAGTCCACTCAGGTTTTGAAGCGATTGGTGTTCTAACATTGAATTAATACAGTTAACTGGGTCTGATTCTATCATTCATGTTGTTTCTTTGCTGTTTGGATTTACTTTCAGTGATGCCAGCAAGCACATACAGTATGTTTCCAGTCTCCCAATGTTATCATAACAGACCAGATGTTACTATGGACACAACTATGTAAATAAGACTACAAAGTGTAATACACTGGAAATATTCTTTAATATCTTCTTTGACATAGTCCATCAGCCTTATTAACCAAGCATCACTAAATCAAAGGGAGAGAGCCATCATTCATAACCCTGTATTTCCCTGACACCTGGACCTGACAGTATAATCCTGCACACACCTGAATTCAATCACCCAGAGCCTGAAGAGACAGCACTGCAGCCTGCCAGTGAAAGTCATGGATCAGTGTGCTGCTGCAGCGGAGCGGGGCCTCTCCATGGGGGCCCACTGCACAAAGCCCCATGGCTCATAGTAAATGTGAGGGGCCGCCCCCAGTGCGTCCAGGTGTGAGTACTGATGTTTCAACCGTTCAAGCAGAGATTAGACCCACACACACTCATACACCGATGGCAGAAGTTTTACATCAAGTTGCCAGCCTAATACATTTGTTTCAGTTGACAAAAATGTCTTGGCTTTTTAATGTTGTCGGAATGAATGACATCACCAAGTGAACAGAAGTCTAAATCAAATATATCTCCAATTTGTTCTTTGGATTATACAAAGTTGTAGGCCTACAGATACCATTTCTAGAAGTATGGAGAATATTGAATTGAGGACCAAGGAAGCAGGGGTCCTTTTTTCTTCACAGCCTTGTGTTGCAGCATGTAGTTTACATCATGTTTAGTGAATAGAGTCCATCCCTGCGTTCCAAATCACATACTTTGTCTTTTAACTACATTGCATACTACGTAAAGTACAGAAGAGTTTTAGGGCCACGGCAGGAAAAAAAATCAGATAAGGAAGATTTTTTTCCCATAATGTCGAGAAATGTCAAGAATATAGACGAATACTGTAAAATGCAATTGCAGTTAGTGGGGCATTTTCTGTATTTTCAGCATACTACACTTGACGTGCATGTATTGAGACAACCTAAATATTTTTCAGGCTTACTAAATAGTAGGGAAGTATGGGGATTGGAACGCAGGGCATATCTGTCTTCATTACCCTCTTGCCGTTTTCCCCCTGTGTACAGAGAGGGCTGATGTTGTCACTTCAGTAAATGTACATTGTAAGGTTTGATAGCTGAAGTTATTCTGGGCTCTGCTACACAATCAGGAGCTTTGTGTCATTATTTGTTCCCCCGTCAACTGTGACTATTGTTACAAATATCTGCAGGGCAACTACACTGTTAGCTCACATCTGCTTCACTCTTTCCTCCCGAGTCAGCAAACAGAGAACCGGCAAATGAAAGATCACTAAATGCCGCAAAATACAGCATGTTTTAATATTTATTTAACTTTGCAGGGGAGGCCTGCATTAAAGTAAAACACCATTTGCTTCTATAGAAAGGCGTATTTGCAGTGATCATTTATAATCCAACAGTGTCATGGGAAGAATTTAAATTCGTACTGCAGACCCTGAGAGATGTAGAAAATAAACTCATATATTTGCACTTACACTGAAATAAATATTTTCAGAACCAGCCATACATGTTAAAAGACTACAGGGAATGGAGTCATGTGAAGGGAACTTCTTCTGAAGTGCAGACAGTGCAGTGGAAGTCTTGAGTAGGATAATGCCCCTTAAATGGTCTTTTGGAGCAGCAAGCGTATCCCTTACATTGAACAGAACACATTTCTTTGACAGTGTTACATTTCATATCTGGTTTAGCCTATTTAAAACTCAACTTATTTATATGTGGATGCAGTTGTATTGCATTCTGTGATAGGTTGTATAATAGTCAGTTTACATGGCAGTGATAATGTTATCATTCATTCCTCCATAGCAGCCCCCCCCCCCCCCCCCCCCATGGGGACATGAAATTAAAGGAGTGTGTGCAGACTAGGGAGCTAAAAGTGGTCTTTATTCAAAACACATGTTCAGCTCATTTATGAGGGAACTTTTTGACTTTGCCAAACGTAGACATTCAAATGTAGTGTTTGGATCTGTAATGACAGTTTTCTCTTTACTTGTATCTGTATTGCTTAAATTCCATGCAGACAGTAGAAGAAAGAAAAGATGGTGCTCCGCTCAAGCATCCAGTGGGCAATCCCAAACGCAGTAAGTAAAAGTTAAAGAGGACCTATTATACTACTTTTCTGGTCTTAATTTCTTGTTTTACACTGCTAT
The DNA here is from genome assembly GCF_949987685.1 of Ammodytes marinus. NCBI lineage: Eukaryota > Metazoa > Chordata > Actinopteri > Uranoscopiformes > Ammodytidae > Ammodytes > Ammodytes marinus. The sequence continues at coordinate 20,846,496 of NC_137226.1, forward strand.
AGAGCAACCTGACACGAATCACATCACAAAAAACTATGTAGATTTTCGGGAAGCTCTTTCTCTTATTTTGGCGATCCAGCATGCACTGTAAACACTTTGCTTTTGACATTTCCGCCCCCTCCCCTCCCTTCCTGAAAACCCAACTTCGTTGTGATTGGTTACCTTCCTTCCGGAACACTTTCAGTGGCGGGAGGTGCGAGCATGGACCTATAAGGGCGCGAGGCAGACGCGATTAGGAAACGGTAGGAAAGTGGCAGCATTACTATACATGGAAACATCTGCGTGGTGACGACACCAAGTTACATGCGACGTCACGAAGTTACAAAGCGTCAAGCCGCTTTGAACACGTGACTTCTCGACTGGCTAGAATAGTGTCTCGTGCTCTGCACTGACACCCCAGACGGTAAGCAGGGAATACGTCGAAATGCATGTACGTCATTATTTGATAATTTAGTATGGTTAAACATGACTATAAATCATCATAACAACGTTTATAGGTCATAAAAGTCAAAAAGTATCATAGGTCTGCTTTAATGGAGAAAAGATCCAGACTGTTTCACATTTTAAATATTTAGGAATAACTGTGGACTCAGCTCTCCTTCAAGAAACATGTGAAGCAGGTGAGTAATACAGTCAAATTCAATTTAAGGAATTATAGGTACATTAGAAACCAGCTCCCTCTAGATGCAGCACAACTTTACATGCAATCAATCTTTTTATACATCTCATACTGCTGATCACCGGAAAAACAACACTTGCCAACTAACAAACACTCATGGTACTGGACAAAAAGCCATTAAGATATCACCTGACCACTGTACAATCATTTTAAAGTAACAACCTCATGACCTTTGACAGTTTTGTGTTTCTTGCTGTTTTTGCAAATATGAAACCTACTTGTTTGCTAAGGCTTTGGAAAAGCAACAGTACAATATGTTGTATTTTCTCTGGTGAGGAAGCAGCAGGGTGTGGCGCCTTGATTTAAGTTTGGCGAATCGGTCGATCACTGTGTCATCATTGATGCCTCCCACCAACTCTCTCTCAATTGACATCACTGCCAGATCATTTAGTCTTTCCTGGCTCATGGTGCGCCGGAGCCAAGTGTGTAGCCGGCGAAGAGCACTGAATGACCTCTCACAGCTGCAGCTACTGACTGGGATGGTAAGGGCCACCTGCAAGACCGCCTTCAATGATGGGAACATCATGGGATCTAGAAGCTAAAACACACTCAGAATGTCCGGGATGGCTTCTAGCCCCTTCCTGCTTAAAAAGCTTTTCGCCATCAAGACCTCTTCTGAGGCTAGCTGGATGTTGTAATGCGAGGCTAGTTTGTCGAGGGACTGCATGCACAGAAAGGTGTTGGAGGCAGGGTGACATGCTTGGATGCCAATCATGACATCGCTCCCAACACTGGAAAAACGATTCTCCAGCTCACTGGTCATTCGATCAATGCAGGGGTAGAAGAGCCTTTGCTTGAGATGCTCTGATGATTCTTCAAGCAGGTCTGAGCTGGACCCACATGACACCTCCACAACATAGTCTTCCATCCTCTTCGGTTTCCTTCTGGGACCGAGAGAGGGCTCCTCGATGTTGTTCTCTTGGCAAATATTCTTTGCCATGGAATAGATATCTTCAGCCACCTGTGATGTTCGCTGGCTGACCAAGGTCTCATTTACAGCACTTTTGTATTGAATTGCATGCGCCAGGTCGACAGTTTCTTTTTGAAGAAACTTGTGGAACCCCTCAGTGATGCCCAGCAACTGTTTGAACATAGCCAACATGTAGACCAGGGACAGTTTGCATAACTTGGAATGCAGACCTATCGCTGTTGGCGTGTTGATTATCTGAAGCGTTTTTACTACTGCAGGAAAATTCTTCAGCAGGGCCTTGACTGAGTTCAACTGGCATGACCATCGGGTTGTTGATATTTGCACAAGCTCTTCCTGCACGATGTTGAGCTCTCTCTGAACAGCAGCAAACTGATCGTGGTTGATTATAGACACACTAAAAAATGCGTAGAGGTTCTCCAGCAGATCAAAAAAATCTCTTGCTTCAGGAATCGCCTTGCAGGTGTGGCAAAGGACAAGGTTCAGTTCATGTGCATAACAATGCACATAGACAGCCTCTGGGTGTTTTTCCCTGAAACGGGCTTGAACCCCTCGAATTGATCCACTCATAACCGCCGCACCGTCATAAGTTTGTGCCACAACTTTCAGGTTAGCAATATTGTTTGACACGAGAACCTGCTCCACCGCGTTTGTAATTGCTTCGGCACCATAGCCATCCAGTTTGTTCAAGCTCAGAAATCGCTCCTTGATGTTACCCTCTGGTGCAACATAACGCACACACACAGAGAGTTGTTCTGTGTGCCCATCCTTAGCCTCGTCTGCCATTACTGCATACATGGTTGATTCTTGCACTTCTTGAATTATCTGGGCTGTGATCTCGGTGGAGCAGCATTTTATCAATTCAATTTGGGAAGAAGGTGAGAGGTATGTTGTATTGGCTGGAGTTTCGTATCTCTGCAGGAAAGGGTCGAATTTCTTCAGCATGTTCATGCATTCAAGGAAGTTCCCTTGGTTGGGGCTGTCCTCCTTTTCGTTGTGGCCACGAAAAGCAAGGCCCTGTTTGGCCAGAAAGGAAGTTACTGACAAAATGCGTTGGAGATACTGCCTTCTTTCAGTTATCTCCACTACACTTGCAGTTTGTAGCTGCTCAGTTATGTCCCCATAGACCTTGGTGGCTTTAAAGCTTGTCCATGCCACCATTGAGGCCTTGTGCAGTGAAGTTTTTTCATGGTCCCTAAAGGAATCTAGAGCCCTCTTCCAGTTTGTGTAGCCTGTGCAGGCCAGACCATCTTTGTTCTGCCTACCTAGCTGATTGCTGAACAATCTACAACAAAAGCAGAACGCTGAATCCGGGCGGAGCCAGGCTAGGGGGAAATAGGTGGTTACCAAAAATGGGAGCACGTATAGACAAGGATAAGAATTTGAAATGGCGCCGAAACTGATACCAGATCTTAAAGGGGTAGTTTAGAATTTTGGACATAGGGCCTGATTCCCAAGTTAGCCTAAGTGTTCTTTATCATTGGAGACCGTTTTCAACACATTTCATTCAGTCTTTCTAGTTGCAGAGTTTGCTCGTGCTAGGCTAGCGCACGGGATTGGGGTCCAATTAGCCTGCTACTAAAACAGTCTTACCCACTCCACATTACACCAGAGGACAATCAATTATAACGCTAGACCAGGGGTGTCCAAACTTTTTTCACTGAGGGCCACATACAGAAAAATCTACGAAGGGCCGGGCCACTTTGCAAAAATAACACATTTATCAGGACATGTAGCTGCTCTGATGTTTAGTTTCATAGCGTCTTCGTAAATTGTAATCCTTTCAGCTTTTACGTCTAATGTCCAGCTTGGTGAAAATAGTAGCCAGCTGAGATCCCGCCCCTCCAAGGGTCTAACACTAAAGCTGGCCCCTTTCATTATGTTATTGTTAGCCTACTGACAGATTGATGACAACGTTAGTGGAGATTAGTGTTGGATACAACAAATTCCTCATAATCGTCTTCAAAAGCAGACACATCGCTAAATCCTCCAAACGTGGCCATATCTTGTTAATTGAATAGGCTAATAAAATTCCTTTGTGCACTGTAGCCTACTCTGCGTCTGTAGCAATGACAGCGGCAGATAAACAAAGTATTATAGAGCCTGTAACCTAGGTAATATCAGTCCGCCGCTACTAAAGCCTACTACCAGGAATATAACGCTGCTGCTGAGACACAGCAAGCCCCTCAAAATGCAATATGCAAGGTTGGTTTTATTTATAACATTATTCTATCAACTGGGTTCTGGGTTGGACGGGTGTTAGGAATCAATATTAAATCTTAAAGGCCTTTGCACACCGGGCGTGACGCGAATAAACGCAACGTAAAAGCGAATGTTTTGAAATGTGAATTTTGTCGCGTCTCACTTTAGAAGCGATGTCCCAGAAAAATCGAACTCAGTTCGAAAAAATTAAAAACGCAAATTTGCAGTTCTTCAACTACAAGGGAACATTTTATCTTTCTCTTGGCAGTTGTCGACGCAGACTACTGCTTCTGTATCATCGATGTGGGGGGCTACGGGAGAACCAGTGATGGAGGAATTCTGGCCAACTCGGTGTATGGTCAGGCCCTCCGCACTGGCAATCTCAAGCTCTGCGCGCAGAGAGGACCCCTGCCTCATGTTTTTGTAGCGGACGAGGCCTTTCCGCTACGGACTGACCTAATGAGGCCATTCCCCAGACGCGTCCTCCCCAGAGAGCGGCGCGTGTTCAATTACCGACTGTTCCGGGCAAGGTTGGTGGTGGAGGACGCCTTTGGCATCCTCTCCTCCCAGTGGCGGACCTACCGGAGGGTCATCGAGGTCCGTCCTGAGCTGGCGGAGAGAGGCATTAAAGGGATAGTTCAGGATTTTGGACATAGGGCCTGATTCCCAAGTTAGCCTGAGTGTTATTTATCATTGGAGACAGTTTTCAACACATTTCATTCAGTCCTTCTAGTTGCAGAGTTGGCTCGTGCTAGGCTAGCGCACGGGATTGGGGTCAAGCAGAGCTGCTACTAAAACAGTCTTACCCACTCCACAGTATACCCGAGGCTAATCAAGTATAACGCTAGACTATCGATGTAAATGTCTGTGTTGATAGAATCATTTTAGAAATAAAAACAACCTCGCATTGCATGAATTATCGCATTTTGAGGGACTACTTTCTCAGCCGAAGCGGAATTTTACTTTACTATGTAACCGAATCACTACAGCAGAAAGTAAACAGAGCAGCGTGGGACAGAAACTGAAACGAACAACTAGGCAACATGGTGCGTCAGTGTGCATTCAGGAATTGTACAAATAAACCCTACAGATGGACACCACAAGGTTTCCACAAATTTCCAGTGCGAGATCCAGAAAGGACGCAACTGTGGCTTGTTGCTGCTGGCTTGGACATCAATACACCGGCGGAAACTGTTCGCGAACGGTGTATTTGTAGCGATAATTTCAGACCGGACGACTTCGAGAAAACCCGCAATAAGAAATCCCTGAAAACTAATGCGGTGCCATATCCGTCTTTTCAGATGCACCAACAGCCACTGATGAACAGGTAATAACTTTTGGTAGGCTACACTAGCTAATAAAGCGTGCCCCTTTCATAATGTTAGCCTACTGATAGATTGATGATGACGTGCATTTTGGAGAGTGACAACGTTAGCTAATGGTATAGCTACAGGTACCTGGCGGGGCTAATTGCAAACTCCCGTTGTTCTGTCCCGGTCCTCTACTGCAGCTCCAGCGGGGGCTGTCTGTCTCTATAGACGCTCTTTCTCTTTCTGCCCTTTGAGCATCCATCTCTCTCAGTTCTTCATCAGTGTATTCCGGCTCGTACAGGTACGGTTTGGTGGATACAACAAATTCCTCATAATCATCTTCAAAAGCAGACGCATCGCTCAGTTCCCCAAACGTGGCCATATCTTGTTTATTGAATAGGCTAATAAAATTCCTTCGTGCACTGTAGGCTACTCTGCGTCTGTAGCAATGACAGCGGCAGGTGAAATACCTATTATAGATCCGGTAACCTAGGTATCAGTCCGCCGCTGCCGCATATAAACACTGCTGCTGAGACACACCAAGTCTCTCAAAATGCAATATGCAAGGTTGTTTTTATTTCTAAAATGATTCTATCAACACAGACATTTACATCTGTAGTCTAGCGTTATAATTGATTAGCCTCGGGTGTACTGTGGAGTGGGTAAGACTGTTTTAGTAGCAGCTCTGCTTGACCCCAATCCCGTGCGCTAGCCTAGCACGAGCCAACTCTGCAACTAGAAGGACTGAATGAAATGTGTTGAAAACTGTCTCCACTGATAAATAACACTCAGGCTAACTTGGGAATCAGGCCCTATGTCCAAAATCCTGAACTATCCCTTTAAGGCCACCTGTGTGCTCCACAACTTCCTCTGAGAGTGGCTGCCAACAGCGCCGGGAGAGAGGCCATCCGGATACGAGAGACCTTCACCTCCTACTTCTCTACTGCAGGAACCGTCTCGTGGCAGAACGACATCTAGTGCAGTGCACAAGCAACCCCAAAACGGCTCTTTTAAGAGCCCCCCTCTCAAAACAAAAGCAATGATTCCTTCATTATAATTAAATTGTTATTAAAATAGTTCTATTAAGTAGTGTTATTAAAAATGTATATTTGTGTCCGTGCATGCTAGATCTTAAAATCATATATTGAGAGAAGAGTTGCGTATGTAACATGTTGCTTTAGCGCGTGTAACGCATCTACGCGCCTAAACCAATGGTTCCCTATAGAGAAATTGCCGATTTTCTACGCTGCTTACGTGCGTATTGCGTTTGGTGTGGGCGCACCTTTACTCTTCAGGTGTTTTAGAAACTAATCCATGTTACTTTTAAATCATAAATTTAATTTTTTCTTTTAATTATTTTACTGAATTAGCTCATAGCATCAATGTTAATTGAGGATGCAAAAAAATACGATTTGAAATGCTAGATGGCATGATCCTATTGTTTGTGAAGCCAGGATGGAGCAGGAAATACTGTTGGAGAGGAGGTGGAGCAGGTCAACAGCTTCCTGTCAAGGGCAGCTCTCACCACGAAGTACATGACCAAGTCAGGTTAGTTTAAGGATGATTGTATGCTTTGACATGATCCAAGATTGTGAATTGATTTCAATGTATGTCTTCTGTTTTGTTTTTACAGGAAGATCCGACATGAGCAGCATGTGCAGCCTCCACAAGACACTGGCAAAGAGATTCATCAAACTAAGATTTCTGCATTCTATGTTAACTTTTACATTCGTCCTTTCACTCTTACATCTAAGTAGTTTGTAATTTTGACTTATGTTGGTTAAGGAAAATGATACAGCAAAGATTAAAACAAAACGAAACAAAAAGCAGATAGATTATGAATAAAAGCAAGCCCAAAGATCGTATGGCACAAAATCTTGGTGAAATTAAACGTAAACTCGTGCATTTTTTTCTTTTTTAATATTCTAAAAAGACAACACAGAGGGCAGAAGTGGAGGCAGCCAACCTTGAGAGTCTCAAACAAGATCTCAACATCTCACTCAGTTCGTTTCCGTGGCACAACTAGATTGGATTAAGCCATATACTGATTTTGCCACTCGAACGGACCACGTCACTTGTCTGAGTATAAATGTCATGTATGTGAATGTATGTGACGTTGGATCAAGCCCAACGTTGATTGGCCAACGCGGCTAATCATCACACGTAGGAGCGTAAAAAGTTAAAAATTTTGAACTCCGTGCGTAGGCACGTTAGGTGCGTATATACGCGGCTCATACGCAGCTAACGCCTTAAGTGTTGCTTTAGCGCACATGTGTCAAACTCAAGGCCCAGGCCCGCAATTTTATTTTTTTTATTCTTCATGGAGCCTGTGCCATATCCGCACGTCGCATACGCTCCCAACTGTTAGGAAACGTATGTGGCTTACAGCTAGGAATGTGTGCTGAAAGTTCCACAGCTCATGATTTTAAGCCATGAATTGATGAACTTGCATCTAAGAAGAGCTGTCAGTTTTCTGAGGGCTATAAATAGGCCAATATATGTGGCTAAATAGCATGCTATTATTGATGATTGAGTGTGTAAAGTTTCTAAGGATTAATGCCAAAATTATCTGGTTTCTAATTTTTGTTTAAGTTACAATATAGCTAACGTTAGCTAGTTAACGATAGCCCACCCCTTTTGTTTCCAATGGTGGCTTGGCATTTCATTACCAAACGAAAACTAGCCATTGTACGCAGTTTATATACTTACTTAGATATGTTCTTTTTATTTTTCGATTAAAAAGAGGGTATTTCAGTCTGGCCCTTATTGTGATTATGATATCGTAGAGTGGCCCTTTGTGAAAATGAGTTTGACGCCCTTGCTTTAGCGCGTGTAATGCATCTACGCGCGTAAACCAATGGTTCCCTATGGGAAAATGGCCGATTTTATACGCGTCTGTACCAGGGATGGAAATTAACACACGCCAAATGCGGGTAGATTTGCCCGCCACTGTGTCGGGTAATACTTTCCAGTCAGGTCCGATCATATTCAATACAATACATATTCTAGTGCAATGCACACTAGTACTCTAGCTCCACACTGTAGATTTCTATGCTTTACATCAAAGTGCCATTTGAAGTATATCAAGCTCCATGTTCTCAATGTTTAAATGTTAGTTTGTCTGGTTGTGTTTGTGTCTGTGTTTGTGTTTGTGTTTTTGTTCTGTTGTACTCTGAATGTTTCAGAAAGCAATGATGCACTGTGCCCAAGACAAATTTCCCCACGGGGACAATAAAGTTTAACCTAACCTAACCTAACATTCGTCATACGCATGATGCCAGTGTCCCACAGTTTCTTTTTGCCTTTCTTGCCGAACTGAACTGCGGCGCGATCCGGTCCGCGGGGAAATACTATCTGCGAGTTGACGTGTGTGGAGTCACAAGTCGACAAATCAATCGACTTACTTTGCCCCCTTTTTTTCTTCCCAAGTTGAAGTTGATGTGCTGAAAATAAAGTGAAAACTACGCTTTTCCTTTAAGCAGCAGAGCTGCCGCCGTTATGTTACAGTATTTGCCACAAAGCCCTAATGGTAATACAAATGAGATGCTTTATTTAAACGCTGTCCGTGCTTAGGAGGTGATTGTAATTGTGTCGGCTGAAAAGAGAAACTGAGGGACTCTGCTCACTGTACAGTCTCTTGAGTCACGCAGTCAGTTTGCCGACATGGCGCTGTGTTTTAATGCTCGAGACATACAATCAGATCGCATACATACAGGGAAGCCTTTCCCATCGATATCGCTAACCGGTTATTATTTGAGCCTCAAACCACAGAGTTCTTCCACGCGCACCGGCTCGCTCGCTCACTGGTGAAATCTCACGGTGAACCGCTGCTTTGCTCGGACGAAGGCATTGTGTTTTTCTAGGTGATTTAACACCATAGCCTCAGACGAGCGTTTAACATTATGCTGCATCTTTTGCACTGCACTGTTTTTTATCAACAGTGAAAAAATGGTCCCACACCGGACTCTTATGTGTAGATGATTACTTCATGCACGCACCTTGCAGAAGTGACGCTCCTGCAGCGCGCTCACGACCAGACCTGAACTCGCACGGTGACATCTCCCATTTAAAAAACGGCATAACACCCTGATTTTCAGATTTCTATTTTTAAATTCGACTTGAGCACGAGTGGAAAACCGGTCAATGGGTCGACACATTCACATCCCTAATGCATATGGAGAAAGTGATAAACACTGCCTACCACACCACCAAGACTGATCAGACCTTCATCTCTTATTTTTCCCCTATGTTTGACCATGACTTCTGCAGGTGAACTATTCATTAAACTACCGAAATTCAAGAATAAAAGCAATCATCAAAGTACTGCACTTCGAATTACTGGCCACTCCTTCCACATACTTTCAGTTGTAGGCTTCACATTTATATGTTTGCCTATAGTTTTATATTATGTGTATGCACACCATCAAGATTTCATATTATTAAAAATTGTTTGATTAAATATTTCATGCCAAGCGACTATAGGTATATGTTTCTCACAAACAATTGAATTGCACACTGTACCTCACATATGCTAGTGTGAGCCTTGGCATGCATTACAGAAAGGCCTCATCTCTGTAAGAGATCGGAGTTCAGGCAACTTGTCTGCCATCTTCTCCAAATATGGAAAGGCAGTAGTATTTCAGATACATGTTGGCATAAATGCAAATAGAGAACCCTATACCTAGGAAATCACCAGTACAAACCCAGCAACCAAAAAAAGAACAACATATAGCCATCTTTATGCACAAGTGTTAAGAGTTATTTTAAGTGTTTCTTTAGAAAGTTTATTGTTAAACTTCAGTACTGCATTCTCACAAATTTAATGTTCAAGTCCACGTGCTATAATAACCATGTTAACATTTTCAAGGCCTTAAATACTGGATAAAATAAACATCAATGAACAATTCAGCAACGGTTATGACTACCTGTAGGTAAGGTCCATGCAAAAGAAGGTTATATTTGCAGCTTGAGCCAGCTCTTTCTGCAGGAACATGGGATAGGCATAGATCTCCCCACGGTAGTGAAGTGATTCAGGCCTTGCAGCAACATTCCATGTCTGCACGCAGCTATTTGTAAGCCCTCCTCATCCACCTTGGCCCTGGACTTCTGGGACGTTTCCACTGCCTGCTGTAAATGTTGCTGGCCCACTGACATCATGACTAGTCCTCTCAAAGTAAATACAAACTTACAATCTACATGTAGTACAAGAATAGGTGAAAAATAAAGGTATGTGAGTTAAATAAAACCTTACACTCAACATCTGGCTTCTGATCTGGTCTACAAAGGCAGACACTTTAGCATCTTCAGCAATGAACAGTCCTTCAAAAAGAGATGGTTCATCAGTCCTGTTAATTGAGAAGAATTTGTTATCACACATGTCAAAATGTAAGAAAAAGAATGATTGCTAAAAGTGAACAACATCCTTAAAGATGTTTGGCATTGAAGTGGTCCATGGAGAGACATAACACGTTATTGAAGTATTTAATGGACTGTCATTGTACTTCGATGGGTGATGTGTTGGGTTTAAAGTATTAACCTATGGTGAATGTGGAACATATAAGCATGTTAATATACTGTATAACAATACTTTCTGTTTGTAATTACATGAATATAATTAGGTTTTTGATTGCCTATATAGTTTCCAAGTTCTGATAATGAAAACATGACATGAGACAAATGATTTAATTTTGAACTGTTAGAGTGATGGGAAAATGATTCCACTCACCCCTTGGACTTCTTGAAGCGGTAATGCTTTCGATTCCCATCTACAGATATAGCCAGCATGTCTGGTGTGCATGCTGGACATTGGAAGGGCTCAACCAGGCAGAGATCTTCTTTCTTGAAATTGCAGAAAGCAAACTCTCGAAAGACTGTGGAAGTTATCGCCACATAGCCCGTCTGTAAAAACGATGGTATTACTTTGGTTAATACTTTACGTAATCAAATATTAGAATATCAAGAATCCTGCAAATAAAAAGAAAGTTCTTACCCGTCCTGTGCGAAAGGATCGATGTTCAAGCATTTTGATGATGCTTGTTGAGACAGAGCTGGGCTGGCCAACTTCAGCTGCTCGAATGATGTGAAGACATCAAACTTGTACAGGATTTGGCAGCTGATGGTTCTTGGCCAGTATCTGCATCCAAGCAAGTCACTTATCCCTGGAGTCCATTTGCTAGAACATCTTGGACAGCACACAGCAGGCAAGCACAGTTTGTATGGACCTGAAAACAGACAATCCTATTATTTGAACATGTTCTATACAACACAGCACAAAAAGGATAATAGTCAGCATTTGACATGCTTAACGTCACATCAACTTCCGATGGAATGTAAAAAAAACAAAAGGAAGAGGCACCATACCGTTTATAGTCACCAAGACAGTCTGCTTTCCAGGGAGAATGGGAAAGTCTTGGTTTGGACCACAAGAGCAGATTTGGGTTGGTGGAGGAATCGGAAGAAGACCCACTGCAGTAAAGAAAATGTCTGGACAGTTATCACATAAAATCAAAAAGTACAACACATTAAAACAGTTAAAGGAAACTTTGGACATATTATATTCTGCACCTGCAGATGTTGTACTACACATTATGAAAACAGTGTGAGGGTAAATCTACTTATTTTGTTGTATGTACCTTGTTCACCAAGTTGATGTTGGCCACCATCACCCGACACCACAAAGGATGTGGAGGGAATGGGTTCGAAAAAACATCAATCATGGCCTCTCTGTCATGGAAGACGTTTTTTCCTGTGGCTGGTCACGTCACATGCTGAACAGAGAGACTGTAGCTGTATCCCATTACAGAGACCGGGTCCTTGGAAGGACGCGGTCTCGCGGTCTATGAAGGCTATAGCCTATGAAGGCCGATTCGAAGTCCTCCACTTTTTGAAATAATAAAACAATGTTCAATGCGGACCTGGCACAATAAACATAAACTAATAGTAGAGAATTTTTTTTTTTAATGAATTACACGTTTAAGTTTTCCACACACAAGAGTTTATAGTACTACACATAAAAAAACATCAACAACCCTGTGGCATTTGAGAGATATCAAGGAAACAGATTTAATTGAACTCAGCTGAACCTCATCCAGAGCGGCTCCACCTGCTTTAAAGGCGTTGCCAAAGTCAGCGCGTGTGAGAAACCATGGCTGCAATACAACACGTTATCGCTGCGAACCAACAGCCTCGCCGTGCGCGAAGCCAGACGGTTTACATAAATGCATACGTGCGTTGGCACTTCCCCCCACTGGACGTGCTATCAGACCGGGCCGTCCAGGCAAAGTACCGGCTGCCCCGTGCGGAGATCCAACGGCTGATCACTCTGGTGTCACTCACATGCAATTTTTCCTTCAGCCCGGAGATGCCGCTTCTGGCTGCGCTGCGTCTTTAAGAACATATCAACCTCTTCTGAGGTCCAACAACCCCCAGCCCCTACCCCTTTACCACCAGTCACCAAGCACTGATCACTAAACCATAAACCCACAACCACCACATCACCCATATCAACTGTCAGGCCTGAAGGCTGAAATAAATAAACAGAACCAGCAGATGTAGGCTACATGTAACGTCCTGCACACTATGAGTGTTGCTGCAGTGTCCGGGTGCTTTACCTGAAAGTCTGGCACTGGAATGCTGTTGAAAGGGCGCACAATACGCACACGTCATTAACCTACGCTTAGATAAATTACAAATTGCCTGGGACTTTTTGTTGCTATAGGTTTGACACCCTCATTTCAATGCAAAATGATCCACACAATACATGGTTGAAAAGGAAACCAAAGTAGTTTATTGAAACCATATGGGGGAGGGGTTACTCCGCGCTGTCTTTACTGGGCGGCTGCATCACCTGCAACGAAGGGAGATTAGTGAAACCTTCGCACTCTTCCTTTTTGTTTGGTTCTGGAACTCCTGCCACTTCTTCCTCACAGCACGCCAGTCACGCAGGCCACATGGGCTGGAGGGGACATATTTTCGGCTATGGCCTGCCTAACACGGTTCTTCAACGTGATGTTCTTTTTGCCCCTTGTTCCCCCGAATAAAACTGCCCGGTGCTGCCAGACCTCGTCCACTAAGACGTCCATCTCCTCCGCGGTAAACAACGGTGCCCGCTTGTTTCTTTTGCTGCCGCTTTCTTCCACTCTCACATGTGTGTGCCTATCCACGGGGTATATATGCGCTAATGGGCTTGATTACTACTTGGATACACTTGTTGCCACACACACACACGATACATGCATAGCCTAATTCCACCTGTGTGGGGGAGACCACGGGGCGCTGTGTGTGACTTATGCGCCGATAAAGAGGTGGGTGATCGATTCGCCTGGCATCGATTTATTCAGTTTCAGCACCAGTGCGGTGGACAGCTCCCACCAAAGAACTTCTTTCGCTTCATCTTACGCGTTCTCCAAAGAAGGCATTTAAGAAGCCATCTGGGAAACACCGTATCTTAGCGCTCCTTCTTTGGCGAACCCTTCTTTCGACCCTTCTTTGGTCCCAAAGAACGATCGAATCTGGGAAACGCGGCCAATGCCTGTTCACAGTCTCTGCTGCCAACATGGAATTCAGAAGCTCTGGCATTGCATCCCTGAATTTTCTTTCGCAGATGGTTTGTCTTCTGGTCCATGCAGACATTGTGGGTGTCTCCTCCTCTTCTGCTGATGCAGGGACAGTGACAGAACTCAGCAGATTTCTGAGTGTCTGAAGATGTTGATCTAATATGATAAAAAAGAATAATAAAAAAAGGGAGTTAGAAAAATTGTTACTCGATTCATTGCTCAGGTTGACTGTATATTTAAAATGTCACAATTCAATATGCGCACCGAGACTTGGGACTTCCTGAGAAATGTCAGCCGTCTGCGACTCGCCAACACCTAGCAGTTCCCTAGGGGCTGAACTGAAAACACAAATATGAAAAAGGAAAAATTATTGTTGAGGTAAGGCATTCAAAATGATGAATGACTGTGTCACTAACTATTTAATATTGCTGACCAGATCGATTCCTCTGAAAATGTTGGGGTACAATGTTCCCATCCAGGTCCCTCTTCCTCAACGTAACATTGGAGCCTCCAGTCCCCCGTCGGTTTCTTGGCTTTGAAGGCTGAAAGTAAAAACAAGGATGAGATCATTGACTGTACTGGGACACAATCATAATGTTCAGGTTTGTGCAGCAGAGGTGTTTTTTTTTAATCAAAAATGGGTTGTGGTTAAATCCCATAATGGAGAAATAATAGAAAAGTTTTTACTCTTCTGGCTGCAAACTCAAATGCCAAGTCTTTCCCCACTTCAGCAATTCCTGCAGTTGTCTAGAGTGCTCAGAAGACATTGTTAGACAAAATAAACAAACATAAAACCCAACAACAATAACAACAACACAATAAAAATGTTTGTAACAGAATAACAAAGTGGCCCTAAAAAGGGCCGTTGGCTTTCTCGTATTTTCTATATATTCTAGCCTATATCATAGGGTGGATTCACATAGACCTGTAACAAAAACAAAACATAAAATGAGTTGTTTATAATCATGCTTTTAATTGCAGCCACTGAATTAAAGACTTCTTAATGCAGAGTATATTACAAAAAATATTCCAGAGGAATAAATTGTTTGTGTTCAAAACCTCAGAGTATACTTACAACCAGGGCCCGTGATAATAAGTTGCCAGACTCTTAACAACTTGTGTGTATACATCTGAAAGCACTCATATGGACCATGCACGCTTTTATTTGACTTTCATATTAAACCAGAAATAACAAGAGACCTGAAATGTATTCAGTTAACTGATTTCAGTTCAGCATATCTACAACTGCATTGTTTTATTGATTCTTTCATTCTCCAATTTCATATTTTCCTTTATGATAAACAGTACCTTCTAACAGAATTACATTTAAATATTAGTGACGTACATAGTTTAAAACTTAGCAGCCAACATACCAGGACCACAATGATCAGCCAAATGGGCCGAAATATGCCCATTTGCCCCCTCCCTCTCTTGTTTCGTCGCACATTGATTAGTTTAAGAGGTCAAAGGTATTATAATAGCGCAAAAACTGAGACGCTAGATTGTCATTATTTACACAACAGGGCGACTGTGGCCCAGGTGGTAGAGTGGGTCGGCCAGTGATCGAAGGGTTGGAGGTTCGATCCCCACCCTGCCACCTGTGTCATGGTGGATGTGTCCTTGGGCAAGCCATTTCACCCACCTTGCCTCGTGTGAATGTCGATAGTAAGCCTGCTTTCGGTGTATAAATGTGTGTGTGAATGGGAATGGGAACAGGTCTCCCTTGAAAAAGAGTCTCCGGTTTCAATGGGATTTACCTGTATAAATAAAAGGTTAAAAAAAGTGACAGAGCACATTTCACAAAACAAACTTCGAACGGATAAAACCCGGCGATAATATAGGTGTATATTATTTGTTCTATTTATGTCATTTAAATTTTTTATTTATTTATTTTCTCTTTTCTCATTCTTATTATTTTTGTTATAAATGTCTTGGTTTGTTTATTGTTAATAAAAGAGGGAAAAAATGGGAAACATAGTGAATAAGTTTTTTTTAAATGGTGCAGACATTTGCCCTCCCATCATTAATTGAAGCCCTTATTAGATGGATGGAGGAATATAAACGCCCCCGGCTCGGCTGTGCCCCCTGGCCGGCCTCCTGCAGTGCTGAGCCGCTCCTGAAGGGCCGCCCCTGAAGGGCCGCCCCTCGGCCAGCCTGCAGCAAGGGGACAAGAGGTGCACCGGTGGCTCTGAGCATTCTTTCATCTAGCTGTTTCCACCTAAGCCCGTCAAAGCGTGATACCTGTATGCCTGTCTTTAGCGGAATATTTCTGCAGGCTACCGGAACACTGGTCTTGTTGTTTCTGCAGTGAACATGAATGAGATCAAGATCGCGGTGCTGGGCTGCGAAGGTGTCGGGAAATCAGGTAGGAGAGAGACGCTGAACAGGTGGATGAACTGCGGAGATAGACAAAGTTTCACTTATCAACCTCACCTGTCTGTCTGTCTGTCTGCAGCTCTCATCGTCCGTTTCCTGACCAGGCGCTTTATTGGGGAGTACGCTTCCTCTTCAGGTAGGCTACATTCAACCTGTTCAATATCCTCTCTGTAATGTATTACTGCCTCGATATGCGATCTAAAGACAGTGGATTAGACTCCTTCAGGGAGAACTGCCCTTCACGGTTAAATCCTGGCCTTTATTAAACTATAGTTAGGCTACATCATATTGTTTGTGTCAAAAGATGAAGCAGAGATTATTGGGTCACACTTCCTAAAAACATCGATGTGCATTTAGTCTGGAACTATTCCCGACATTGATGTCGTTGTTTTCGTCTTTAAAAAATAAAATATATTTGTCAGGCTACTTTACAAAAAGCTTCATGTCTGTTTGGATGACTGCACTCAATAGCCTATCTGCAATTGCCAATATCTCATATTTGCATTGCACCATATTTGACTTTTTAATAAAATGAAGAGTTCCTGGGTTTTTTTATTCAAACTTTTTTGCGAACGAAAATGTGCAATAAATAAATTCTCATTGTTAAATCCTGTAGTTCCTAATTGAAATCAAATTTCAGAGGCTCAGTCCTCTCCAAAGCAGACCCGGGTTAGTATCCGTCCCGGGTCGTTCTCTGCATGTCACTCCCCTCTCTGCCACATTTCATCTCTGTCTCTACTAACTGTCAAATGAGACAAAATTGCCCAAAAATTCTCTCGCCACTGAAACTCAGATTTCCAAACTTCATATTTTTGAACAGAATTGTTTAAAAGATAGCCAGTCCTATCATTAGTAAAAGTTAACACAAGCCTCAACATGTTATTGAAATGCTCTGTATTATGAGTGTAGCCTACTGTATGTTCAGCTTCATACCTGTTTACATTTCTGGCCTATAAAAAGCCATTATCTGGTATTGGTTGGCTGGATTGTAGTTTCTGAACACTGTTGTCTAGCTCCAGGCTACTTTCTTTCAAAGCCTGTCTTCTTATCTCAGTTTCTTGTATATACTTTCTAATGCTATGTACTTTTCAACGGGCAGGCCTTTAACTACAGGTGGTGCACAGAGAATTAAACTGTTTTTGTCAATGCAATCTATTTGCATGGGCTAAACAAAATACTGTATTAGCCATGCCGTAGGCCTAATGATAATATTCTACATCCTCCTTAGAAGGCTACCTGACCTACAAGGTGAATGACTCACACTATAGTCTCTGATAGCAGCTCAACAGGCCACTGTTTCCCTGGAGATTATCTAGTTTCATCTGAGCTTGTCCACTTTTAGCAATTTGAGGGAGTGAGGGAAATAAATAATTACTGCCAATAGTCAGACTAGCACCTTGAATGGTAGCTTGAACCACATGAATGCATCTATTTACCATATGAAAGTCTATACCTGTGAATAGTTTTTTGCATTTATTGTTAATGCAAATATTAAATGCAACGATATCCAAATTTATGCTCAATTCAAACCACAGCTAATACCTTAAAGTACGGTGGCCCTGAGAGCTCAACACAGCAATTTTAGATTACACATGCAAATGGGCAAAACACAAGCAAATTGCGAAAACAATCTTCATCTTCATCAAACGGACCACAACACAATGAAAGTGTTGCCAGAGGACACTTAAAAAGCAGCTGTGGTTTGTAGCTTATGATATTATTAATGCAATAATAATGTGATAATAAACCAAAAACACTTACATTTCAGTTATTCTTTTAACACCACTGATGGATAGAGAACTTCAATTCACCTTGAGTCACAAACTGCGATGACAGCAAGCATGTATGGACGTGTGCGTCACTTTAAAATGTCCCCTTGAAACCCCTCTGTTGTGTTGGGATCTTTTTGCGATGCTTTGTCTTGGTGTGTTGTGTTCTGTTGTGGTATTTTCAGCACGTTTTATAAATGGGCATGTGCTGTAAAATTGATGAAGATGTTTTGGCGTCACTGCTTTTAAAGGGAAGATTATTTAATGTGGTCACATATTTTTCAACTACTGTTTCGAGCCGACCAACAACTGACAACTCTAGTTTTGATGTTACGCATTTTGGCCCCGAGTTTTGGTTGAATCAGTTACGTTTTCATCAATGCAAAAGAGACTACTGTAGATGAAGTCCATTACGATTGTTCCTTAATCTCTTGCCGTTGTCTTTCACAGAATGCATATACAGGAAGCGTCTCTCTGTGGACGGGAGGCCGACTAATCTGGAGCTGTATGACCCATGCTCTCAGGTCAGTTTACAGATGGGACGGAGCAAGAAAAACAAAGTGTTCAATTTAACTTCACTCAAACAGTCCAATGCTCCCCAGAGAACATCCCAAATGAACTGAATTAGTGCACTTAATGACATCATAACCATATTTTGCAATTATACTGTATATCATCATGAGGAGGATATAACCCTAGCTGGATACCTCATGCCACATAGTAAAGACCTTTATACACAGATATTTTGTATTTTGTCTTGTCATGATATCACAAGATGATGACATGACACTGATAAATTGTGATGCTTATTTAAGATGGAGGCTGTGTACCACTCTACTACTCTATTTAGCTGCAGTATTCAGTTAACCAATCACACCATAGAGCAGATTAATCTTGAGGATAAATGTATTATCGTCATTGTTCTGTATAACTTAAAGGAACAAACACCATCTGTATTTGACTGCTGATAAGTAGCTCTGTGTCACCTCGCAACACATTCAGATAACAATAGAATTTCCTGTAGATGTGTTTTTTTTAATGCTCTCATCTGATTGGCCCAGCTGTTTCAGAGTTATGATAACAGTGATGTCATTGGTTGAGAGTGTATTCGTGAATCGCCACGCCATCTTATATAACAACCCGGTATCACGCCGAGGCGTGAGATCCACACGCATGGACCGGCGGCTCTATTACACGCCTTGCCTGACCAGGGCGTGAGTTACACGCGCACCTCCCGCCCGTCTAAATGAACGGAGGAATAGTCTAAATCAGGGGTGTCCAAACTACGGCCGCTTTTTATTGGCCCGCGGCCGATTTAAAAAATATAATGTAATATGGCCCTTTGAAAAATAAATAAAAACATCTTAGTTAACCCACTAGTGCAGGGGTGTCAAACACTGATTGATTGGCCCGTGGCACATTTTAAAAATATAATGTAATATGGCGCTTTTAATTTTTACATAATTTAAATGCACTCATCATATTACAGAGAAATATGTCCCATATAAGAAAATGAGCAACAAGCCCATCCCAGAGGACCCTGCATAATATTTTATTTTAAATTAATATTATTATGGAAAATCTATGTGTCCTTCTCCAATAGCTTCTAATTCATCTGACAGTGTCTCCATTTTTTTCATACAAAATTCTTCAGCCTTAGCCTCTTAATTTCCCTCTCAAAGTGCACCAGATTCATGCATTTCACTTTAAAAAATCTCGCGGGGGGGCATACCCCCGGACCCCCCTAGGAGGGTCGGGACCTCGACTGGATACTATTTTCACCCTGCTGGATATTGGACGCAAAGGCAGAAAACACTGGGTGTATCGTTGGCATATAAACAAGAGGGGAAATGTGTCTGTTTAACGTGCAAGGAAAGTGTTGCAGTGAAGAAGGATTACAATTTACGAAGACACTATGAAACTAAACATCAGAGCAGCTACATGTCTTGATAAATGTGTTATTTTTGCAAAGTGGCCCGGCCCTTCTTAGATTTTTCTGTATGTGGCCCTCAGTGAAAAAAGTTTGGACACCCCTGGTCTAAATGAACGGAGGAATAGCACCAACAGGGGCCGACATGTTCTCCCAGGAATAGCACGACATGTTCTCCCAGCATTTCAATACTATCAAGCTGCAGCCCCCTGGGTGGTTAGGGTTAGGGCAAGGGGACAGGGAGAGGGAGAGGTTAGAATATAGATAGAACATTGACGGAACACCGCGGCGGCCATCTTGACTACGGGAGGTGCGCGACCGCGGCGGCCATCTTGACTACGGGAGATGCGCGTGTAACTCACACGCCCTGGTCAGGCAAGGCGTGTAATAGAGCCGCCGGTCCATGCGTGTGGATCTCAGCGTGAGATCGGGTTGTATATAAAGATGAGTGACAAACTAAAGGAAATCCCAACAGCAATTCTGGAGAATGCTTGTTTTAATGGGGGTCAAAATCAGTGACCATCTCCTCTCAACGCCCTACCAACTGAGCTAAGGGCGCCCCCTAAGTGTCTATCTTTTAAGTAAGTTGTTGGGAAACAATGTCCTGTCAAAACGCCTTTAATGCAATCTAGACATTGATTCTCCAAATCTCTGGAACTCTACTGGAGGGATGAGCACCATTCTTCAAGAAGATATTCCCTCATATCGGTTTGTTTGGTAGTGGAGAGCGCTGTGTTACACGTCGGCCCAAACCCTCCCATAGATGCTCAATTGGTTGTGTATCTGTTGGCTGCAAAAGCCAGAACATATGATTATGTGAATGTTATTTTACATTACATTTTTTTATTTCTATAGCACCAACAGTTACAGAGGGGGAAAAAAGCAGAACCTAGCTCCTATAAGAAGACAGGCATACAGACCTGAGCACAGAAAGAAACATAAGAATATCATATGAAAAAACAGAAATAAAAGGGTTATATATGTATTAAAACAGAATAACTAAAAGCAGAGGATCAGTGAGTATAAAATGAGATCAGAGATTACATACAGTAGGTACATACAGAGTAAATGTAATCACAAGTCAAATGCTTTCACTAATAAAGAAGTCTTAAGGAGTGATCTAAAGGTAGATATGGACCAGCAAATGCCAATCACCCTTTATCTCACAGATCTGATGGCCATCCTCACCCTGATCAAACCATTTAGTGACCCATGGGGCCATTATCATCCTGGAATTCCCACTATCAGTATACTGTAGAGATGTTTCATCATAGCATTAAGGTGATCACTCAGAACAAATGTATTGATTTGCAGTGACCTTTCCCTCTTAAGTGGATCCAAGCCATGCCAGCAATATAATCTGGCCCTGCTGCTCTGCTTTTTTATACATGCCACATCTTACCTTTTGTAAGCATCTGCATTCGCTTTGTTATTGTGAGATATACATTGTATGTAAGTATCCAGTGCAACCACCTCTAAATGTATGCTGTACCTTATTAGTTGTGTATTCATTGTGTATTTGTTTAACCTACTAATCCTACTAATGAATGATCCCGTTTTACTTTTCTTTATTTCTGTTTCTCCGTACTTGTATATAGCAAATGTTTCTATTGTATATCTTTGTCATTTTTATTGTAACATCAACCTGCCTAATGGACTACAGATGGAAATTAGCCCCCAAGCTACAATCTGGCATTTTTACGTGTACTGCTGTACATGTTCATTAATGTGCATTGTCCTGAAATCAATCAATCAATCAATCAATAGGACGTGCTGTGACCCAGACTGGCCCCACCGCAACTGGCTCACAGATGTTAGCTTAGCTGTTTTCAACCACTTACATAATATGGGAACTGGTTGACTTTGCACAGCTTAGATTTGACCACAAATTATGTGGCAATTGTGTTTTTTGTTGTTGTAATTAAACCTTGATGTTCTCTGTTTGTCCAGGCCTGTGAGGGTAAATCTACCTTGAATGACCAAATCCACTGGGCTGATGGATTCATTGTTGTGTACGATATCAGTGACCGCTCCTCCTTCCTCACTGCCAAAGCCATGGTGCACCTCATCAGAGAGGTACACCTGGGAACTGCCAAAAGGTATGGACTTAGATCACTGTTACATGGTAATTGCCATTGTGTGCGTGTAAACGGAACCAGTTAAAGCTATAGTGCGTAACTTTTTCATATAAATGAATGTCGGTTGCATTCAAGCCGTCCCCCCCCAAACGAGTTGACATGAAGTTGATTAAGCCCATCAGCTCCACAAAACTCTCTCTGTATTTCTCAGTCCCCCCCCCCAACACTGGTACAGGAGCTCAGAAAAATTCCAAGAGCCCAAGAAATGTTTCAGATTTTGATTCAAAGAAAAAACATGGAGGTACAGCAGATGGAATGAAATCCATGCACCAGGCTTCAAGATTCAAGAGGTGTATCATCATTGTCATATATGCACAACAATTACAGCAGCAGTCATTGGCAATACATTGTTTTATGCTCAGCCTAAGAATAAGACAAAAACACAAGCTTACTCCATGTAGTTGGGCTGACAGAATTCCAATGTGCCTTGTGTACAATTGACTAAATTGGCTAAACTTAACTTTATTTTAATTCCTTATTGAGTCAACAGACATTACGCACTATAGCTTTATAACCACAGTATCCTAGATTCTTAAAGATAAAGAGAATGACTGAGTGTCCCATTGGTCTGCTGTGTTGACCTACAGGGCTGTGGACTCTCTGGTCTTTCTGGTGGGTAACAAACAGGACCTGTGCCACGTGAGAGAGGTCCAGCAAGCTGAAGGCCAGTGTGTGGCCGCTGAGCTTCACTGCCAGTTCTACGAGCTGTCTGCAGCCGAACACCACCAGGAGGTAGCTCACATCTTCTCCAAGATGCTCCACAACGCCAGCATGGGCAGCAAGGCCAAGGAGCGCAGGAGACGCCCCAGTGGATCCAAGTCCATGGCCAAGCTCATCAACAACGTCTTCGGCAAGAGGAGGAAATCAGTTTGAAGGCTTAAAGGAATAGTTCAACCTCTTAACATTTTTTTCTGGGCTTTTTGCCTAACCCTCCGGCTCAACAAAAAGCGACAGAAACCGTTACTGTAACTGTGTGCTTTTTTCATTTGGAAATGGGTGCTCATCCAGGTAAGCTTAGCACGAACACTGGTAGTCAAGGAGAGACGGTTAAAAGGAAAACTATTTTAATACGTTATGTCATCTTAGAATCAAATACACACTGGAGGGGAACCAGCCATCACAGGCCCTTCCTGGTTTCCTTCCAGTATGTATTTGATTCTAACATGACAGAGTGTAAGAATATAGAGCACAACATAACGTGGTAGATAAACAAGTCCCAACCAGCACACAGGATCATTTAGTGATGTTGTAAAGTTTATCTTTTGACCTGCTTCCCAGTGTTTGAGCTAAGCTAACCTGGATGAGAGACCTTTGACCATTTCTACAGTATATCAGAAATGCACGCACAGTTACAGTTTTTTTCGCCTTTTTGTCTTGAGCTGGAGAGTGAGGGGGAAAAAGCTACAAATAAAAAATTGTGAACTATTCTTTTAAATATGAGGACAGTTTGTCGAGTCAAGGCTGAACCAATAGCGTTGGACTGAAGCACACCCTCTGGCTTTGCTTTGTACCCTTGATTGGGTTTGTGGTTGCAGGTGATTAGCATTGAACTGGTATCTACATGTATACAAAGGGGTTAGTGTGATGTCACAGCAGAATACAGGATGTACTGTCTCAGCCTGCTTCCTGTTTACTTCAACCATTTCTCTCCCTCTTGTTCTTTAAGACCATTGGAAGCCTTTCATGAGAGACGCATCATGAAGCATTTCAGCCAAAGCATCCAGGTTTAGGGAAATGTTTGAAAAGTGGCTGGCATTTAAATCAATAAATAAATACAATCTATGCTATATGCTAAGACTTCCAGCTATGTAATCTGTGTTGTATAAACTTCAGTCTTTTGTGTTGAAATGACTTCATATCCTCCAAAAGATCAGTGATTACTAAATATTTTATAAATATGTGTGCGCATACGCAGGGTTTTCCCTGGCTCAAGATGGGTCATTGCGCAGATACATTTTGGTGACGACACCGTTTTTGTGTCTCAGCTGTGTGCAACAGTAAAGGCAATAAATTGATGTTATGGTATTTGCGGTTTATATCAAATTTATATACTCGTAATCACTGGACATTTTTGTTCGTGACACGACAAAGGACCCACAAATATGACATTTTAATGCTGAATACCTGATTATTTATAAATAATACACACTGCAAGAAATACAAGTTGAAATGGGAAGAACTCAAACACATTTGGAGAGTTTTTCAATAGCTACTTTCATTCTGAATTATGTCATGTTGGTGCTGGTGATTTTCCTTTGGTCCTTTCCTTTTGATAAAACCTCTTTGGGGGGCGCCAAACATTTCTCTATGCAGGTATACATTTGGTATACCGATCTGTTGGGGGAAAAACATCTAGATGAAGGGTGCATAATAAGCTGAATTACAAAGAGGACTTTGAATTAAATTTGGCTTCCTCACTTTTTATTATCATAATGTCAATATTGTATTGACATTATTAAGATTTACAGTTGTCCAGAGAGACACAATACATTATACAGCTGTTTTTGCAGTCTTAATCCTCATAATGTGTATATACAGTCATCGACCACTTTATTAGGTTCACTGGTTCGCCTCAAAAGTTCAATATTTTCAACTTCAAGCGATGAGGCGTGAAATCGCCTGAAACGCGCCGCTTCCTCGCCTATAACGCCACATCGAGTCTAAACCAATGGTTTCCTATGTAAAACTGTTGATTTTCATCGGCTGCAATCGCGAGCATCGGTTTTGGTGTGAACGCACCTTTAAAGCTGTGTCTAGTAATGTTGCTGTATCCTCTGATCTCTGCAATCAAGCTATTGGATAATAACTGATAGGAATTAGACCGGAACTATCACAATCATCTCCACTGACTTTTGGTCTATCCTTTTATTTTATATGTTTTACAGTTTATTCATAAAAATTGAATTTTCTTTTGTTGATATAAAATTTGTGGGGAAAAGTTCAAATCAATTAAAATAAGTATCACTACTTACATCCTAGTCTGTATCTATGTGGGTATATTTTCATTTTTCTTTCTCATTTAACTTTTATTTATACTTGAGAGATCAATTGAGTGGTGACCCTCATTTGCAATGATGTCAAGTCAAACAAATGCAAAGCAAAAACAACACATACACAATATACAATGCTAATACATCAAATGCACAACAAGCTGATAAAGAGACGAAAACAATTGAAACATTTAGACAGCGATTTAGAATTGCTGCAATTAAAATGGAATGGGTGAAAGTACAATATAGCATAATTAAAACAGTATGTCATATACAGTATGTAAATAAATATGTATACGTATAAATATGTATACGCAGTCCAGTGTCATCACATGATGACCTCAGCAGTGTCACTGATTACAGAAAGCCAGTTGGGATCAGTCAGCACCTGTACTACATATTCCTGACTGTCAACTAAACCAAAAGCAATGCAATGAGATGAGATGGGATTCCAGTGGTCTCTGCATTTCACATGGTGGGGCAGATGAACCAGAATCATTTGAATGTGTCACCGGTCAATCTTTTACTATTCACAAGAAAATGGCAAAACAACTGAATAAGAAGATATCTGTGTTTGCTTCATTGCACTTAATATTCAATCAAACTCATTTCTGACTTCATTTTTTTCTGCTTTTTCTCAGTGACATGTTGCCTTAACAGAAAACTGAAACTAAATGCCATCTTGCCATTAAAGATAAACAATAACTATCTTGGACAACAAGGTTGATTTTCCCATGGAGCCATAGCTGTGCGAACCAATTGTCAAAGCCAATGCTGCTAGCTGCCTGTGTAAGACAGTACAGCCATCCACAGTGTGGCCTATCGGACCACCTCTGATTCTTATTGGGTAAGCAGACAATGCTCAGTCACACATACACAAGTTTAATGTAAGACAATTCAGTGCCTAGATATGCACAGTGTGACTGCCTGACCATGGAAATCAATGAAACCTACATGGTGCTTATATAACAACATGTTGCAGATTAATGTGGGGGTCACCACAGTCGACGTGTCTTAAAGAGTGTCCACTCCAGCTGCACCAATGCAGTCATATGGAATACTGTATGTTGGATGGAGGGACAGAGAAAATCAGAATAAAACTGTAGACACCCAGTGAAGAAAACTACCCACTGCAATATATCATTCATATGTCATTCTAATCTATAATGTAACAAGTCACCCAAAATGTAATAAGTTGTTACATTATGGACAACAAGTTACGTTTGGGCTCAGCATGATTACATTTTAGGGTTTATTACATTTTTCTTTTCTACAACATTTCGGGTCGTTGTACACATTTCAGACTCTTGATAGCAGAAAAACCTTATTTGTTGTGACTGGTCTACGAAAACCTTATTTCTAAGTTCACAGTTTTCCCACTGATAATCTACAATCATACAGGCAGAAATCATGGTGTGTGAACGCTGGAGGTCTTAACATGCAGCAGAGCACATCCAAACCCTGGAGAAGGTCAGAGGGCCCTGCCTGCTTCAGAGGCCTGGAATCTGTTTGATGTAGCAGGCAGCATGAGGGCTAGCTAGCATATGGCTCTGGTTATGACAGGGGACTTATCATCAGCACAGTTCATGGTGGCTCCTAATCCCCTTTCAATCCAATAGAACATCCCTTGTAACTTTCTCTCATATTACTCTACAGAGCAGCCTGACTTGACAGCTCAATGAAAAACAACTTTAGTTTATCGCACTTGATGAATTGTTCTCCTCTGTGGCTATAGGGTGCATACAGTCAAATGAAATCCACTGTGGTATCGGAGGAGGGGTGTGTGTGTTAAAGGGGACATATTATGAAAAACCAAACATTGCCGGTGTTTGGGCACAGTTTTTATGTTATTGGGGTCCCTACCAGCACACACAAGCTTCAAAAAGACAAATATGTCAGTTTCTTCTGGGATGCTTATTTCGAAAAGGGGGGGATTTGAAGGTCTGTTCCAAAAAACACAGACTGATGACGAAATTGGTCGGTTTTCATTAACATAAATACTCCCACGGGAAAGCTCGCCAGAAACTCGGCAGTTGATTGGCAAATCAAGACGCCCCGTTGGTAACCACACACACCTGGAACTGGACCTGCTAATGCAACAACAGAGCAGAAGCAAGCTGCAGTGTTAGCTCATCCTCAAGCTACCATCACACCCCAGCCTCGAAGCAGACCGGGGCTGAATGGATTTACTTCATTTTTTGTTAGGCTATGCCCAGCAAAGGTTGGCAATCTAGTGTGATCTGCCGTTATACTGGAGTGTGGAGGAGATTGTGCCTGGAAGACTGAGAGACACCATCTCTCCTCTGAAAATGTAAGTAGTCCTATTTAAAAAACAAATCTGTCCATTTATGAGTTCAATGTGTGTAATGTGCTTTGATTTATCCCTCCTATAATAACCAACGCCGACTGAAACGAGATAATGCCACTGGGTTAAGAAGTTAGTGTTAGCGTCCGCTAGCTTAACCGTTAGCTTTATGCTAAAACAGTGTGTGAAAAACAGACGTGGAAACTGTACGGTGTGTTGGAAACTGAATAGTATTTGTTTGTTGTTGACAGTGTGTAGTTATGCAAGCAGTCGTGGTACATCTCCAGTGTTTATGTACACTATAATAGACAGGAAGAATAGCCTAATGTAAGTTGTCTCTGCTGCTGTTTGTTTCCTGTCCATTATATTTCAAAAAGCACACAGTATCACTCAGAACTTGTTGCTTCTTGAGCAAGGGCTATACTGAACTTATTAGTAGCCTATCTTATTTAGTAATCGAAGAAAAAATATATTTTCATTAGTTTGTAGCTTTGCCATAACTACAGATGTATGATGTCTATTTCAGCTAGGCTACATGATATAAAATAGAATGTGTCATGTTTTACAGACGTGAGTGACCTGACGGACCACACTATCTGTTCCATCAGAGGAGACTGTTCACTGGGTGGGACAGGTGGTCTTCTTCAGGGCCCACCAGCAACAACTGGACAGTTACATACAAGTTATGGCTTTGCTTCTGTTTGATATGTACACTTTATATTTCCATTTCACTGGCTATGAATTAACAGCTTTATTTTTATGTATGGTTTTGGTCTTTTTAAAATGTAATGATACTGTTTTATAAGAAATCTTCAGAGAGATAAAGGGTTGAATTAAAATACTTATAAGTCAATGCATGTAGATCGGTCAGAAAACTAGTCCAACATCCTGACTATGAAAATGTAAGTTTCAAGTAATCCTTTACTACACGAAGCAAACAGTGACAGTTAGCAACACAATACATTTTTTAACAGTAAAACTTTATTATAAATGAGTGATCACAATACAAATGATACATTATCTACTAGATATTGAAAGGGTGTCAGATAATTTGCAGCTCTGACTAATTATTTCTATACTTTTTTTTTTACAAAAGATAATGCCTTTCCAGTGAATCTTGACCTGATACATTCCTTTCCTGCCTCGTTACTGTACATGTTTACATGTTACCTCAGCATGGCTTCACAACCAAAGCTTTTTCACTCCACTGGGTTGTAGATCATTCCCCAGTTTAACCTGTAGAGACATACATAAAACGTTGTATGTTACAAGTTAGGAGGTTTTTGCATAAATACTTAGCTCATATTCTGTTATTGACTGTGACATATTTAAACTGTATTTACCTGAGGATAATGTCAGGGAAACCAGAAATCTTGATGCAATTTTCACAGTTTTCAGCTCAGACTCCTGCCTGACCAGGTTCAGTTGTAAAGCTTTTGTTTTAGAAGTGGTAAGTGTGCTGACATTTGCTGTAGAAATGAAGCTAAACATGATAACATCGATCTCCATGCTGCATTGGCCAAAAGTAAACAAAACTGACAGCTGGGCGTGTGCCATGCCCATTTTTACACTGTAAAAAAAAAATCGTATTTTTTACAGGGAATCGCTGGCAGCTGTGGTTACCAGAGAATTCCTGTAAAAAATACAGCAGCACAGTAGATAACTTAACCAACAAAATATGTAAATTGATTTACAGTGAATTAAATCACGGTTGAATCACATGAAAAAACTGTTAATTCTACAAAACATGTTAAATGTTAATTTCACATTACAGTGTTGTATATAAAAAGACTATTTCCTGTATTTTTTACATGTAATAATTGCTTATGCATCAATAAATGGTAAATTTAACAGGGAAATGTCATACAAAAAAATAATTTTAACTGTTAAAACAGCAGTAAAACTTTGCATTTTAAATGGTACTGTTCTGTATATTATACATAAAATCTATTTATTATATGCTGTATTTTTATGTTTTAATAATCAAGTTTTAATGTAAAATTGACCTATAAACCTGTAAAATTATTACTAATACTCCTACAGCAAAACATGCAAAAATACATTTTGAGAAAAGACAAGAGAGGAAAATATCACTTTTGGGAAATGTATTTAACAGCCATCGGCAATAAACAATTGGATGCAATTTTTTTCCAACATATACAAAATGGAAACAAGCAGGTGTCAGATAAAAATAACATAGTGCACTTGTACATATTGCAAGACTTTAAAACAAATTACATATTTTGCCTTAATAACCATAATACAAATTGTGGATTTAACAAAGTGAAACCTAACAGTACCTCTTCTCAAACAAACAGAGAGTCCACATTTAGGCTTAAATCCCTCTAATACGCGGCCTAATGTGCCAAAAATTATCAGTGCTTGATGGCACTGGAAGTGTCCCGACTAACACACTGGGACTGTGTGTGTGTGTGTGTGTGTGTGCGCGTGCGTGCGAGCGAGCGAGTGAGTGAGTACATTAACTTGAGATAGCTACATCATTTATGTTTCGGAATCGTCCCGCGCAACACCATACAATACGCACCGTTCTGTATAGGATGTCACCACGTCCGTGCCCGTGGGACATAGAACACATAGGGGGAAAACCACCTGTAAGGAAACAAACCTAAACAAGCCGTCTAGAAACACAGCAGTAAGACAGTTCTTCACCGTAAAAAAACCTGGAACATAACTACAAAGCAATAACATAATGAAACAGGGGGGTGGCGGACCCTCTACCAGGAAAAGTTACACAGTGTGCCTTGATTACCATAATACACATTGTGGATTAACAAAGCGAAAACTAAAAGTACCTCTTCTCAAACAAACAGTCAGAGTCCACATAGAGTCCATATTTAGGCTTGACGCCACTCGTGATCGGAGAGATCCTGTATCAGGGTGAGGACTCGAGGGTTCAGGTTGAGACGACGCTTGTTGTTTTTACTCTCTACTTTGGTTCCTTTTTCTGGGTTTATCGAGAAGAAACACCTGTAAGAAAAAGCATATTAAAGCATATTAAGCATTTTAATTGATCATTTAAAAAAAGATAAGTACAAGAAGAACCAAGACTCAGGCCACACCTATAGAGCCAAGGCCGAGGCAGACCCAGTTAAGAGGAAGAGACATTCATTTATTTCTGCTCAGAAATTGTGCTCACTACTAGCCTACTACTTAGGGCTGGGTGGTTTATTGTATTTCAATTTCGATTACGATTTTGGCTTCCCTCGATCATGAAAACAAGATAATTGTAACAAAACGATTATTCTGCCGCGCGCCGTGTCTTGTGTGGTAAATGCAGCGGACCCCTCTTCTCTACCTATGCACTCCTCTCCACTCCGCGCGCACCCCGCGCCTGATTACTTTCACTTTCGGCCGGTGCGTATTGACAGAGTGTTTGGAAAAAAAACTTGTAAAAGGGGGCAGAAAGGCTGCCTTTGGTTATAAGAAAGATAAAGCGAATTGTGCGGTGGAAACTTCGGTTTGGAGCAGTCTCTCCCTTTACTGTTGATGATGTGTTGTTCAGCACCACATTACAGCCTACTCACCGTCAGTGAAGCGCTGACGTCTGTCAGATGAGCGTCTGGAATAAATATAATTAAGTGACCCACCCAATCCAAGCTCTAAAGCTAAGCAAAGCCGCGACATTTCCTTTTCAGTACGTGCATGTCTTTAGATAGCCTTATAATGTTTGCCATAATCGAGCAGCCCAACTACTACTGAACTACTGAACCAAAGGCTTCACAGGTGAGGAGAGATTAGAACTGTTTTAAGACATGTCTATAGGATAAGAGTGACTAAGATTAATTTCCACAGCTATTTCACAACTACTCAACTATCAGGTAATGGTCAACATATCTTACACATATTGCTTCCTGCTCCTTTCCGGACACGACTTGTGTGCCATCCATAATCACAGAAAACTGCAGCTGTGGAAGTGACCTTTTTCTACTCTTTTTTTCCTTTGCTCATGTTCTTTGTTAACAAATTTAGACGTAGCAACACATCCATAATGACCTTTGCCAGGTTCTCTCCTGTAACTTGTCACAGACACTTCGTACATGCCGACAAATTCTTCACGAATTATCAGATCATGGTCAACGTATCTTACACAAAGCCCCGCCAACGGGTGACGTCAAACGGGTCTGTTGTCCCGGGCCCAGGGAATGGGGACAGAACTGCTCCGTCAGATGAGACAGAGAGGGATCCAGTCAGGTGACAGAGAGAGTGATGCCCCACAACCGAGGGACAGAGTCAGGCTACCAATAAGAGAGAGAAAAAGAGAGCGAGAGACGGAGTGAGAGAGGGGGTCACAGCTCAGCGGGAGAGTAAAGGTATCTCCAGCAGATGCAGAGGGCAGGGAATGGAGGAGAGGAGAGGAAAAGCAAGGGAAAAGTCGCGGGAGGCATCCCTTTAAGTTTATCTCGTCCCAGGCCCGGGCAAGACTGTCAGCTGGACTGCACACATATTGCTTCCTGCTCCTTTCCTGACACATCTTGTGTGCCATCCATAATCACAGAAAACTGCAGTTGTGGAAGTGACCTTTTTTCTACTCTAAAATTTCTTTGCTCATGTTCTGTGTATTGCAATAGACAGAGCAGGAAGAGAGAAGCTCGCAGCAGGTGTCAAGGCAGAGAGCAGGCAGCAGCGCTGACAGTCAGGGAGCGGCATCAGAGAGAGACGCAGCATTGGACAGCATTGTGGCCACTCTAAAACCACACCAGCCAGATCCTTCAACTATTGTATCTCAGAAGTTGGCGGACAAAACGCTTGGATTTCAGAGGCATTGGTTTCAGGACTTCCCGTGGCTACATTTCATTCCGGGTGTTGAAGGTGCATTATGCTTTTACTGCCACAAAGCTTTTGCGATGAAAACGTCACAGCTGGCAAAGAACACAGAAGCCACGTTTATTTCCGCTGGGTTCAAAAACTGGAAGAAGTCTCGTGAAAGGTTTACATTACATGCACGATCAGAATGTCACAAAATAGCCATTACAACTGAAATATATGAGACTAGGTCAGTAGATTTACAACTCTCTAGCGTACGGTCATCACAGCAAGAGGGAGCGCGAAGCTGTCTATTGAAAATTATTCATGCAGTCCAGTTCTTGGCAAGGCAGGGTGTAGCACTAAGAGGGCATGATGACGGTGAGGGCAATTTTGCGCAGCTGCTAAAATACAAGAGGATGACCCTGAGCTACGGAAGTGGTTGAGTTGCAGAATTGATTAATACACCTGTCCCCAAATTCAAAATGAAATCTTGAATTTGTTGAGCAACTCTATAGTTCGGGACATTGCAGATAGCATCAGGTCACTTCCACAGCTGCTATTTTCGGTGATTATGGATGGCACCCAGGACGTGTCAGGAAAGGAGCAGGAGGCAATATGTGTCAGATACGTTGACCATGACGTAATAGTTCGCGAAGAATTTGTCGGCATGTACGAAGTGTCTGTGACAACAGGAGAGAACCTGGCAAAGGTCATTATGGATGTGTTGCTACGTCTAAATTTGTCACTTACTGGGTTGAGAGGGCAGGCCTATGATGGTGCTGCTAACATGGCAGGGATATATTCAGGAGCACAGGCCATTATTAAGAAGCACCAACCGCTTGCTCCTTTTGTACATTGTGGAGCCCATCGTGTGAATCTTGTAACACAACATGCCTTCTCAGCATCTCCAGTTGTCCGTGACACATTGCAGTGGGCTAATGAATTGGGAGTGTTGTTTGGTAACTCGATGAAAATGAAATCCATTTTCCAAGAGATTGCAAGAGCAGAGTGCGGGTCAGTCCAGTCAATAAGGCCTTTGTGTCCCACAAGGTGGACTGTACGCACAGGTACCATCCGTTCACTACTGAACCAATATCAGGCTGTATTGCTGGCTTTGGAGGAAATGGCATCTGGTGGGTCGGATTCAGCCAGCAGAGCGAATGGCTTGCTAGAGAGATTGCAAAAGGGCAATGTAGTTCTTGGTCTCCTGCTTGCCTTGGATGTCACAGAGGAATTAGAGTGCCTCAATAAGTCTCTTCAAAGGCGTACACAGACAGTTGATGGTATGTTTGCTGCGGTCACCTGTGTAAAAGACAGCATAGCTGAAAAAAGAACAGACGAGAAATGTCAAGGTATTTACAACAAAGCATCAGAAATGTGTGAAACACTCAACCTGGCTCCAATTGAAATGCCTCGTGTCCGAAATCCTCCCAAACGCCTGACTGGTAATGCTGCTGCACATGCACCTAACTCCTCGGTTGACTAATTCAGAACAGAAGTATCTGCAGTACTCAGGATCCAGAGACGCCAAAGTGTCGGGGGCAGGGATTGTTGTGAAGACAGGGAGGAAGTGGAGGGCAGCGGATGCAGTCCAGCAGGCAGAAACTCGACTGAAGCACAAGGCCATCCTCGGAACAGTGGCGCAAGGCAGAGCCGGACTTGGGAGCCGAGCAGCGGCCCGATATGACTCTGCCAGCGGAAGGGAGAGGCAGAGGTTGGTGCAGGAGGAGGTGCGAGCTTCAGTGGAGGAAGAGCGAACAAGCAGAGCAGTGGCCATGCGGCAGCAGGGAGCCTGGATGAAGTGGGAGCAGGCGATGGAGCGGCGTGTCACCTGGAAGGATATCTGGCAGTGGAACCCCCAGAGGATCAAGTTCTTGATTCAGGGGGTCTATGATGTCCTCCCGAGCCCATCCAACCTGTGCATATGGGGCAAAATAGAAACACCTGCATGCCCCCTGTGTTCAAAGATAGGGACACTGGAACACATCCTGAGCAGTTGCTCCAAGGCGCTGGGTGAGGGCCGGTATCGATGGAGGCACGACCAGGTCCTCAAGTCCATCGCTGAAGCAATCAGCAAGGGGATCAAAGGCAGTCGACACACTCAAGCCACGGCTAAGACCATTCACTTTGTCAAGGAAGGACAAAGGCCGGAGAAAACTCCAAGAAACCGATCTGCTGGTTTGCTCCCCACGGCCCGAGACTGGGTGATGACAGTTGACCTGGAGAGGCAGCTGAAAATTCCACCACACATCACCCAGACGAGATTGAGACCTGACATCATCTTGGTCTCAGAGGCCACAAAACAACTAGTCTTGCTGGAGCTGACAGTTCCATGGGAGGAGAGGATGGAGGAGGCTCAAGAAAGAAAGAGGGAGAAGTACCAGGAGCTGGTGGAGGATTGTCGGAGAAACAGGTGGAAGACCAGGTGTATGCCAGTGGAAGTGGGCAGTCGGGGGTTCGCCAGTCATTCCCTGAGCAAAGCCTATGGCACACTGGGAATAACAGGTGCAAACCGAAGAAGAGCCATAGGAAACAACGTGGAGGCAGCGGAAAAAGCCTCCAGATGGCTCTGGTTGAAGAGGGGAGAGCAGTGGGGGCAGTAGAATGCCGCTTGGACACAGACCGGGGTCTGATCAGCCTCGGTCGGGTCGCCTGGAGGAGGGTGTCTGTTGTAAGACCCGAAACACCCAGTGATTCCAGGATACAACACTGATGATGTGTCCAAGCCTGTGCATCAGTAGATGTATTGTTAACCGATACTGTCAATGTACAATTCACCAAGCGCTTTGAAGATGAAGGGCTCTGTACGATCAGGCAACTTGAAAAAGTTCTCATAACAGGAGTGACAGATGCGGATATTTTGCTGCAATACCCAGAAGTCGACAAGGGTTCTCTTCAAATTCAGTTGGCAATGTTTAGGTAAAAGTATGACTTCCAGTCCAGCAGTGAAGCTGCTAACATTCTGCGAGAAATGCTGCCAGAAGTCTGTGGCCTCTTTGAACAGGTTGAAATACTTGTGCGGTTGCTCCTCACTGTGCCTGCTTCCTCTGCTGAGGCTGAACGATGCTTTAGTGGTCTTCGGAGGTTGAAAAACTGGCTCAGAAGCACTATGACACAGTCTCGGCTAAACAGCGTTGCTGTGTGTCACATACACAAAGAGAAACTGGAGAAACTAAATAGGAGAGAGATAGCTCAGCAATTTGTTTTGGTTAGTGAGAGGCACATAAACACATTTGGGTGCTTCACTTAGGTTATGTGTACATGATGATTCAAAGTTGTCTATAATTGTTCAGACACAGCAATCAAAAAACCTTGATGCTATACATTTTATTTTGGAGGGCAAAACATTGTTTTTTGAGTTTAAATGTGCTTTCCTCTCTCCTCTGTCTCCCTTCCTTACAGAATAAGTGAAATGAATTCAAAAATATGTGGTCACCGTCGAACTTCTTCTATGGGGGCTTCCTTAAAAATATTTGTTTTGGTGACTGGTAAACCTTCATAACTTAGCTTGTTTAGAAAGTTGTAGCATCGGTCAGACAAGATGTTCCTTTTGTTTGTTTATTGCAGGTAAATTAGTTGGTCTGTGGTTCTGGAACAGAGATAAGTACCATACATAACTGTTTGAACAGGTTGTTAAATGAGGCATAATTTGCGCAGTAGCTTTCATCAAGTGAAGTACGTTCAGTGTGTGGTGTTAATGTATAACTTGCTAATAGTTGTGCCAAAACGTTCTAATAAACCCTTTTCAGTTGGAGCCAGTGCCTCAACTATCCAATATGTTGTGTTGTTAGTCTTCTATCTAATTTACAAATAGCACATGGGAATGTAATCTATAGCTAGAACTTAGCGTAACTGCTAATAAGAACAATGTGTTACTGAACTTTCTATGTTCTGTGTTGTCACTCTGGCTATTTACGCTGCAGATGCCTTACCGGCTTTACATGTCAACTCATACAGAGTTTGGCAGCTCAAACTTTTGATTTTGATCATTTTACTTAAGTCTGTGCAGTACTGTAGCTGGTATTTGGTTATTCAGCGACTGAGGAGAGGCTCAATGAATGCGAGGATGATAAATCACTCAATAGACGTCGGCTTACTCCTAAACAATCTGTCCCCCTCACTTCTGAAATGATGGCTACGCCCCTGGTAGCATGGCAAACTTATTTTTAGGTAAGCTCTAATTGATTATTCATTAATTTTTTCACACGTTTACATGTGTAGAGGCGGAGGATTCCTCCGACGCTCTCTGTCCGGCTACTCGGCTCATCAGACAGCACTCAGCGGTCTGTCAGTTGAGCTGGACAAGCCACGGTGTGTGGTACACAGCGCTCAGATGATCTCTCTCCACTATCTGACTGGCATCACTCATTTCACTTAGTAGCCTAATTCTAATGTTGTTAGGTATTTATCTTCATCTCTAATTCATTGTAGCCAAAGTGTTTATGAATGACTGTACGTAGGCCTACAGTTGTCAGATCGCGAACAGTTGAAATAAATTAGGCCTAGGTGGTTCTACAAAGCATTGACTCAGGGGGCTGAATACTTTTGCACGCCACACTTTCCAGTTTTTCATTTATAAATAAATGTAAAACCACGTTTCCTTTTCATTCCACTTCACAATGATGCGCCACTTTGTGTTTACACATAACATCCCAATAAAGTAAATGTACGTGTGTGGTTATAACATGACAAAATGTCGAAAATGTCAAGGGGTATGAATACTTTTGCAAGGCACTGTAAGTGACAACATCGCTGGTTAACACCATGGACCTATAAAGAAACACCGCAACTTCGATATATAACCAAACGGAGCAACAATTTTTCATTCTGTAGTCCTGCATTTTGAAAATATTTTTTTGTGGCTCTATCAGTTTTGGTCAATATTTGTGATCACTATACATCTCATGGGTCGAGCATAAAATGACGGAATTTGTGTTTTTTTTGGTGTCTGACAGATTTGACACAAAATAACGAATGGCAAGCTAAAAAGCCCATGTTAAAAATGAGAAGCAAGGTAAAAAGTCCATTTTGATAAATAAATATGAACACACGGACTGTGAGCTGGCCACTTGTATTCACATTGAACACAACAGGTGGAAACAGGGCCTGTGACACGGGAGCAGGACAATGTCGGACCTCGGCTGTGGCACCCTCTGCCTGGAAAAGTCAAGTTGCAGCATTATGTACATGCTTAGCAGGCAATTAGGCCTTGAAAACAACCCATGTAATATTTGTGGATTTAAACAAGGCATAAAAAAGACAACTGTGTGTTAAAATATTTATAACAAAACCCTGTGTATTAAGGTTATTCCTCACGACTAACCTCAGTCCTGTTTTTTTTTTTTTTTTTTAAATACAGGGACAGTGCATATTATCAAACATTTCTGTCAATATGCCAGAATTATCCAGAAGGCTATTTTTCATCTGCAGTCCCTAGACAGATGGTAAAAGTCACCCTAAAAGAAAATAAGTTACACATTTATATAACACAACATGCCTATAGTAAAACGTACTATTAAAAAGTAAGTAAAGTAAAAGTACTATTAAGCTAAAATATACAATAAAAACACAGCAGAGCAACAATCAGACAACAGCAGACAATAACATGAACAGGTTAATGATAATGTAGACAGCTCTGGTTATCAATGAGCCATTTCTTTAACTGGCATTTGAATGACCTACTGTATATGGGTTCAGATTTCTGA
Source organism: Ammodytes marinus (assembly GCF_949987685.1). Classification (NCBI taxonomy): domain Eukaryota; kingdom Metazoa; phylum Chordata; class Actinopteri; order Uranoscopiformes; family Ammodytidae; genus Ammodytes; species Ammodytes marinus. Next base: position 20,884,150 of record NC_137226.1, read on the forward strand.
TGGCTATGGGGGTGAGGTTCCACTCAGTAGCTGCACGAACAGAGAAAGAGGTATGGCCAAATACACTCTTCCTAAAAGGGATAATACAATCTCCCCTCGCTGATGCTCTAGTTCTGCTGTGATCAGCTGTTCGGATGTTGACAAACTGATGGAGCGGAGGGGATGATAAACCGTGAATGATTTTATAGACAAGACATAGATTTGAATATTTGACCATGTTTTCCCATTTGAGTAATCTGTGCTTTTGTAATATTGGACAATGATGAAATCTACAAGGTTTCTTGTCCAGGATTTTAACAGTTCGTTTGTAAAGTGATTGTATAGGTTTCAGGGATGTAACAGTAGCTAGTGACCAAATGGGTAAACAGTAAGTGATGTGTGTGAGAAAATCATAGAGTGCATGAACATTTTTGCTGCCTCTATAGACATTTGATGGCGAATGTGTCTAAAGTTCCTGAGGTTGAATTTGATTCGGTTACAGACCCTTTTTACATGTGATATAAATGACAACTTTGAATCAAATAAAACTCCCAGATATTTATATTCGGATACAATCTGCAGCCTTTCCCCTGAAACCAAAACATTCGGCTCAACATTGACATGTCTGTGGGACTTGGTAAAGAACATTGCTACTGTTTTTGAAGTGTTCAACTGAAGGCAGGATTGCTTCAACCAAGCTGAGATTGTAACCATAGCGTTAGTGAGCTTCTCTGCCACTTGAGAGATCACTACCATGGACATAGACTACGGTGTCATCAGCATACATCTGCACAGAAACATCAGAACAGACCGACGGAAGGTCGTTTATATAAAGTGAAAACAACAAAGGTGCTAAATTTGATCCTTGAGGAAGACCGGTGGACAGACTGAGGGCCGCTGATTTAAAAGACTGGACTCTGACATGTTGGGAACGGCCAGTGAGGTAAGACTAAATCCATTTAAGCGCATCTGACGAAAAATTGAAATGGCATAATTTTGACAGCAAGATTTTATGATTGACAGTGTCAAAGGCCTTCTTAAGATCCAGAAACACGGCACCAACAACCCCACCTCGGTCCAACAGAGCTCTGATGTTTTCAGTAAAGTAGCAAGTTGCAGACTCAGTGGAGTAATTTGCTCTAAAGCCAAACTGCATAGGGTGGAGAGCAAAGGCTGTGGTATTCAGATGGTTAATGATTTGTTGAGCCTTCTCTTCAGCCTGAACACTGGGGAATAATTGCCACTCAACAGCTCTTGGCACTCCGCTGTCCAATGAGCAAAGATTTACAATTAAAACTAGGGCTGTCAAATTAACGCGTTAATTTCGATTAATTAATCACGGAAAAATTAACGCGATTAAAAAAATTAACGCAGATTAATCGCACTTCTATAATGCCTTTTGACCCGGTGCAAAAGTGGTGCGGAGCTGCACCTGTAGCTCGCCGGGCCGGGTGCGTGGGTTAAAGGGAGAAAGGTACAGAGAGAAGCAAGGGAAAGGGGCCGACTCGAGGGCTCTATGGACGGTTTATGGGATGCATGAAGGTAGGAAGACATCTTACTTTTTCTTAATTCTCCGCAGTGTCCGTGCATTATTTATTTAGTGGGTGCAACAATGTAGGCTAGGTTCAAAACAGGAGTAGGCCATATCTCTCAATCTTCCTCCAATTTTGTTTGCTAGCTGTCTAGCACCCGCCCCGTGTGTGTCAATATTTTTGCCTATGAGTAGGCTACGAAATGGTGGCAGTGCAGCGCTGTCTGTTGTGGGAGATGGAAAGTCGTAATTTTGTCTGCTTGTTTTATTGAGAAAATTCGGCGCTAGTTCATGTATAAAGCTGGCTGAGGGGAGGAGACAGAAGTTACGAGAGACGGAGAGCGAGCGCGCGCGAGAGAGAGAGACAGAGAAACAAACTGTAGTAGGCTATACAGCTGTTTACAAACAGGTATAAAAGTGTCATATAAGTATACGATTAATTTAGATTATTTAATCACAGAGCCTGTAATTAATTAGATTATTTTTTTTAATCGCTTGACAGCCCTAATTAAAACAAAGGCCAACATAGTATTATGTTGGAACTACCTACATAATCAGGGGCAATCACCCTTTTTAATCTGCAATGCTTCTTGACAGAGTAAGAGACAAGGAACAGTCAACATTTTCATTTATACAAATTGAGATAAAAAAACCTATAAATGGTCATTGAGCCATGTCATCTACAAAGGTTAGATACCTGTCAAGGGAATCATTCTCCAGTAGCAGAAGACACCACCATCTCCGAAGGGCTGACTTGTCACACTGGAATTTGAAATGTTTCACTTCAGTACAACTCAAAGTGAAAGAACCAGGTCATAACAATTTTTTTGTAAAAATACTTACAATAGAGTAGTCAAATTTGGCATCTAGTTATTAATGTGTCGAGACACACACTTGTACAACACCAATGAGTCATACATAAAGATTATGTCCTCCTTCAATAAGACCTAGACATACCTGCTTCAAGGGTGTCCCCATCAGTCCAACCTTGCTGAAGTGTGGAGGAGTCTGTGATTGTGAAGATAAAAATAGTTTTTTTACAATACAAAAATAGAAAATCACAAAAACCAGCATCTCATTCAGCTTTCTGCTTTTGTGCTCCAGGATATTGCACATCAGACTTTTTGGTGAGATTCCATATTGTTCAAACTTTAAAGGCAACATTTGTGTGAATTCAAATACATACCCAACACTGCTTGGCCATATTGATTTAGCGTTACATCACCAGTCAGTGCTTCTGTGTCAATCGGACCACGATGTAGAGATGTATGTCTCTGAGGATACAGTATTTTTGTAAAAATATGAATTCTAACCTTTGAAAAATACAGTGAATAATTTGATGTATTTGTGAAATGAATTGCAATGCAAAACTAAAATTGTAATAGTTACCCAACACTGCCTGACTGTGACTATTGATGATGGTCTCTCATTATCAAAAGCCTTGCTGATATTGTCCAGTCTGTTTTGGTTTTTTTGAGTGTTATGGTGATGTATTATATTCCTCATGAGGAACAGATGGGTAGATGGTAAGGCCATGTTGAGGAAATAATTATTTTTCTTCATTTTTGCAAACAGCTGCTCAGCGACTTGACTATTGATCTTCCCGGCAAGCTGAGGGACCAGGCCAAGCTTCCGCAGGACATCGCGGGGGTCCAGGGTGTTGCCCTCATGGAATTTATCATATAGAGCGTAATGCTCCGCAGACCCGGTTATGGGATGGCCACCGCAGTCCGGTATAAGTTTTTTTGCATTTGAGCCAAGGAAGGGACACCTTCAGCTTCCCTTCCTTGGCTTGTGCAATGTTCACTTCAGTGGCATCTTGTAGTCGCCCTTCAAATGGCTTGAAGGGCAACTTCTCTGGCTCTCTTAAAGGCCTACTTCACCGGTGGGAATATGAAGGTGTATTGAATTCTGAGATCCTATGTAGTATAAATGTGCAAAAAAAAAAAAAAATCGGTTCATCCTAGCCTGAGAAAAGGCAGAAAGAGTGTTTTTTTTAACCCTATATTTATCTTACTGTGACATCACAGTAAGATAAATATAGGGTTAAAAAAAACATTACTTTGTAAATATTACTGTGATGTCACAGTAGGAGAAATCACAGTAATATTTACAAAGTAAGGTTTTTTTTTAACCCTATATTTATCTTACTGTGATGTCACAGTAAGATTAATATAGGGTTAAAAAAAACACTCTTTCTGCCTTTTCTCAGGCTAGGATGAACCAATTTCAATTTTTTTTGCACATTTATACTACATAGGATCTCAGAATTCAATACACCTTCATATTCAAACCGGTGAAGTAGGCCTTTAAATTCAAGTGGGTTGCCAGTCAAAAAGAAGAAAAACATTACAAATTGTGGTCCAACCTTTTGTTTGTAAAGTTCCTCTGTCAGCCGGTCCACTGTCACTGTGATTTCTTTTTTATCAGCTGGTTTGGCTTGCCGGACTTTCTCGAATTTGGTGTTGAGGACATTATTGGAGCGGCGTGTCTTTTTGCCAATCCATGGTGCCCAAAAGTGATACGAGGGTGCAACAGCAAAGGGATTGTTTTGTTGACCTTTGGAAATACGACAAGAAATTTGTCAATATGTCATGAAAAGGAAATTGAGGGATATATTATTATTATTATTATTATTACGCTATTAAGCATGTCATGAATCCATCTCCATGCGTTTGAACATTGTCAGTCAGTTCTGCAGTCACTGCAAAAGGTGCAACATGTTTGCTTATGGCTTGTATCTTTTCTTGCATTACTTGAAACAAATCCTCTTCCAATCCTCTCCATGGAAAGCTCCTCCCAGAAACGTTCCACATCAACCTCCCCGTTGAAGTCCTCTGGAGGTGGTTGAAGATCGCTTACTACAAACACAATGTTTAAACATTAGAAATAAAGTAAATTATCATTGCAATTTGACATTTAATATATAATTGACCATCACTTTGACTTTGCCTTTTAAAGGAGGATACAGCGTGTCACCGTCATCCTCAATGTCTCTGTCCTCCGTGAATTTGACCTCTTCGTCTTCCTCTGTGCTCCGGACTTTTCTAAAAAGTTCACGCTGTGTCTCGAATAGATGCCATTTGGCCAGATATTTATGTGGACAAGCCCTCTTTGTCCTTGCACACGGACAGTGCCAAGAATTTCTCTTAGTGTCATATGACACTAAGACTCTTCCCAAACGACTGTAATGCGATATTGTTGGTTCATGGACCGAAATGTATTTATGATGAGGGCTTCCGATTGCAGTCAAAACAGATAAAGGTGTATGCATTGTTATAGCAAGTTCTTGCCGTCCGAGACAGATCTTTTTTTTGTCATTGCCAAACCATTTGCTGGCCACCATTTCATCAATGGTTTTTTCACAAAGTGAGGCAGTGGAGGCATATTTTTTACAGTAATTAATAGACTGTAAGTGTAGGCACGGGTATGCCTTTAGTCCACTCCTCCATGCCAACTCCATATTAGCCTGGCACTCTGCTGCCTCACAGGCAACATGTTGGTCTTCGCCCCACACTTTACACTGTACATGTAAAGGATTACTGACCCCATTAAATGTTTTTTGTACCGTATACACCCCATTTTCTGGGTCGATACAAACACTCTTGAGGTGGGAGCCTGCTGTAATGTCCCTTTTTTTGGATGTGTGCTTCCTATATATGTGCCTTTTTACATTTATTTTGTTCATGATCATGTTGCATATGGGGCATTTCTTTCTTACCAATGGTGTCACACGGACCCTTTGCCCAGTTCCAATTGGGGAAGTTGGCACAGTTGTGGCTGTTTTAGTGGGGATGCTGGTGGCTGAAGGAGCGGGGGTTTGAATGGGGACGGTGGTGGTTGCTGTTTTACTGGGGACGGTGGTGGTTGCTGTTTGAATGGGGACGGTGGTGGTTGCTGTTTGAATGGGGACGGTGGTGGTTGCAGAGTGTTTCCCCTTACACATAGAAAGGTGGTGAATTAAATCAGGTTTCCTACTCAGCATTGTCTGGCAGTAGATGCAGTGGTAATGTAGGTTGGGTCGACAGCCTAACCCACATCTGTGAATGGTATACCCTAAAACACAACACATTATTTTAATAGCACATTATTTAAAAGAGCCTAAATCATGTATCTAATCATCACAAACAGAGAAGAGTTGATAGAAATATTTTATTTTAAAAATAATTTATAAAAATAACATATATAACAAATTAAATTTAGCCTACTTCTTTCCCTGGAGAGATTGTCACCACCACCACTCTAGCTAATAAGCTCTACACAGGTTCCAAATTGAGGGTGAAATTAGAGGCGTCAAATATGACCTTTCGAATTTGGAATTTAACGTACTCCAGTGCTTCGGGCGACAATCTATCCAGGGAAGGAAGTAGGCCCATTACAAAATGCCCGTTGGCTGATAGCGGAGTAGGGGGAGGCAGGGCAGCTTGCCTCTGCAGGGCGAGGAGGATGGCCTCCTGCATCGGGGTGTTCGGGGTCCCGTCCGGAACCCTGGGTCTCTTCCTCTTCGTGCCTGTATGAAATGTAAAACACCATAATTTGTAAGTTAGTAAAATACTATCTTCACAAGTGAAAAGCCCAAACTTTATCAATACACCTGTTGAACATGCATGTGTGGCTGGTTTGAAGTGATGTAACTTTAACTTGTAGTTAATAATAATAATTGATAGGTTTTATATAGCGCTTTTTTGTAGGTCACTCAAAGACGCTTTACATTGCATAGAATATACATAAAAGAAAAGAAAAAGAAAAACACGAAAACAAATTCAAAAATAGAGTTAGGTGTGGTATGGGTGGAGTCAGGGGTCGTATGTTTTCTTGAAGAGGTGAGTTTTGAGTTGGCTTTTGAATGAGTTTATGGAGTCTGAGTTTCGGATGTTTGGGGGGAGGGAGTTCCAGAGGGTTGGGGCAGAAATGGCAAAAGCTCTGTCTCCCAGGGTGCGGTGTTTTGATCTTGTGATGGGGGTCAGAAGGTTGGTGTTAGATGATCTGAGTTGGCGAGTGACGTTTGAGGAGGTCGGTGAGGTAGGGGGGGGGCAAGGTTATTGAGGACTTTGTAGGTGATGAGCAGGATCTTGAATTGAATTCGTTGCTGTATTGGGAGCCAGTGAAGTTGTTTGAGGATGGGAGTGATGTGTTCTCTAGAGCGGGTGTGGTAGTTGTAATTAGGGCTGTCAAATTAACACGTTAATTCCAATAAATTAATCGGGAGGATACAGAAGTTACGAGAGAGAGAGGGGAGAGAGAGATAACAGGAAACAAACAGTAGGCTATACAGCTGTTTATAAACAGGCATAAAAGTGTCATATAGGTATGCGATTAATTTAAATTAATTAATCACAGAGCCTGTCATTCATTTGATAATTTTTTTTAATCGCTTGACGGCCCCAGTAGTAATCCATAAACTGTCTTTATATCAGTTAAAGCTTAAACGGTTAGCCATAAATATAGTTGAACCCCCTGAAATTAATGCTGAACATCTTTGTCCTGTACATACCGCTCTGTGGTCTTGGGGCAGGGCCAGGGACAGGTACATGGGCAGGGCCAGCGGCAGGGACAGGAGCAGGAGCATCATCGTCTGAATCGCTCCCGGGCTGGTCTATGTTATTGAGAAAGAAGTCTTGTTTTTTTGGCTTGGATGATATATGAATTATCTATATTACAGCACATTAAAGATAGACAGAATCGTGCCGCACTGTAAACCGTTCCTCAATACAGAATGTGGCCATAATACAGAAGCTGTATACGTGTCTTCACTTGTCAACAAACCTGTACTGTGCGATGGCCCTGCTGCTGCTGCTGCCTCATCTGCTTCTCCTGCCCCTGGCAGTGAAGTCTCTGCAGCCCCGTCCTCCTCTACCTCCTCTGCCCCCCGAGGCAAGTTGCCACTGGTGTCCCTCGGGGTGACAAAGGGGTCGAGGAAGGACAGGACCGCAGAGAATTTCCATCTCTTCACTGTCCCTGCCGCGGACCCGCTCTTTTTAGCCTCTTTTTCTCCATCATGTACCTGTCCCTCAGCGACTTCCACTTCCTGCGACATACGTCCACTGACAAGAACATAATATAAATATTAAGTTGTGTAGCCTGACAAGCTAGGGACCGTCTGTTGTAGTACTTTAGTATCACTTAATATTAATATTACTGCTAACTGATGCTACCGCTAACCGGCGCAAACTTGTTTCATAGTAGAACACAACCGATAGCTGAAGCCAAGCAAAATACACATACACATCATTCACTAAACTTACCAGGAAGCCCAGTGTCCTCTGCCACCTCGACCCACGCCTGTTCCTTTTTAATTCTGTTCCTGTACAACACCGTCGTGGTGTCGTACAGGACAGGACGGCTGCATACAGCCACGATGAGGTGTTGGTCGCGTTGGTCCTCCATTTTTCTGCTCCTTCTGTCCTGTCCGTCTCTCTGCCAGTGACGTCGGGTCAAGCTCAACGCTGATTGGCCAACGCGGCTAATCGTCTCGCGTAGGAGCAACAAAAGTTCAATTTTTTTAACTCCTCGCGTAGCTGCGTAATATTTACGCGCGTAATGTATATTATGTTTTCCTAAATTTTAGTGCCATTGTTCTCCATGCAACACTTAGGCTGCAGGCCCTTCTCTCCCAGCTACGTGAGGGTCTGAAGCTTTATGGTCTGGCTGACCTAATGAGCCGTTTCGCAGACATCTGCCAACCACTTTTTGTCCCTGGGTTGGAGGTGAAGGTGAGTTCATTTTAATGTAGGCATACGTTAGGATTAGTGCTGTCAAACGATTAAAATATTTAATATTAACTATTAATGTCATAGTTAACTTGCGATTAATCGCATTTTTATTTATTCTAGCCTGAATGTCCCTTTATTTCTTTTTGTCCCATTATTGTTCCTCATTTTAATGCTCCTATCACACCCATTCTAATTATGATATTAAAGAAGAAATACACTGAATTACACTGAATTACAATGATGTCTACACCATTGTAATTCAGTGTATTTCTTCTAAAATACCATAATTTGCAATTCACAACAATAGGCTATATACCCCCCCCCCCTCCCTGCACCCCACCCCTAGAACAGCATTCACAAACATATTGGAAATTATTTTTTTATTTAAAAACCAAACCATAAAACAACATAAGTCATATAAAACAAATTAGTATTAAGGCTAAATTAAACTGGTTTTCTTGTAGGCCTAAATGTTTTGGGAGTCTTTCATCCACGGCTTATTTCAGACTGTATGGAGTGGACACACAATGCCTGCGTGCAGGTGGTTGCCATGGTGCTGCTGCAGCCGAGGCTTCGTAGCGAAAATTATAGTGAAAATGAATGACTGGCAGCTGCCACCAACATTCATGGAGGTTTTGGTGTGCGCGCAGGGTTATAAGTAGGACTTTTGCAAATGACAGGTTTTCTTTTCTGTTCTTTTCCGCGAGGTCCCAGTCACACACGGAAGACTAGTGAAGGTCAGTGTTGCCAGATCAGATTGACAGTTTCCAGCCCAATCACATCTTAGAACCCGCCCATTCCACTAAAAACCAGCCCAAACCACGAAGTTGCCAGACACCCGTGTAAACCCGTAGAATCATAACACATGCAACAGAAAAACACTCGTAAGTATCCAGAGCTTCATATCTGCATCAAATAACCACACATAGGCCTACGTGATAGAAAAATATGTTTTGCGAATTAAAATCAACCATAGGCTACACAAATTGCAAGATGAACCTCTGGCATTCTAGTGCAAGGCCCAGATTAGTAATAATGTCAGCTGTACGTAAAAAGGTGCACTTTTAAGCCGTGTAGGCCTAATACATTTCATTAATTACACAAATGACCCGTATGAGGAGTTGAGGACTAGCCTACTTGCGAAACAAATTAAAACAAAAAAAAAATATGTACAGAGCGCCTCTCCCTGCCTCTCTTTTTCTCCTCTCTCCCTCCCTCTTCCTCCTTTTCTCCTCGCTGCTTTCCACACCTGTAGCAGCTGATTGAGATTCCGAACACACAACCACGAAAAACTAGTTTTAAAATAAACAAGCTAATGCCATAGAATACGTGGGCTACAAATCAGTCACAGTGCAAATAAGATTAGGTGACATAAAAAAAAACATCTTACCTTTACGCAGAATCAGCGTCTTTGTCTTTCCATTAACTTGAACAATGTTGATAACGAAGAACTATTTACAGTCACTGGAAGCCAGGTCGGCTGGCTAATACATGGATGAATCAAACCTCCCCAACAACTGTCGGGGAGGTTTGAAAGTGGCGGACGTCAATCCGTTTCTGCTCAGGCCAGAGCGCACATCCATGAGACTGGAAAGGAGCCGTAATCCCATGCGATTTCTAGTGTCATCCTTTAACAGCGCCACCTGGGAAAACGCTCTCTCAACGTGGGCATTTGATATTGGCAGAGTGAGCAATCTGATGACACCCAGTGCTAAATCTTTGAAACACTGGTTTCCTCCAGCATCTTGAAATGCCTCAACTTCCATCCAAAAGGCGTCAATGGCCTGATCACTTGAGAAGCCGGCTGATGCAATGTTTCTCCACTGGCTCTCCAATATGTCCACCGAACAAGAGAACAGCTCAGCGGGCAAGTCTTTTACTCCTGGCCTGTTCATTGTTGACATCACCTGCTTCGGACAAAAAAGCTCCAGTTTGCGGAGCATTTCCATTGATGCAGGAAGACGCATTTGATACTGCACAAGCACTTCTTTTAGAAAATCAAAACAGCGCGCGGAAATTACATCCTTCAGCTCCGGCGCTAATGTGCTGGCTTCCAGCCGCTGTTGGAATGAGAAGCCCAGGTCCGCGTCCTGGTGTGAGAGGTAGAGGCTGGATGATTTAAGGTCAAGTTCCCGGAGACGACTGTCGTTGTTCATGCGTAATACACTGGGCTTCACAACTCTCCTCAAAGTCGAAATGTACAGCCTGTCAAGATCCCTAAAAACACCCAGCGTATCTCCCGTTTCCAGCTGGAAATTTTTGTTGACAGTTTTGATTTCCGTCAACACGGGCCGGAGGAAGTGCATGTACAGACTGTTTGATTTGTCACTGTACATTTCATTCAAAAGCCTGGCTGCATAGCAGTGTTCGGCACTTGAAACCAAACTGAAGTGTAGCTTGAGGGCATCTTCCTGCTCTAAAATTCTTTCGATACAGTCTGAGATCACCAACCAACGGGTTGAGCTGGGGGATATGAATTTCAGAGGACAGCCGCCGTCATTGATGGCCTTATAGACGTTGTTATAGTCACCCTGGCGCTTTGCTGAGTGTGCGAACCAGTTGTAGGTTTCTCTTATCATGTAGTCCAGATTGCTTGGAAGAAGTTGCATTGCTTTATGAGCCACTATATCCAATGAGTGGCAAACGCAGCGAATAAGATGTAAACTAGGCTGCTTTTGTTTGAGGAGTGTGAAAACGGAATGATTTTTTCCGACCATAACACTTGCCCCATCCGTTGCGATCCCCACCATATGTTTAATGTCCAGGCCACATTCACTCAGGAAATAAACAATTGCTTCTGATATGGCTTGAGCATCCGCGCTGAGAAGATCAACAAGCCCCAGGTAAGTACTGACAAACCTGTTGTGTTTCTGTGATCGGTACTTAACGCATATGCAGAGGAGCTTGTTAACCGATATATCTGTAGTTTCGTCCAGATAGAGAGAATATGGAGACTCACCAACATCTTCCTTTAACTCCTCTCTGAAATGTGGTGCCAGAACAGATGTGATAACCGCTGTACACTTTGTCCTGTGCATTTTGAACGCTCCCATCTCCTCTTCGAGTATATCTGACAAGTCCTCAACAGCATTGATGGAAGTGTGGCAGGCAACGTAGGTTGCAACCCTGAGTTCGCGACGTTTTTGGTCATCTTTGACTGTGCCTTGTCCTACACCAGATCCCATCCGTACAGCAAACGATTTGACACTCGGCGCACAGCGGGACTTGTGTTTTTTTGTGGCGCCATGTTCTTTTAAATCATTAAGGTGAGCTCTTATTTCTGTGTTACAAAACTTGCAGCGGGCTTTAGAGTCGTCTCCTGGGACAGCTGCGATCCAGGTCTTGAGTTCAGGGTCGGTCTCCCATTCCTTTCTGTAGGATTTTTTATATTTTCCCCACTTCGGCATGATGCTAACAAGCTAGGCCACCCGCTTCAAATTTAGAGCGGCTACAGTGCGTTTGCTGAGCTGACGTCACGGTTAAGTTGCCAAATGTAATGATGCCGATTGGGGGGAAAAAGATGCGAATTGAATGAACTACAACTCAAGTTAATTATTTTTTAATTGTTTAATTTAAAAGATATAGTGAGAGTGCTGTTTTCACATTATTAAAAAATCGCCAAATGTGGGCAAAAGCAGCCCAAATTTTATTCAACCGCCCAATGTATTTTTTTCCCCGCCTGATGTAAACAAAAGTAGCCCAATTGGGCGGAAAACCGCCCAATCTGGCAACACTGGTGAAGGTCGCGTAGCTGAGCTAGGAAGTGCTAGGTTCCGGTTTCTGCTTCAAAATAAAAGTCAGAATTGACTTGACGTTTTGCCAGTTAAATGATTTTATTGTGAAATTACGCTGTAGGACATATTCCGTTTGAATTGACAGTAACTTAAATGCGAGCCATATGAATAGTATGTGGTGTTTCAGTTGTTCTACCATTACTAGTTGATACAACAGCATGTGAAACAACAACCACAACATTTCCTAGGCCATGACGAGCGTTAATCGCGCGATAAAAAAAATTGACGCTGTTAAAATGGGTTTGCGTTAACGCCGTTAATAACGCGATAAACTGACAGCACTAGTTAGGATCCTTTGGCTTTACTTTGCTTCACCATGGTCTTTTTAACATGATTAATCTGACAGTCACATATAAATACATTACCTCATGTCCGTGCATCCTGCCGTCTCTTTCACTCGCTTCCTGAACAATGGCACCTGCTTATGCGCTGCTGTTGTAAAAACTACCATTTATGTCATAGGGTGCCTCTAGAATAAACAAAAGCTGAATATTCCTCAGATCTCCTTTAAAGCGGCTACGAGTAACATTTAAATATCTTTTAAACAGCCTCATGTTTCCTCTGATAATCATAAATTACCTTTAACACCAAACGAGACCATCAGTGCAAAGAAAGACGTTTTTAAATAGTTTTTATTACTGCTTTTGGTCTGGTCGCACACCCAGTCCGATTTTCGGTTTGCTCGTGCAAGCTCTATGGTCACATATCCGTATTGGTCGCAGATTTCAGTGTGGCGCAGCAACGTGAATTGAGAAGCCTATCCCTCCAGGTGAGGGAAGGGGAGCGGGAGCCTTGTTTGATACAGTTATTTGTCGTCATGACTGATAACGGGGCTGAACCATCAAAGAAAAAAAAATAAAATGCAAAGAAGAAAAGCTAAAAGGGAGAGTGATATAGGCTACGGAGGGGACGAGGGCGTTGCCAAGCAACGTGTATACAATTTCACGAGAGCGAAACTAGACTGCAGTGTTTACTCCTAAATGAATGAGCGGTTGGTACTAACACAAAGTTTGCTTTGCTTCACCATCATCAGATAACCATTATCTGAAATAGTAATTATTTACAACAACATGAACACATTACCTCATCGTGATCCATACTAACTGCCGTCTCTCGTTCATTCGCTTTCTGTGAGGAGTCGGACACGTAATCTTTCAGCTCCGTGAGCGAGAGTAGTTAGGTGACACTGCTACAGCAACTCATTGCAATCAGGTGCGTGTGGCAGTGACTGGCATTAGTTCATGCAGTGTCAAAACCACTCTCACGGAGCCGAAAAGAGTCCTCACACTTTCAACACACGGACTTGCACTGTATTACTCCCTTCTCAGTTCACACTCACGCGCCAGGCACGTGCTAGAAAACAGCTTTGCGACAGCGGGCGTCGTAAAAATACTACCGCTTTTGTCCAAAGGGGACGCCAACGTGCCATGTTACTCGTAGTGGCTTTAAGTAAACATGCATAATGGCTGCCACACATATCTAAACTTCCTGCACACATATGGAACATTTGAAGGCCTTAACTCTCCTTTATGATTATCTATGGCACTTGGCGTTGTTCATATTCAGTACAAGATATCACATTGCTTAATTGTTTCTCTCACCAGGCTGATGCTGACTTTGTTTTTGCGGCGTGCCATCCCGAGTTGAGCGAGAGAGGCTCGAACAAAGAACAGGCTGAAATAAAAAATAATGAACAACCTACAGGACTTTCTGCAGGAGCTGGAGAATTGTAAGTGTTTAGTTTTCTTGCAAACTATCAATTAACTTTGCGGTAAATAAAATTGCTGTGGATTACTGTAGAAGTACAGATAGTGTGGCTAACAGGATGTAGTTTTTTGGCTACTTTTTGATAGCCATCAGATTAAATTCTGATTGACTGGGCACTATTACTGCGACTGCAGGATTGTGATTGGATCAAAGAAATACAATATTTTTAACGCTTATACCAGAAAGATTGCTATTGTTGCCAGACCCTTGTTACACGTTGGTATAGCGCATAAAGAAGGGTGGAGATAGGTCTGGATTATTGTAGACTAGTACAGTTAAACAATGTCCACTTTCATTTACATGAGTCTTTGATTTTGTCTGTCTCTAAAAAGGTGAACATCCAGAGGTGGGGGACCATCTATGTCCCATCTCCCCCAGTATGGTCCTGAAGTGGCTCACAGGACAGGGGCACATTCCTGTGTTGCCAGAAGAGAAGGCAAACTTTAAGGTCACTGCAAAGTTCAGCCACAGCTGTAACCCGGACTACGGTGTTCATAGGGTGTGCTACCCAACTGTGTCTGCATGTGTGAACACTATTCACATGCCTTTGAAGCACATGCAGACCTACAGTGAGTTCAAATAACTTTTATCTGGGGCAGGCTTTTGACTGCTTGTGATAAAACTCAGGGGCCCTTTACACGGTGAAAACGTGACAGTTTTCCCATTTTTCGTTACAAAAGTTAAACCGTTTAGACACAATTTATTTGAAACTTCACTTGTTCACATGTTTTCAGAGGAAACGGGCCGAAATCGCTGTTTTCATGTAAATGATGATGCACCGTTTTGTGTTTTCGTATAAACAGCACCTCAGAGTATGTAAAACCAGCTACCTGAAACAGGCCCCTGGAAAGTTACTGTTTCACTTTGGTTATTTACAGCAGCAGGGACCACAGTTTGGTTTACAGACAAGTCTTATGTGTATCTTTATTTTGTATAATAAATGTGTTATATATAATAAGGGTTATATATATATAATTTGTTTTTATGTCTGTTTTAAAACGTTATAGAAGAAAATATCTACAGCTGACCATCAAAGTTGAATATGCACAACAGCATACAAAGCTATAGAATAACACAGCAATAAAACTATTTTTTATTTATTATTTTTATACATTAAAGGTTTTTGATATATGTATTTGTTTCCAAATTAAGTTTATTATTGATTATGCTACACAAAAAATGTATCTCTTACACATAAAATGTAAACAACATTAATCTTGATTTGAACCTTTATTGAAAATATAATATGTACCTCTACATATAAATCTCAGGGACTCACAAGAGAGGATAATTGAATTTTAACCATACACTCAATGATGGTTAAGAAGGTACAAAGCGTGCGATAATGTGGTCAAATAAATGTCGCTTCCAAAACTTTATGAACGAGAAAGGGGATCAATAGCAAGGCGTAGATTTTCAATGTCCTCTGGATTCAATGGACATTCCATTTCAGGCACAGTAACAGCTCGAGTGGCAGAGTTACCGTGGGATAGCCCTGCGCTCTCCCAAGCCATGTCCTCGATTTGTATTCCCTTAAATCAAAAGATGGTATTATCAGTATGTAAATAATTTTAGTACGTATATAAGAAAAAAATCACATTTAGAAAGCAGGACAATATAATCGTCATTACTCACTTCCTCATTTTCCTGAGGCATCTCCGGCTCTCTGATAGGGTTTTGCAGCATCCCGAGCTCCCACAGCTGGTTCGGGGAACGATAACCCTCTGTCCTTATAGAATGGTCATTCCAGCCAGCAGAAAATCTGGCCAAATCAGCCTGGGGCCGGTTGCACCAACTGGTCTTAACTAAGCCTGGTCGTAACTGCTAAGTAGGTCTTAGTTAAGACCAGTCTTTAGAATGGACCTTACGCCGGTTGCACCAACGGGACTTACGCATGGTCTTAACTACGCCCGGTCTAAGCCATGCGCCATAGAATGCGCACATCACCGCGTTGCTAGGATACCACGCTATTATCTTAGCCTATTTACATCCGAAATTATGGAGGAACACCGAAAGAGAAAGGGTAACTTTACCGACCTTGAAATTCGTAAAGTTATCGAACTTTACAGCGACCACAAGGAGACATTAACGGCAAAGCAGTCTAATGTGGTGACCAACAAGAAAAAACAAGAGGCATGGCGTTTATTAACGGAGACAGTGAACGGCACCTCAGACTCCGGCTGTCACCGGACAGAGGCCGATATAAAAAAAAAATGGAAAGACCTCCTGTCCCGGGCCAAGAAGGACATATCCTCCACTAAACACCACCCTACTGGCGGTGGTCCTCCCCCGAAAACGTCACTTTATAGTGACATAATTGTCACTATTTTTGGGGAGGATTCACCAGCCTTCATCGGGTTGGACGGGGTGGACAGCGGCAGTCCTCAACTGGAGCCGTTGGATGAAGGTGTGTAGCATAGCACATATTTATTGAGGATGATATGTTAGTTGGATAAGCAGATGGATAAACTATGGCTAGACTTATTGGCCAGAATTTAAAAGATTCACATGTTGTTTCAGACTTGGCAAGTGTCACAAGTTCCCCGTCACCCCCACCACCACCAGCACCAGCGGCAAACCCCTGTCCGATGTCCTCCCCAACCCCGGCAGCGAAGCGGAGGAGACAGGACGATTTACAACAAATCCTCATTGAAAAAGAGATAATCCGCGTCCAGAAAGAAACTATTAAATTAGAGACAGACCAATTGGAATTGGAACAGACTAAATTAAGGCTGCAAATACAGTTGCTCCAGCAGCAAATTCGGCCTCAACCAGTTACGTTTGAAGACGAACTCCTAACATATACGAACATTTAAAATAAAATAAAATAATTCATTCATTCTTTCATTCATTCATTGTAAATGTTACGGCATCCTAGGGTACTAGCGATGCCTCATAAACTTGTGCACTCCAAAAACGCAGTAACCTATTTTTCAAACATTGGTTGATTAATTTAAGAAGAGTTTTCTAACTTGAATGTTAAAAGTTCTAAAATAATAATGTAACGTTAGCTTGATCTGACTCGCTAAACTGTAACTCTTCGTCTTCGTCCTCATCATCATCCTGATCAGACTCTGAATGCTCCAAACAGGAATGATTTGAGTCCGAGTCCATTACCAGTTCTGCTAATTGTTTAGCCGTATATTTTAGGCCGGGCACCGGCATAATTCTTGTATCTATTGACAAATGTTGTTGACAGTAAATTTTTGTGATATAAATGTACACGAAAACGTCAGTTGGTGATTTTCCCGCCACACTTTCCATTCATACACTCTCTTCTTCTTTGTGTTTTACGGCGGTTGGAATGGCATCTCGGCGTATTGCAGCATTGCCGCTCCACCCTGTCACCCTGTACATTAAACAACCTTTCTTGTTCGGGTGACCTATTTAATGTCAGATGGTCCGTAACAGCGCCCACACAAGTCTAACGGTAAAAAAGGGGATTGACGGAAAATCTCGTCATTGGCGGGGAAGCTTTCTACGAGGAATGACGGAAATTCTCGTCAATGGCGGGGAAAGAGTTAAAGAGTATTAATAAGACATGTAAATCTCTGGACCATTTTCATCAATCAATTTGTATATGGTTAGGTCTCCGGAAGAGGTGTTTGTGGCGGTGAATGGTCGGCGGCTTTAGAGACCTCCCAAAAATCAGCCAGCAAACTGGACAAGGAGGGACTGGAGCTGGCTGTGTGTCGGCATGGAGTCCTCCTTCTGAGCCCTAAACATGTACTGGTGAGAAATCTTTGCCTATCCCCTTTTCTTCAGGAAAAGCTGGCCAGTAGTAGGTCTACATTCTTTTGCATGGATGTAGCCTGCAAGTATCGGCCATACTTTCAGAAAATCAATAAAAGCTGCCCTGAGTTTGAAGATCTGCTGGAAATGAAGCCCTTTCTCTCAGTGTTTCATGTAAAAGCCCATGAGTTTAAACATGAAGTAAGCAATCATCACCATAGGAAAGAATAAGTTCATGTGCAAACCTTCACGTCAACATTGACTAATTCTAACATGCCTTGTTTTTTTACTGTATATATTTTAAACAGATCAGATGGAGTGGAGCATTTCTGGAGGGGGCTGGGTTAACACTTGATGACCAAGTGGAACAAGTGACTGCCTTCCTCTCTTGGATAGCTGTCACAACAAAGCACATGTCAAAAGCAGGTGAGTTGGCCACATAGTACAGTATAAACTGGTTTAGGAAATAGGAAAACAGTGATAACATTATATTTTCTGTTGTAAGGCGAACAGACATGGCAACAACACTCATGGCCATGCGAAGGCATGAGCAGAAGATGATCAACTAGGTCACCTACCTGTCCCGCAGATATTCAAAAGTAATTACATTTTATCTTACTGCACCCAACCCTCTGGAACTCCCTCCCCCCAAACATCAGCATCTCAGACTCAATACACTCATTCAAAGGTCAACTCAAAACTCACCTCGTGGAAGCATAATGACACCTGACTCCACTTCAAACCTTATTTAAATTTTTTCTGTATTTTGTTTTCTTTTTCTATAAGTATGATTCTCTATGATATAAAGTGTCTTTGAATGACCTCCAAAAAAATTCTATCAATTATTATTAACAGTCAAGCGATGACCAATGCCTCTGCTATTGGTTGCAGGGGGAACTGTCAAGTGTAAATTAATCCAATGCATTACACACCTGATGCTGCTGTAAATAGGCTACAGCATTAATGCTATTCAATTAGGCTACCTCCAGGGCAGCAACACATTTCACACATGATTGCTTGAAAAAAATAAAATAATAATAATAATTAAAAAAAGAAAATCGGCAAATAAACGGCCGATGCCGATAATTCCTAAATATGCGATAAATCGGTAGGGCCCTAGTTGTGACCGGTTGTGACACTCGGATCATGAACTCAGACGCAAAGAGCATCTCCTTTGCTCTGAGCTGTCTCTGTGGTGTAATTCCATGTTTCCACCCACTAGCCTTGATATAGCGCTGTTTCCCCGCAGGTCAGAAGTTACAAAAAAGCCTCGATATCGAATATTCCTGAACATTTCATAACACAAACAGTGTAACTCTTCTTTCTTTTGCCAAGGACTTAAGATTTCTCCTGTGATGATTTTCTGCAAATGGCCAGTTTATTAGCAAGAATAGGTACATTACACAAACACTACAGAAACAGAAAATGTCATTGTCAACTAGGACTGGCCCGAATGCCATTTTTCAGGCTTTGAATATTTGTTGGTTTTTCCGAGCGAATATTCGGATATTCGTTCCAGAAAAACACACCATCAAACCAACATTAATAATGCCAATGTACTCACTGAAACCGAGTGTGTGAGCCGAGACAGCAAGCTGCGTAGTTTGTTGATGCTTTAATAACTTTCGAACGGTAGTAAAGTCGGAGTTCCTTACTTTTTCCCCGTGGAGGCGAACAGCTGTTGTTCCGTTCCAAATCAGCTGTCCTCTGCACCATCGTAACCCGTACAAGGAGCTTATCAATTCATCCAGGAACGTACATCTTTTTGGGGATTTATAAATCCATACAAAGGTCCAATATTGATCGTCTTTTGTGTCCATATTATATCCATTATTAACCGCCTATTCCCATGATGCAAGCAAGTCACGATTGACGATGGGCAATAGCAGTGCTGAATGTAAACAAACAGCTGAGCTAAGCTAATGTTAGCAGTACGCCAAGTATTACCTTTCCTTCCGAAATCGCGCTAATGTTGTGGTAGCCTATAGAGTTATTTGGAACACAATCTATTCTTCCTCCATCATTCTCTCCCTCCTGCGCTTGGTGCCGCTTTTAGTTTGCCTCACTCTGGTAACATCACGTAGCCTATGACAGCTGATATCACCGGTTGCGCTCATATTTTCCATATGAGTGATCCAGGGGAGGATACTGCATATGAGGAAAAAAGGGGAACAGAGGAGTATGACCCACTCAAAAAACTAAAACCTCTCCTGGAGATGATCAGAACACGCTGCAAAAGTGTCTATCATCCCAAACAACATATCTCTGTGGACGAAAGGATGGTCGCCACCAAAGCCTGGATGAAAATCAAGCAGTATATGAAGAACAAGCCGACAAAGTGGGGGCTAAGTTCTTTGTCCTGGCTGATGTCAATGGCTACACTGTTGATTACAAGCTCTACACTGGCAAGACCAATGCAGCTTCAGGGAAGGGGCTTTCTTTCGATGTGGTTTCAGGTCTGGTGAAGAAAGACTACCTGGGCAGTGGCTACATAGAGTACTGTGACAATTTTTACACGAGCCCTCTCCTTTTTCGGCATCTGAGCCAACAAGGGTTTGAAGCATGTGGCACTTACAGCCAGGGCAGGGTTGGTGTTTCCCCACAACCCAAGAAAATGCTCTGAATAAAAAATCAAAATGAGGCTCCATCCGGTGGATACGTGACAAAGAACTCTTCTTTGTCAAATGGATGGACACTGGGGAGACAGTCCTGCGGTGGCAGAAGGACAATGATGGGCAAAGTCGGAGGATCCCCGTGCCCAGGCCTCCAGCAGTAACAGAGTACAACACATACATGGAGGTGTGGATACCTCTGACCAAATGTTGGGAACCAACTCGGTGCACAGGAAAACCAGAAGATGGCCTATGAATGTTTTTCAGCACCTGCTGGACATTGCTGCCACAAACAGTTTCATTGTGCACAAAGAGCTCAGCAAGGCACAGCAGCAGAAGGCCATGACACGCCAGGCTTTCCAGGAGGAGCTGAGTGTGCACCTATTTGGCGTGCCACTGACCGGCCCACCTCGTCCTCCCACTCAAGGCCACACTTCCTTATCCCAACCAACAATGCGTGCACAGACAAAAGTCAAAACACAGCGTTGGGAAGGAAAAAGTGCACTCTGTGCCACAAAAGCACACATTGGATGTGTGTCATGTGGGTCTTTTGGTGCGATCCTTTGTACTCGGAACTCGGAAATTTCCGACTTCCGACACGGAAAAGTGCAATAAAACGGTTGTTCAACTCGGAACTCGGGCAACGTCTGCCTCTCCCGACTTCACTGAGATGACGCAGATTACGTCACAACAACAATCGGAACTGAAAAGGATGGCATCTCACAGGATAATAAGTTAGTAAAATTAGCCTACATTTTCATTAATTTAGAAAAATTGGGAACCATTTTCTTTATTTTTTTAAAAGGAAACCATTTACTCAGAGTGGAAGTACTAACTAGCACTTAATGTAGAAACTATCTAGGTCTATGTGTTACCGGGTGAACTGTAACTGTTGTTTACAGTATGTGCGGTATTGTATGTGATACTGAGAAACGTTTAATTAACCTTATTTAAATCAATGGTTTTATTTTCTGATTGTGTTTTAATTAGGGCTGTCAAAATTAACGCGTTAACTCAGGGTGATTAATTTCTGGAATTAATGCGTTAATTTTTTTTAACACATTTAACGCATGTGCAAAATGATCCGCCCCGTGCATCCCACACGCTCTACACTACAGTCACTCTTACGCTGTGGCTGACCCAGGATCAGTAGCTGCGCACAGCCAAACATAGCAGCACGCTAGTCTATGTTTAAAACTACTAACCACGGACCTATAGCCTAACTGCTGCTAACGGCCACGTCTGTGTCGGTCTGTGTCGTGGGCGGCAGTTGCTCTCGGAAGCAACAGGAGAAACATTCTGCTCCGTTCACGGGAGGAAACAAACGTCTGCAGTTTTCAGAGGTGTGTGTACGTGACAACAACGTCGGCTACACACAAACACACACACTGTAGCGGAGGAAACTGGTGGATGTATCGGTACCGCGCTGATCTGCTTGTATCACAGGTTTCACTTCAGAGGTGTCGGCCAGAACAGCACTTATGGCCAAAAACGTCAGACTATAAGCATGAGACTAGGAGAGGAGTAGGGTTTATCCGCTCTTTATTTTCCTTCTTTCACAGACACAGCAGCATAGATCGCAGGAAAAGAAACAATTGGACTGCATGTAGGCTACTCACTCACGGGTGATTCACATAAACTCAAATAAACACGTTTCACATGTGGAATGATCGATTACTGCGGCAACGCTCACACATCCGACCGAGGGAGAAGAGAAAGGAAACTTACAAAACAGACTCTCCGGCCGACTGACGTCACGGCCCTAACTGACAGTTATCCACACTGAATAAAACACATCTTAACACACTGTAAAACATATCAAACACTAATTTATGAACTTTGGGGCCTTTTCTACACACAGACACACGAACGAACTGCAATCAGGTTGTATTCAGGAATGCAAAACCATGGATTCACTCAATACATGCCATTATAGCCTATGCTATATTTGCTGAATAGAGACAGCCAAATTTAAGTATGGTGTGGTTGTTTTAGTTGATTATAATTTATTTGCAGTAATTACACCATCATTTGGATTTTCAATTAATAAAAACTAAATTTAAATGTATATATTCACCTTATGTCCTTTATCTTTCAATTCATATAACAATACAGAAAAATGGTAATTTTTTGGGCCTATTTCGAATGGTAGAATTAATCGTGATTAATCCACGGAATCCTGTGATTAATCTGATTAAAAATTTTAATCGTTTGACAGCCCTAGTTTTAATGTTTCGTTATGTGTTTGTCATGTGAACTGCTGAAAAGGGTCCAGCATATCAAATATCTTTAAAGTGAGTGACAATCAGCCGTTAGCCGTTGATGTGCAGTTCAATCAGTTGCTTTATAGCTAACAGAAAAGTTTAGTTTTTAAACTTAAACAATAGCATAGTCTAAACGGGCCTCTATATAACGTAAATACATATCTAAATGTTACGCTGCTAGATTTGCCATAACTGATTCAACCTCTTTTATATTTGCTACAGTGTATGGCTCTAATGTTAGGCTACATGTTAACTGAAATCTATTTATTTTTCTTACAGTTTTCGCCGACGCAAATATGAACCTCTTTTCAGACAAAAATAAAACGAAACCCTTCAATTCTGTTTTATATCAGGCATCAGATGACCAATCTACTTATTATCTGGATCAGGGACTCACGATCCAACCCAGTATCACGGCAACGCGTGTAATAGACGCGCCGGTCCACCTCCCTGTGCGTGTCCCTCACAACGCCTTGCCTGACCAGGGCGTGTAGGTTACACGCGGCCCCCCGCCTGTCTAAATGAACGGAGGAATAGCACCAACAGGGGGCGAGATGTTCTCCCAGCATTTAGTGAAATGGTTTCGTAGCCATTGTTAATATCTATTATCCGAATGGGAAATGCTATATTTTAGGACGGATTCACCATTAAACGTGTTTCTAATTACATTTCTAGCGAGAAATATACCTTTTACTTGCATAATCTTCAGTCAGTGAATGTGTCTGATCTTTAGTTTGATAGTTATTAGGAATATTTTATGGTCTCGCTTGCCACACGTTTCAATGACGTCAGGTTGCTAGGGAACATAGCGACACTGCTATCGCTAAACAAGCAGCTCACATGTTTTCCGCTGTTGTGTTAATAAACTGTTACTTTATGTAACTTTTAATGATAGCATCTTATTAGAAACACATATATCTGAGTGCAAGGGTGACGTGTTGTTTAGATTTCTGACAGGTTAGCCTGCTGCATCCACATCTTTCTGCCAAGTTGTTAGCATTAGCTTAGCCCGGCCGAACAGGAAATGGTAACAGCGAGGAGGAAGAAGAAGCCTGCTCAGCCATCACGCCTGTTTACATTGCTGGAGGACCACGATAAAAAAGCATAATATATAATAATATGAAAGTATGAGCCTTAGGACAGCATAGTTTAAATAATCTGTTTAAATTATCTAAAAGGCTATTCCATTAAAACAATATATATCTATGTATATATATATATATATATATATATATATATATATATGAAAATTTAATTATAGTAACATAGGGAATTAAAGGGGACATATTGTGAAAAACAAAACATTGCAGGTGTTTGGGCACCCTTTTAGGTTATTGGGGTCTCTACCAGCACACACAAGCTTCAAAAAAACAAATGTGTCAGTTTCTTCAGGGATGCTTTTTTAGAAAAAAGGGGGATTTGAAGGTTTCTTCCAAAAAACACAGACTGGTGACGAAACCGGTCGGTTTTCATTACCATAAATACTCCCACGGGAAAGCTTACCAGAAACTCGGTAGTTGATTGGCAAATCAAGACGCCCCGTTGGTAACCACACACAGCTGAGCCTCCACTCGCTCATGCAACAACAGAGGAGAAGCAAGCTGCAGTGTTAGCTCACCCTCAAGCTACCATCACACCCCAGCCTCGAAGCAGACCGGGGCTGAATGGATTTACTTAATTTTTTGTTTGGCTATGCCCAGCAAAGGTTGGCAATCTAGTGTGATCTGCTGTTATACTGGAGTGTGGAGGAGATTGTGCCTGGAAGACAGAGAGACACCATCTCTCCTCTGGAAATGTAAGTAGTCCTATTTAAAAACAAATCTGTCCGTTTATGAGTTCAATGTGTGTAATGTGCTTTAATTTATCCCTCCTATAATAACCAACGCCGACTGAAACGAGAGAATGTCTCTGGGTTAAGTAGTTAGCGTTAGCGCCCGTTAGCTTTTATGCTAACGGTTAGATCTGTGAGTCTGTCCGTGACAGCCCCTGTGTGAAAACAGACGGTGAAACTGTATGGTGTGTTGGAAACTGAAGAGTATTTGTTTGTTGTTGACAGTGTGTAGTTATGCAAGCAGTCGTGGCACATGCAGCAGTAGGCCTATTACATCTCCAGTGTCATATAATAGACAGGAATAGCCTACTGTAAGTTGCCTCTGCTGCTGTTTGTTTCCTGTCCATTATATTTCAAAAAGTACACAGTATCACTCAGAACTCGTTTCTTCTTGAGCAAGGGCTATACTGAACTTATTAGTGGCCCATCTTATTTAATAATGGAAGAAAAAATATATTTTCATTAGTTTGTAGCTTTGCCATAACTACAGATGTATCATGTATGTAGGCTACACATGATGTAACATTGAATGTGCCATGTTTTACAGCTATCTGGGTGACCTGACGGAGCGTTGACCCACAAGGACCGTCACACTATCTGTTCCATCAGAGGACTGTTCACTGGGTGGAACAGGTGGTCTTCTTCAGGGCCCACCAGCAACAACTGGACAGTTACATACAATATGGCTTTGCTTCTGTTTGAATTATGTACACTTTATATCCATTTCACTGGCTATGAATAAACTGCTTTATTCTTAAGTATGGTTTTGGTCATTTTAAAATGTAATGATACTGTTTCAAAGAAAACATCTTCAGAGAGATAAAGGGTTGAATTAAAAAACGTATAAGTCAATGCATGTAGATCGGTCTGAAAACTAGTCCAACATCCTGACTATGAAAATGTGAGTTTCAAGTAATCCTTTACTACACGAAGCAAACAGTGACAGTAAGCAACACAATACATGTTTTAACAGTAAAACTTTATTATAAATGAGTGATCACAATACAAATGATACATTACCTACTAGATATTGAAAGGGTGTCAGATAATTTGCAGCTCTGACTGTAATTGTTTCTATATATATTTTTTTTTTACAAAAGATAATGTCTTTCCAGTGGATCTTGACATGATACATTCCTTTCCTGCCACGTTACTGTACATTTACAGCATGGCTTCACAACCAAAGCTTTTTCACTCCACTGGGTTGTAGATCATTCCCCAGTTTAACCTGTAGAGACATACATAAAACGTTGTATGTTACAAGTTTAGAGAGTTTATTCATAAATACTTAGCTCATATTCTGTTACTGACTGTGACATATTTAAACTGTATTTACCTGAGGATAATGTCAGGGAAACCAGAAATCTTGATGCAATTTTCACAGTTTTCAGCTCAGACTCCTGCCTGACCTGGGGCCTCATTTATAACGGTGTGCGTAGAAACCTTCCCAAAACATTGCGTTCGCACAAAACCAAGAATGTGCTGCGCAAAAAAAAAGTTGAGATTTATAAAACTGTGCTGTGCACAGTTGCACGCAATCTTCCCTTTATAATTACCCACCTGCGGTGATTTGTGCGCGGACGATCTCCGCTCGGTGTCATCCCACTACACCTCCCAGTTTCATCCCACAATCTACCATACATGGCGAATGCTAAATAGCTCCTGAATATGATGACGCACTTAATAAGCACAGCATTTTGACTGACATGAGGAAAAAAGGGAGGTAACCGGCCACAAAGAAAGCGACTGGGAAGGAAGAAAGCCTGTGCCATGCGTCTCTGTAACTGCCTCAAAAACACAAACACACACGCGCGCGCTGATCACATATCATGATTGGCACAGTCGTTATAGTCTTTGTTAAGATGTTTTGCCCAACTTTGTACTGTATGAAATATCACGTATTAGCGAAACTGTAGGACAGGCCTATATAAAATGTGTTGTGAGAAGTGAAATAATGCATTAGCCTATAGTATATTCCAAAGCATTGTTTCCCTTCCATAGATCAACACATTTCCAACAACGTCAGATTATAGGCTAGTTTAAACTTCGAGGGTTAGTTGTTATGGGAAAGAGATGCTTAAAATAATTTGCTAAATTCATAACATGATTTTATCTAACGAAATATATAGTTTTAATTAATATGGTTGGCCTTAACTTTGTACAAAACTACTTTTTACACACAGCCTAAAATATAGACTATTTGCTCTCCCGCTGGCCACTCAGGGACACACCTCCCGACGTATATGATATTATTACAGAGTAGAACTATAAGATTCAATTTCAAAATATAATCAAAATATGTATAGACCTACTTGATAAGTAAATCAACCTACATCATTACTGCATGCCATAGACAACAGTAGCCTATATTCGCAACAATAGGTACGCACATAATTGATGAAATATATTGGGTGCCAAGGATATGTGTGTTTTTCCGATGACAGAGCTTTATTTCGTGGTGTTGCCATTGAGTGTCGCTGATTCCCCGAGTCAGCAAAACCTTGCGTGAGCTCTACGCATGGTCAAAAGTTTGCGTGGGAATACGCACACTTCTACGCAAAGAATTCTTTTATAAATACCACCGTTTTGCCACCGCACATTTGACCGCACATTTCTGCCGTCTACGCAAGGTTTTTGTGCGTAGAAAGCTTTATAAATGAGGCCCCAGGTTCAGTTGTAAAGCTTTTGGTTTAGAAGTGATAAGTGTGCTGATATTTGCTGTAGAAATGAAGGTAAACATGGTAACATCGATCTCCATGCTGCATTGGCCAAAAGTAAACAAAACTGACAGCTGGGCGTGTGGCATGCCCATATAGGTAGGTATAGAGTAAATGAGCAGGGCGGTGCATGCACGCCCATGTAGATAGGAGGGGGGTAGATGTCAAAACCAAATTTTTTAGGGAGAGGCCAAAAAAGGCCTGAAAAGGCAATGAAGGGCATTGGTAGAAAACTAATGGGCTTTTTGTACAATAGACCATTAAAACCTTTTCTAGTAGACCTCGGAAATACACATTTAAACCCGAGTTTTTGCATAATATGTCCCCTTTAAACGATGTCCATTCTTAGGAGGTGATTGTAACCTTTTCGTCTGTAGAATGAAACTAACGGGGGGAGGCGGCTTGCTGGACATATATTTAGTCGCGCTGTCAGTTTGCAATCAGACCGTAGGAGCCTTTTCCCCCAACAGCGCTGTCACAGAGTTTCACGCTGTCATCGATCAACACTGTCACAGAGTTTCACCGGGTGAATCGCTGCTTCGCTCGCGCAAGGCTTTTGTGTTTCTATGGTGATTAAACATCAGTCTTGGACGAGCGTTTTAACTTTATGCTGCATTTAGCATTGCACTGTCTGCGCCGTGTTTCATCCAGTTTGAAAAAATTCTCCCACACTGGACTCTGACATTTTCATGCACGCTCCAAACTGCTCCTGCTGCGCGCTCACAAAGAGACGTGGACTCGCATACACGGTTACGTCTCTCTTTACTGCCATTTCCTGGTTTACAAGCGCGCAGCTCTTTTAAAAACATATTTCCTTTGTGTCATTTAGTTCGCCAATTTTCGGTAATGTTGTTCGGCTTTTTAACTGTTTCGGGCCGAAACCGAAAATGACTTATTTTGCCATTTTCGGCCGAACTTTTTCGGTGGCCGAATATTCGGTGCATTCCTACAAACTATATAAAAACGTCTTTCTTTGCACTGATGGTCTCGTTTGCTGTTAAAGGTAATTTATGATGAGAGGAAACATGAGTCTGTTTAAAAGATATTTAAATGTTACTCGTTGCCGCTTTAAATAAACAGACATATATTTATTCAATTAATATAGCCTATATATTTGCATCGCTTTAAGGGAGTCTATGAGTCAAAACGACAACAATTTCTGACGGGCCTGGCTCCAGACGGGGGCGGCAGGCTACCTCACGGCAACCAACGAGTTGAGAAACAATGGCTTAAAATATATACATTTATTTTTATGAATAATAAAAAAAAATTAACCTTGAATAACGACATCAAACAGTGCCTTCATTATTTCCAGACCCTCCACCGACGTGTCAGACAGATGGCAGAGAGGGGAAAAAACTTCTGAGACCCAGTTGTTTGGCTTTTTCCCAAGTCTTGCCAGGAATAAAACAGGCCTCCATCCAAGGGCCTGCAATTTCTCAAGCTTGAAATATACAATACACAATACATATGAGAAGACAATAAAATGTTAATATTTAAATGTAATGGGCAAAATTATAGCAACAAATGAAAACTGAAGTTCATGAGAATAATGGATGCAGTTGCATACCAACATTATAGCCTCGTCCCGAACGTGAGAGCTGGTCCGGTTCTTCTGGTGGGCTTGGACCCAGCTCTCACGCTTGCGATTGAAGACCTCCATTTTTTTGGCGAGTCTCATTTTATATGGTTGTAAAGTTAGACATGCCTTACATTTTTTACACGCAACATTTAACTGTGTGCCACATGTTAGACACTTTCTGTGCGTCGACCCCTTCCCCGGCATGGTTAATCACAGAGAGAGAGAGAGACAGACAGACAGACAAACAGAGAGACAGACAGACAGACAGACAGAGAGTGAGTGACTTCCAGGATATCTTATGTTAGAAATGCAGAACTGTTACAATATAATGTAAAATGATGCTTAATGGACCTTCTCTTCAACCATCCATGTTTAGTCTCATTCAGAATTACAGTTGATATCTACTTAACCTAGCTGAATTATTGACATAAAATCAGTACATTGTTAAGCCAACATGATCATTCACGATTATTAACTTTTGTCAGGGATGTGTAAGCCTTAAGCTAAGGAAAAGCCCCACAGTACAAACATTATAGTTTAGGTTAAATGCAGGCTACAACCAAATAGAGATTTTTAAAATGGACCTTTTTCCGAATAGATCACACTTACAATAAAATAATGAAGACTCAATGACCTTTACTGAATAAAGATGGATGAGAATAAAAGGGTCCTGTAACGTTAGGGCCACACCAGATGTGGTTTCACACACCAGGAACACACTGGCTGGCAGATCGCAAGCCCTCACCTGAGGCAACTACTTTTGATTAGATTTAATTAAGTATTTTATTTCTTCTTTTTAACCAGCGTGAATTTAAGTAGAGGAAGCGAGCCTTTGCTCTTAACTAGGGATGGGGATCGAAACCCGGTTCTATCAAGGACCCGGTTCCACTTTTTTCAAAACCCGAAAATCAATAACGTTTGGGTTTATCGATACCACTATCGAGTCTCGTCGTTTTTTTTCTCCCGTAGGTCCTGTAACGCAATTGCGTGTCCCTCGAGTCGCGTCACGGCATTTAAATCAAATCAAACCAATCACTGCTGTATGTCCGCCAATGTTTATGAATGATATGCAAACAGGTATTAAAAGTAAAACAAGTTAAGTCTGGCAGTTAACTTTGCTCGCGAGGATGGCTGAACGGGCGAAAAAGTCTATGGCAGGGCTATTCAATAGGCGGCCCGCGGGCCAGGTGCGGCCCGCGAAGGAATATTTACTGGCCCCCGCCTTGACTACCGACCGAAAAAAAAAAAAAAAAAAAATTTGTGGTGCACAATTATGCACGTGTGATGTGTGCTTTTGCATGGTCATAACTGCACGAAAGGCCGCGATCTGCAGTAAATAAATGTGCACATGTGTCTCCAAGCTTTTCTCTATCAGCTGCTCTGTGTATGCAGCTTTGCGGGCGCGATTGTACTGCAGTGTAAGTGTATGGTCCATTATTTGTATTTAGTGTGTCTGCATAATATTGCACCAGTAGAACTTTGCATGTTTGCACAAAATTTGTACCTTCACATAGCAAACAAAATTGCACAACTGTAATGTTAGTGTCTGTAGTTTTTTTGTATTCAAATAAGCAGTTTATTTCTGTACTGTGCATTGGCATCTTTGAGCAAAATACAGCCAAAATTTTTGCCGCGGCGCGCTGCATGACCCTGGACAGTGACCCCTTGACAAACACATTTTGGGGGGAACCACTGTAAGGTGTTGCACTTAGAGTAGCCTACATTTATTTATATGTTTTTTATAAGCTGTTGCACTCTTAGTAAACCTAGGCCTACCTGTATTTTGATAAGCTGTTGCACTTAGAGTACATTTATTTCTATGTATTTTGATAAACTGTTGAAGAGTTAACCTATTGTGTTTTCCTGAACTGATAAGATTGTTAAACACTTAAACAACAGGACACCTATGTTAATCAAATACGGATTTTTTTTTGATAAGCTGGTGAACTCTATTTGATCAAATAAAGACAATATATGTGCTCCTATGTCGTTGTAGTGTTTTACAGTATATGTAGCTATTGATGTGATGCTCATCAATTTTAGGCATTTTTTTCTGGCCCCTCATTTTGTATCATTTCCACCAACCGGCCCCCATTCAAAACTAATTGAATAGCCCTGCTGTAGGCCTATATAGAACAGTGAGTGTGGTCTTTTATTTGGAAAGATAAACCTAAGTAGAATTGTGAATCTGCAAAGGTTTGACTCTTTCCCCCACGTAGTAGCCTACTCGACCCTTGGTGTGGGGGGGACACAACCGTAGAGTTTAGTTGACGGATGTGATGTTTTATCACAGTACGGGCAAACAAAGCACCGTCGTGTCATCATTCCATATAGGCTACGTCTGTTTGTGGGTGTACCAGCTGGCATCTTTTACTTTGAAGGTGCAGGAATATAAACATTGAAACATCCGCTCGGATATTACAACTTTACGCCGCAACAGATACGGCGCAATCAGTGTATGATTAAGTTGTCAAACAAGTGATTTAAGAGTATATACACTCAACAAAAATATAAACGCAACACTTTCGTTTTTGGTCCCATTTTTCATGAGATGGACTTAAAGATCTAAAATTCATTCCAGATACACAATTATACCATTTCTCTCAAACAGTGTTCACAAATCTGTCTAAATGTGTGATAGTGAGCACTTCTGCTTTGCTGAGATAATCCATCCCACCTCACAGGTGTGCCACATCAAGATGCTGATCTGACATCATGATTAGTGCACAGGTGTACCTTAGACTGTCCACAATAAAAGGCCACCCTGAAATGTGCAGTTTTGTCTCACAGCAAAATGCCACAGATGCCACAAGCATTGAGGGAGCGTGCAATTGGCATGCTGACAGCAGCAATGTCAACCAGATCTGTTGCTCGTGCATTGAATGTTCATTTCTCCACCATAAGCCGTCTCCAGCAACTTCGCACAGCCATTGAAGAGGAGTGGACCAACATTCCACAGGCCACAATTGACAATCTGATAAACTCTATGCGAAGAAGATGTGTTGCACTGCATGAGGCAAATGGTGGTCACACCAGATACTGACTGGTTCTGAGTCCCCAGACCCCCAATAAAGCAAAAAAATGCACATTTCAGAGTGGCCTTTTATTGTGGACAG
The DNA here is from genome assembly GCF_949987685.1 of Ammodytes marinus. Lineage (NCBI taxonomy): Eukaryota > Metazoa > Chordata > Actinopteri > Uranoscopiformes > Ammodytidae > Ammodytes > Ammodytes marinus. The sequence continues at coordinate 20,915,788 of NC_137226.1, forward strand.
TCTAGATAAGATAAGATAAGATAGTCTTTATTGTCACTGTACAGTCACCCATACAACGAAATTGGGATTGCCAACTGAAGGTGCATTATTACACACAGAAAAAACAGACAAGCAATTTAAGATAAAAACAGTATAAAAACAAGACACATAAATAACAAAAGAAACAAGACAAGGACAGACATGTCATAATAAATAAATCTAAAAGGCAGAAAGCATATTGCACTTGTGTAAGTGAGGTAGCCTATGTGTATGTCTGTTTAATGTTTAGTGACATGTGCACTAATCATGATGTCAGATCAGCATTTTGATGTGGCACACCTGTGAGGTGGGATGGATTATCTCAGCAAAGCAGAAGTGCTCACTATCACACATTTAGGCTGTGTCTTGATTCAGGGGTTGCACCCTACGTAGGCTGCATTTGAAGACCGATTGCGTCATAGCGGTGCGCAAAGGCTGTCCCGTTTGCAAGGCTCCTTGCAAGGCTCCTCATATGCGGCCGAGAAATGCAGCCTTCGTTTCACGGTTTTGAAGGCTGCATCAGATGTATCCTTCGTGTCCCAACATATCCCAGGATTCATTGCGTTTTTTTCAGAGATGGCATAAAATAAAATAAAAAATAACAAAACAGCAACGTGTTGCTCCATCTTCTTAACTTTTATCTTCCTTTCTTTTTTTCTTGTACTTTTTTTTCTTTTCGTCTGGTAAGCAACTTCTTTTTCTTTTTTCCGCCGTTGACAAGGCTGTTTCCGTTGGCAGCAATCAGGGTTGCTAGCTAGCACAGGAGCGGCGAGTCGTCACGCAAGGTAACGGCTTGTTACGCAAACCGGAAATGCCTGTAAACGGAGACCTGCGGAGACCGTCCCATTTAACAAGGCTCGTTGGCCTTAAAACCGGCCTTAAAATCGGCCTTCATAGGCTATAGCCTTCATAGACCGCGAGACTGCGTCCTACCAAGTGCGTGGTCTCTGTAATGGGATACAGCCTTAGACAGATTTGTGAACAATGTTTGAGAGAAATGGTACAATTGTGTATCTGGAATGAATTTTAGATCTTTAAGTCCATCTCATGAAAAATGGGAACAAAAACAAAAGTGTTGCGTTTATATTTTTGTTGAGTGTATGTTGAGTCGCGGCTGAGCCTCACATATTGTACCGGTACTAGGCAACGGTTACTTGATGTAGCCCAACGTTTACGTTATTTTGGATGAGAAAGCAGGTGCAAGATTATTGATTTACCTCATTCGCTGTTCCTGGTCGCTAACTGCGTCTCTCAGCAGTTGGCCTCAGCTTTAGTCTGTTTGGTTTTGTTTAAGTTTCGGACTGTTATTTTAGATATTGTGACTTTTAGACGTTCTATATAAATGAGTTTTAGCAATTTTGTAATAAAGAATATTTTCTCTTTAGTTATCTTGTTTATTCATTTTTACACACTAATCCCTTTTCATCCTTAGTAGTTCCAGTTCCTGCACATTCTATCTGTTTTCCATCAAAATAAAGATTTGGTTTATTTTGAATTCCCGTCTCTGTCTGTCAGTTTAACGAATCTGTTTGCCTTATCAGCATTGTTAATATTATTCAACACAAAAGTTACATCCCTTATCTTTACTTTATTTCCAGGGGTGTAACTTTCACCCCCTTTATTGCCCTGCTCGCTACATTCTGGCGCATGCTCGCACGAGCCGACGTTCGGTGGACGGAGAGAGGGCACCACTTTCTAATTTGACATGCAGTAAATCTCAGTTTGTTAGCCAATGAGCTTACCAAAGCTAACCCAAGTCAAGGAAGTGGAGAGGCTTCTGCACTGTGACAAATTCTACTATGTAAACTACAGCCAGAGAGAAGAAGACTGTTCAGACAAACAGACCACCACATAGGGCTGGGCGATATGACGATATCATATCGTGGACGATATGAAAGTGTCTACCGGGAGAGATTTGGCCATACCGTTTATATCGCGGAGAAAAAAAGTTCATGTGGCGGGAGCATGGATGGAGTGGGAGGCAGCTGTCCCTCCGAGTCCCTATAGTTACACTGCAGCGCCACACGGGGGCTCTGCAGCAGAGTTCTGGGCTGCAATATAGCTTCTCTACCCGCAACAGAAGAAGCCTCATCTGTTGCTCTAGCTGTCTAGCTCCGGTTCGCCATGATTACAGTTGACTAACCAACTCCGTGTCACGGTGGCAGAGCAGCTGGTTTTAATCATCGGGCAAAGGAAACTTGCTTTCTGCTTCAGCGTGCTGTTGCCGTGACGCAGAGTTTGCTTGTTTTAAGCCGCAAACTACATGGGTTAGCTCTCGTGAGCTAGCTGGCTAATAATGACATCTTTAGCTGGTTTTATTTAACTTTAAAACATGTCAAACTTGAAAATATTATTTGTGTTGAAGCTGGAGTGAAAGTATTACCAGACATTTGCTCATTAGTTAATTTTGACAGCTTTTTAAAATGAAAATGAGCAAATACTGCAGGAAAATTCAAGTCTTTCATTATTTTGATATAGGCTACTATCAATTGGAAAATGTAGGCTCTTTGGTTGATGCTGTCATTTTTATTTTGCGCTGACTGACTAAAGCCAGACTGGTGTGGTATTTTGCACCAGTTTTTCTTTTGTATGGAAATTTAAGTTCCAAGCAAAAGATGAAAATAATCTAATGTGATTTAAATTCAGTACGATTATTGTAATCCATTGAATTTTAAGGAAAAATACTATATCGTGATATATATCCATATCGTGATATAAAATGACCTATAACGTGATATAAGATTTGGTCCATATCGCCCAGCCCTACCACCACATATTCTCGTGCGGCAGAAGTGATCATTGAGAAGGATTTTTTTAGTATGACTATAATTCTGCCTTTAAGATAAACCTATATGCATTTGTGTATGTTTCTTGCTCTTTTAAATTAGAATTGCTTTCCTAGCCTAATACATAACATCACCACCAACAAAAAAATGTATAACAACTATGATCGTATCGGACAGTATCGGTATCGGCCGATATCCAAAACCCAGATATCGGAATCGGATCGGAACTAAAAATAGTGGATCGGTGCATCCCTACCACTCACTTGGCATGCTGAAGACTCCCTTCTTGTGCAAATCCATAACAACAGAAGGATGATCGCCACAGTTTACACAGGAGAAAGTGTACTCATGGGAAGACAGCGCTTCAAAATGAAGGTACCCATGACGCAAGGAATTGTGTTCTGGGTACTTCTGATTATTTGTTGCTTGTAATGCCTTCACCACTCTCCCAACTGCTGTATGGATCTACAAATTAATTTGGAGGAAGAACTGTTGGGTAAATATCAAGGGAAAGGAACACAGGCTTACACATCAGAGATATCATTTATGTATTACCTGGATAGAGTTCCTCAGATATAGGCAAAAATTATGTGTCAAAATCACACGATCATTGAAGTTATGAAGCCCCTCTGTCCACTCCTGATATCTGTAAAATGTGCCACATGCAGCACATTTTTTACAGTATGTTGTAACACCTGATAAAAAGGACAACATTGATAAAAGGCTGTTAAAAGTAATGTCATTGCTATGGTTAATGAATGACAAACCACGTAGTTGGTCATAAATAGATATAAAAACATCTAAAAATACCTATCTTGAAATGCAATGCAACCTACCGTCCACTACTCCAGTAACCGTTACAATCTTTGCTCTTCGATGTAATATGATAGGTTCCGAAAGAGGGACTGTACCGGGACACTTGTGACAAGACATCTCTTTCGATATCAAATGTCTTGGCATTTCCTCTGCTGACTGGATAGTGGGAAGGTTGGTCGGGAGGTTTGCTGGCAGGGCTTTGTGTGAAATTAGATACTCCACCATTTCCACCAGTGCTTTTCCTTCTGGGGGATATATAACATCTATTTCCTCTTCTTTTGTGTCTTCAACTTCGTTTTCACATGGCACACATGTTTTAAATAAATTAGGCCTTCTTTGGTGCAGGGTCCACTTTACAATGGATTTGTGTGAGCATGATTTTCTTGCACATGGACAATGCCATGTATTTCTGGGATTATTATAGTGGACCATGATCCTCCCCAATCTTGAATGAGACGAGACATGTGGCTCGTACACAGAGAAATAAATGTCTGCCTGTTCTGGAATAAGGTTCACATGAACTGACAGCGTTGAACCTTTGGATTCTGCAGACAGCTTCCGTCTCAGGCACTCAGCCTCTGTGCTTTTGCTAAGCCATTTGGCCTCCACCATCTCCTTCAGAATACTGGGATAAAGGGTGAAGCAATTGACACAGGACAAAACAACAAGGAACGGACATGTTTGCAATCAAACCCCATTAACCCATTTCTTTGTGCATATTCATATGTCCTTTTGCATGAGTTCAACTGGCAGCATACAGTTTGGTTGCTACCCCAGGTACATTTTAGGACATGTATATAGTGGGCAGGACCCTTAATGTTCCTGGTAACAGCAAAAATACCTCTTTTGCGATCAACACACATAGAGTCCAGGTGATGATCTTCGGTGATATCGGCGGTGTTTTGACTGTGGTGCCTTTTAATGTGGACTTTTAGGTTTTTCTTACGCAATTGTGTGCCACAAAAGCAGCATGTTGTTGTTTTTTGCCTTGACAACAATAGTTTTGGGGTCACCAGAGCTGTCGTAGGAGCAGGAGAACCCAGAGCTGTCTTGGGAGCAGGAGAACCCAGAGCCGTCGTGGGAGTAGGAGTCATTGCATTGCAGCAGATTGAAATATGTTTTAGGAAACGGTCCTTCTTCAATATAATTTTTGTGCCTGAAATGCAATGATAATGGTTCTCAGCCAAACAGCCAAGGTGACACTTGAATATGTGATATCCTAAAAAAAAGGACAGAAAATGTGAATAAGGCATTTTCATAGAAACATACATTTTTTTTTGCAACTGCATCATGTGTAAAGAGTTGTTTGTTAGAGAGCAATACATATACATAGAGTATGGATATAAATACACATACATACAAAAATACTTTGCTTTTTAATAAGCAGAACACTATACACCGTAGGGGAACAGGGACCGTTCAAAATGTAAATTTTAAAAATGTGATAATATAGATGGACTTACCACCATACTTCACAATGGACCGATGATGGCACTGCATATGAGCGGTGAGCTCAGGGTAACCCCTGTCTTGTGGCAAAGCGGATACTGGAAAGTATCCATGTCCAATCTGGTGAGCTCCGGGCATGCACCATCTTTATTCTATAGGAGAAGTTATATAATTAATATGTTAGTTTGATATTGGAAAAGTCCCAAGGCACAAACAACAGAGATTAAAAAACAGCCTTCCTGTTAGCAGTTAAAAAAAGGCAACATTTTATGTGCATAACTAACATGCATCTATGTCTTTGTTCTGTCACCACTGTAGGGGCCAAAATGCATATTTGGTCTGTTTGTTCACATTGTTTTGGTTCATGTCACTTCCATTTGATTGACACATGGGTGTGGTTTAATCTATCTACCTGGGCACTCGGATCAAGCGGGAGTAAGAGACAAAGGGTGTTAGTGGCGCTCCTAATGATATTTTCTGTTTATGTCAAACTATCGTCAAACAACCATCAGTAACAACACTTTATTTTATTTATCCTTTATTTAACCAGGTTAGTCTCATTGAGATTCAAATCTCTTTTTCAAGAGAGACCTGGCCAAGATGGACAGCAGAACACAGTTACACATAAAACGATAGTTACGTATGTAACTACGGTTCTATGAGTTCCGGATGACCGCCAGAGGCGGTGCTTTCAGCACTGGATGTTCCATCGCGCGCAGGTCGAGATCTTATACCAAAATATTCACCTGTGACACCTGGGTGACCCGAGAATATGTATATATTCAGGAAGTCACTCGAGGATCTGTTCCAACTGGATCTTCTTGCGGTATCTGAGAAGTCTGAGTGACAGAGAACTCTGGCGGTCATCCGGAACTCATAGAACCGTAGTTACCAGAGGCGGTGCTTTCAGCACTGGATGACTTATACCAGAAAGGTCACGAAGAGTCCTCACCAATTAAGGGCTTACAGCCGTCAACAAGACAGCCGCCATCCCACAGAATGAGGAGCAGAAACATTTACTCTGTAGAGCCGCGCAAACGTACATGATGAAGACCATGTAGCCGAGGCGCAAATGTCTTGACGTGGAACCCGCTTCAAGGCAGCCCAAGATGTAGCCATACTCCTGGGGAGCCCCTGTGCTCTATATGCATTCACAGACCACATTCACAAGCTAGTGGGAGTGTCTCTGTTTGGACAGGGCAACCCCCTTCCTGCAGCTCCCATAGCAGACAAAGAGGTTATTTGTCTTACCCCTTCCTTGTCTACCCAAGCTGGTTATTGCCACAACATATGCCCTAAGCGCCCGGACCGGGCACAGTGGGTCTGACATTCTTTCTGCACCCCCTGGTGAGCCCAGTAGATTAAAAGCAGCCAACTCGATCGATTGGTTTACATAGTGGGGAGACAATCGTTTGGATAGGAAGGATGGATTTGGCGAGAGCACCACTCCTGACCCTTCTACATGCCAGCGCAAGCAAGCCTGGCTCACTGACAAGGCATGGAGTTCACCGTCCGTTTGCAGTCACAATGGCAAGGAGGAATGCCGTCTTCATAGACAGCCGCGTCAGGTCTGCCTGACTCAGCGACTCAAATGGGGGTAGACCTAAGGCCCTCAGGACTACTTGCAAGTCCCATGATAGTGCCCTCAGGGGTCGCGGTGGCTGAATGAAGCCTCTGGCCTCCCTTTAGTAACTGCCTGAGTAGGTAGGAGGACCCTACCGTCTGGTTATCCACCCTTGCATGTGCGGCCGATATCGCAGCCACATAAACGCGCAGGGTGGAAGCAGCTCTCCTGTTGCCCACACAGACTGCAGAAAGCAAGTCCCTCGGACTTCGCCATGTGCCATGCACTACTGTGCAAACAACTTCCACCTGTTTGCATAGAGCCATATAGCGGAGAGTGCCCCTTGAACTTAAAAAAGGTCTGGACCTCTGACTGGTCGCAATACGTCAACAGTGGGTCCTAGCTATCAGGAGCCAAACGCCCAGCTGCAGGCGCCCCGAGTTCGGGTGCCCTACATGTGTACGCCTACCTGAAACAGAAGTTCCTGTCTCTCTGGAAGGCACCAAGGGTCTCCTTTGAGGAGTTTTAGTAACGCTGGGAACCATGGCCTTCCTGGCCCATGTGGAGCCACCAAACGTAGGCTGTAACTGCAATGCTGGACCCCGTCCAGTGTTGCCAGTAAAAAGAGAATTAAGAGGAAATGCATAAAGCAGGCTGACTGGCCAAGCATTAGCCAGAGCCTCCTGTCTTAGGGGACTGGTCCTCTCCACTCTAGGAGAACCAAGGGGGACAGTGGGTCTTCTCTTCGGAAGCAAAGAGATATGCCACTGCCCTGCCATACTTGTCCCAATCATGCCTACCACCTCCGGATGGAGTCTCCACTCCCCGGGGGGTGGCCCTTGGCGAGAGAGAAGGAGCACCCCCATAAGGAGCCCTTGCGTAACCCGCAGGTAGTGTTGTTTTTGGCGGCATGTTTTAAGTTTAGTTTTAGTCTAGTCTTTGTGTCAAACTGTCATTTTAGTTTTTATTAGTCTTAGTCACGTTTAAACTCTTTTTAGTCTAGTCAAGTTTCAGTTGACTAAAAGTATTGAGCTTTTTAGTCTTCTCTTAGTCAGAATTATCTGGGACTATTTTTGTCTAGTTTTAGTCAACCAAAACTGATGACATTTAAGTCTAGTCTTAGTCAATGACATTTGTATTTTAGTCTTTTTAGTAATGCAATTATATTTAACCCAGTTAAAGCGGCTACAAGTAACATTTAAATATCTTTTAAACAGCCTCATGTTTCCTCTGATAATCATAAATTACCTTTAACAGCAAACGAGACCAACAGTGCAAAGAAAGACGTTTTTAAATAGTTTTTATTACTGCTTTTGGTCTGGTCGCACACCCAGTCCGATTTTCGGTTCGCTCGTGCAGGCTCTATGGTCACATATCCGTATTGGTCACAGATTTCAGTGTGGCGCAGCAACGTGAATTGAGAAGCCTATCCCTCCAGGTGAGGGAAGGGGAGCGGGAGCCTTGTTTGAGACAGTTATTTGTCGTCATAATGACTGATAACGGGGCTGAACCATCAAAAAAAAATGCAATGAAGAAAAGCTAAAAGGGAGAGTGATATAGGCTACGGGTAGGACCAGGGCGTTGCCAAGCAACGTGTATACAATTTCACGAGAGCGAATCTAGACTGCAGCGTTTACTCCTAAATGAATGAGCGGTTGGTACTAACACAAAGTTTGCTTTGCTTCACCATCATCAGATAACCATTATCTGAAATAGTCATTATTTACAACAACATGATGATGATGATTTTTATGATGATGACTTTTATGCTTTGTAAGGTGACCTTGGGTGTCCTGAAAGGCGCCAATAAATTAAATGTATTATTATTATTATTATTATTATTATTATTAACATAAACACATTACCTCATCGTGATCCATACTAACTGCCGTCTCTCGTTCAGTCGCTTTCTGTGAGGAGTCGGACACGTAATCTTTCAGCTCCGTGAGAGAGAGAGTAGTTAGGTGACACTGCTCCATCAACTCATTGTAATCAGGTGTGTGTGGCAGTGACTGGCATTAGTTGATGCAGTGTCAAAACCACTCTCACGGAGCCGAAAAGAGTCCTCACACTTTCAACACACAGACATGCACTATATTGCTCCCTTCTCAGTTCACACTCGCGCGCCTGGCACGCGCTAGGAAACAGCATTGCGACAGCGCGCGTCGTAAAAATACCACCGCTTTTGTCCTAAGGGGACGCCAACGTGCCATGTTACTCGTAGTGGCTTTAATATAGTACAAGTACCTAGTATAGTACAGCCAAAATTAAAATGTTCTTTGAGTCCCCCATTTCACAAGTCAAACAAGGTTAGCTTATCTTATTATATTATTTTTACCTTATAGACTCAAGAATACATGCAATTCCAGACACGGAAGACGCTCTGATTGAATTTACATCATATTTATTTGAGCTACCAAACATGCAAGATTGCTGGATTCCTCAACCGGAACAGCAGTCTGGTGGAGCTCGGACAGCTTCTCTTTGTTTTTCAAAATCTCCTGTCTAATGACATACATTTACATAAAATAAATAGGCCTAAATAAAATAGCTTCAAATGACAATGCCAGAAAAAATTGACATTACATTCAAGTTTAATTGAGAAAAAAGGTTCTTGAATGCTAGAGCTACAATAACATAATAACAAAGTGCAAATAAAATGTTTGTGTATGACTTGTATTGCTTGTAAACTGAAGTCAGATTTTGTATTTCAAGATATAACACAAATGGTTTGAACCATGAGATTGGAAGCACAGACAGCATACAGTGGAATTCATTGACAGAATTTATTACATGGCACTTAAAAAATCCTATGTAAATCACGGCATTCTACAGGTCTGTTATTTCCAGCAAGACAGACCTCTGTCAAGGGTATAATGACCGTTGCTAAGGACCTATGTTATAGTTTTGTTGGATAGACGTCCACAAACAGGGCTACTACTCGTTCAGAAAACAATGGAATACTTTTTCGACATGACTCAGGAGAGCAGGGAACACAGGAGTCATGGTTAATATCCGTCAGGAATCCAGTCAAGATAACGTGAGTACGTTTGTCCGCATATTGACAGTTAGCCTATACAGTAACTTCAGGCTGCAGCTGGTTAGTCGTTAAAGTTAACCCACTGCCGCAGCTGCATCTTCCATATTGCCGCGAGTGGGGATTGAGGAAGTAACGTCGCCTGCTAACTTCCTGCTATTTCAAAATAAAAGCCAACTCACGTTTGTCTAGTAGTTAAATACTCATGTTAAGCCAGTGAAATGCTTTTAATCTGAAGCCGTAGCCTGTTTGCAGCCCCGAGACTCAGGAAACAGAAATATTGCTAAAATAATAATAATGGCGAGACAAAATAGCCTTATAACATTTTGTGTCCTCTCGTTTTTGTCAATGAACATGAGATATTTTATCAGAGTTTTTGTTTTTGTAAACCACATTTAGTCCCGTTTTTATTAGTCAACAATAAAGCATTATATATTTGATTATAGTCTTCGTCACATAACCACCATTTACGTGGCGTCTCGTCTCGTTTCTGTCACGTGATAAATGTTCGTTGACGACGATATTTTGTCATACATTTCGTTGACAAAAACAACACTACCCGCAGGCCCTGCTTCGATCTGGTGTCCACCTGGTGATTGAAGCCTGAGTGCTAAGAATGGTAATGGTAAATGGACTTGTATAGCGCTATATCTCCGTTTATCACAGACCCAAAGCGCTTTACATTGGTGTTTTTTGTACACATTCACCCAGTCACACACACATTCATACACCGATAGCAGCAGCAGCTACCACGCAGGGTAGGCTTAGCACTAGGGTGCTAAGCTAACTAAGCTAACTATCGGGAGCAATTCGAGGTTCAGTGTCTTGCCCAGGGACACTTCTACATGTGGCGGGGAGACGGGGGATCGAACCTCCAACCCTGCACTCCAGAGGCGGACTCCCTACCCACTTCGCCACTGCCGCCCTAAGAACCCTGCAAGGAGTTCCAGCCTATAACATGCTCCAGTCTCTGCTGGGCATCCCACTGGCCTACGACAGTCCTGCACTAATAGACTGCGTCCCAGTCTGACAAGGAGGCGTCTGTCTCTACAACCTCACACCGGGAGATTCCTCCCTAAGGGCGACCCTGCAATCAGGGATGCCCTCTCTCTCCAGGGTCTGAGGGCCCGAAGGCACTGCCCAGACACCCTGACCATCTTGCGTCTCTGCCACTTGGGGTCCAAGTGGAGACCATTCGCCCAGATCTGAAGAGAACTCACTTTGAGAAGGCCTAGTCGGACCCTCATGGATGCCGAGGTCAGCATACTTATCAGTCAAAGGAAGAGGCTGTATTCCAGCAGACTCCCCTGCATGAAGTGCTGTAGTAGCTGCCGAATGGTAGCTACGCGCTCTGGGGAAAGGCAGGCTCGTATGGCCGCCGAGTCGAGCACCAGCCCCAAATAACTCACAACCCAACCCATGGTGTAAGGTTGCCCTTTGTAAGATTGATCGTAAGGCCAAGCCTGTTCCCGGCTGGCTAAGGAGCGTGGCTGTGTCCCTGACCGCCTGCTCCTGAGTTGGGCGAAATGATCAACCAGTTGTCTAGGTATGGCAGTACACCATACCGCTGAGCTGTAATGGCGACAGGGATGCTGCCACACACTGTTTAATATACGCAGAGCCAGGGACGGCCCAAACGGAAGAACCCTGAACTGGTACACCTTGCCCAGAAATGCAAAGGGGAGGACCACCTGTGGCATTGGGCAGTAGGGACCTGAAAGTAGCGTCCTTCAGGGCTATTGACACAACCCAGTCCGCCTGAGCGATAGACTGGAGGCCACCTGCAACACGCAGCATGTGGAAAGGAAGAACCGGGAGGCACCGATTCCGCCCTCTTAGTCCAGAATGGGACGAACCCGCCCCACTTCCTTGGTACCTGAAATTACGCTGAGTAGAACCTACCGAGCATCGAGTAGCACCCCCAGGGACTCCAGGGGAGGGCGGTGGCTGGACGCCGACTTCCTGGCGCCTGAAATGCCGACCGTTACGGCGCTGTTCAAAATGTGCTGAGAAGCACTGGCCCCTTGATTGCCCACCTGGATGTGGTTGAAGATATTGGCACGGGGTACCACAGAGGTTCCCGGCCTGGAATCAGGCAGAGGCGCACGTCGCAGCGTGCAACTACTGTCTAGCCTGGTCAACCTGAACACTTTGCACCGGGGCCTGAAGCGTCCGGCCTGGGATCACTGGAAGAGAACGGAGGGTCTGTCGACACCTCCGACTGGGACGACTGCGCCAGCCAACCCTGGCGGCGCGCCGCGTCACAGTTGGCATCAACCTGCCTAGCTCCCTAAGTCATAATGCAAAGTCTGCAGTGAAGCATCACTGAGGGTCCGTGCTGAGTGACCAGCACCTGACCCCTGTATGGTTTGCGACCAAGCCAGGACTATTTGAGAAAGCAAATTCCCAAGACGTCCCACACGGGCAGCAATGTCGTAACTCCTAGTAAGGAGGTCGTATGTAATCTGGCACTGGGGCCGAGGGCAGCGCACATCGGTTCTCAGAGCCTCGTCTGGGGAGACAACCAGGGATGCTATAGCAGGCTCAATCGGAGCTAACCAGTCCAAGCCCTAACTATCAGCATTGTGCATGGCTGCCAGAGCTCTGCTGTCACTAGTGTGATGGGAGAGCCCTTAAATCTGGCAAGCATCTACGGAGCTCTGCGAAGTAAGGCTCAGAGGGAGGCCCAGAGAAAACGGAGTATTGAGGGCCCGCCGAAAAAAGGCATTCACAGGTGCAGATGAAACCAGAGCTTCATCTAACAATACTTGGCAAGTCACGGACGGACACTGACCCTCTAGCCGAGCTGCCCACCTGTATGACATTACAGGACGCAGCTGTGGACAGCATGTCATCCTCTGAGTAGGAAGGATGCACAGCCGCAAGGCTACTCACTGCCGCTGGTACCCTGAGCTGGTTGGAGGCTAGTAGGAGAGCTTCTACCTAGCAAGCCTCAGTGCCTGAGGCATGAAACTACAGTTCATGCATGGGTTATCTGACAGTGCTTCCCTCAGGTGCTCACCCCGAGACCTGCAGGGCACTTGTCATGGCCATTCTCCACTGTAGGGAGGCCATGAAGGCGTCACAATTATGGTTGTTTAGCATGTCAGCAATTTAGCAGGCTAGGCTAAATGAATGAGTAGCCTACTCAACCGAGCTTCAGGCGCAAGTACCAGAGCAACGGAGCGACACCCCTAAAAGTAACAGTGACTTTAGGAGGCCTAAGCTGCCCATTGTCGAGCCAATTAAAATATGCATCTGTTTAAGGTATGCAACCGGGCTTCAGGCGAGAGCAACCGAGCCACGGTGCGACATCGCTAGAATAATACAGTGGCGGTGTAAAACTATGCCGCCCACTTGCGAGCAAATACATTAGCCTGCGCAGACACGACAACGGTGTGACAGCTAAAATAACACAGTAAAGGCGACTTTTGGAAACATAAGACGCTCACTGGCTAGCAACTAATGTATGCAACCGGGCTTTAGGCGAGAGCAACCGAGCCTTGGTGCGACACCGCTAGAATAATCCAGTGGCGGTGTAAAACTATGCTGCCCACTGGCGAGCATAATTACAGCAGGCTTCGCACACAAGCGCAACGGTGTAACGTGGCGCAAATAAGCCGCTTACTGGCAAGTAAATAATGCCTGCAACCGGGCTTCAGGCAAGAGCAACCGAGCCACGGTGCGACACCGCTAGAATAATACAGTGGCAGTGTAAAACTATGCCGCCCACTGGCGGGCAAATACAGTAGCCTGTGCTGACACGACAACGGTGTGACAGCCAAAATTACACAGTGAAGGCGACCTTTGGAAACCCAAGACGCTCACTGGCTAGCAACTAATGTATGCAACCGGGCTTCAGGCGAGAGCAACCGAGCCACGGTGCGACACCGCTAGAATAATACAGTGGCGGTGTAAAACTATGCCGCCCACTGGCAAGCAAGTTACAGTAGGCTAGGCAATCGAGCTTTAGGCCAAGCAACAATGCAACCCCCTAAATAACACAGTTCAATTGAATTCAGTTTATTTAAGAAGGGGACAGTGAAAATTAATAAAACACATGATCATACATGGGTTAAAAAGCTAGAATTAGCCAAAATGCTATTCTCTATCAGTAGTCCTCTGGCAGTGTCAGCGGCTCTTGGTAACCCCAGCCACCCACTGGAGAGCAAATCAACGAAGGCTAGGCAATCGAGCCTCAGACGAGAGCACACCCAAGCAACAATGCGCCTTAAATAACACAGTGACAGCAACACTTAAAGTCGAGCAAATAAAGTAGCCTATGCAACCAGGCTAAGGCGTGAGCTACCGTGCAACGGTGCGACACGGCTATAATAATACAGCGGTGTGAAACTAAGCTGCCAACTGGCGACACACTACAGCAGCCTACACACGTGCAACAGTGTGACACGGCTAAAATAACACGGTGAAGGCGATTTAGGAAACGAATTCGCCCAGCGGCGAGCAATACAGCAGCATACGGTGTATACAACAGCATATTAGTGTGTGGCACGGCTCACCCACTGGCAAGCAGATAAAGTAAGCTATGCAACGCAAGGCTTAGGTGAGAGCACACGACTAGTGCGACACAGCTCAATACAACAGTGAAAGCGACTTCTGACCCGAAGCCGCCCACTTGACGAGCAAATTAAGTAGCCTATGCAACCGCTCTAGGCGAACTCAGCAGCCGAGCAACAGTGCGACAATGCTACAAAATACTGTGGCGGCGGCTTGGACCCCAAGCCGCTCGCTGTCGATTAAATCAAAGTAAGCAACCGGTCTAGGCGAACTTAACACCCGAGCAACAGTCAACAATGCTAGTAAAACAATACATTCGAGCATACAATTAGCAACCGGGCTTAGAGAAAAACACACAAGCAACGGTGCGAACAAAAGAATAACATGGCGACTGTGAAACCAGCCGCCGCCTGACAAGCTCAATTAAAGCAAGGTGGAAAGGTGATATTAGCTTCCGCGATAGCCGCCGGCTACGCGTAGCCTTCACACTTTACTCACCCCTGACCGGCCGAAGTCGAACGAATTGCAAGTCGCAGCCTTTGGTGGACGAAGTCAAATCGAAGCACCAACCCTTAGGTTACAAAGCTACTTGCGACAAGCTAATGGTATACTATCACACAACAATGTGTGTGACCTGCTAGTCCGCGAGAAGATAGAAGGAACAGATCCTCGAGTGACTTCCGGACTGTCTTTTTCCCTTTTCCTATATGTAGCAATGAAAGCATTTGAAAAAGAGGAATAAATAGATTAAATATATGGATCATAATTAAATAATATCGAGGATTCAGTCGTGATAGTTGGAGGAGTTAATTTAAATATATATTATGTTATGTTGTATTTTTCAATCTCATCATCATCTTCAACGGCTTATCCATAGTCGGGTCCCAGAGAAGGGAACCCCTCACCCCATACTCCCGCAGCACCCCCCACAGTATTGACTTTGCCAGGGAGGCTGAGTACGGTGATAACCCGGTAGTTGGCACACACTCTCTGGTCCCCTTTTTGAAGAGAGGAACCACCACCCTGGTCCACCACTCCTTCGGCACTGCCCTAGACTTCCACAACTTCCTCCAGGGAAGTTGACGATGATCCCCCATCAGCCTCCAGCTCTGCCTCCAACATAGAGGGCGTGTTAGTCACATTCAGGAGTTCCTCAAAGTGCTCCTTCCACCGGCCGACTACCTCCTCAGTTGAGGTCAAGAGCGTGCGAACCTTACTAAAAAACAGCTTGTATGGTTCCCCGGTTCCCCGCTTCCCCCTCCCGAGGTGCCGTACGGTCTTCCAGAAAATCTTTGGTGCCGACCGAAAGTCCTTCTCCTTCGGGCCTGTCGATACCTTGCAACTGCCTCTTGAGTCCCCCGAAGTAAGATATCCTGGAAGCACTTCTTCAGTTGGACGGCTTCCCTGACCACCGAGGTCCACCACGGCGTTCGAGGGTTACCGCCCCTTGATGCACCTAAGACTTTGAGACCACAGCTCACCGGCCGGCTTCAGCAATGAGACCACAGCTCACCGGCCGGCTTCAGCAATGGAAGTTTTGAACGTTGACCTCTTGGGTTCAATGCCCCCACAGGGAGCTAGAAAAGCTCTGCCAGAGGTGTGAGTTGAAGATCTCTTGAACAGGGGCCTCCACCAGACGTTCCCAGTTCACCCGTTTGGGCAACAGGGTACCGACTCTGCTACCAGGTCTGTCCAGAGTCTTCCCCCTTTGACCCAATACACCACCAGATGGTGATCAGTTGACTGCTCCGCCCTCTCTTTACCTGAGAGTCCACAACAGTCTAACAACAAACGACCGCTCGGGTTCAGATTGGGGAGGCCTTCCTCCCAATCACGCCTCTCCAGGTGTCGCCATCGTTGAACACATGCGCGTTGAAGTCTCCCAGCAGAACTATGGAGTCCCCTACCGGAGCCCCATGCAGGACTCCGCACAGGGTCTCCAAGAAGGACAAATACTCTGAACTACTGTTCAGTGAATACGCACGGACAACAGTCAGAGTCTTCTAGGGAGGCGACCCTCTTGTCCACCGGGGTAAACTCCAACGTAGTAGCGCCCAGCCGGGGGCTCGTGAGTCTCCCCACACCGGCCCAGCGCCTCACACCTTCGGCAACTCCAGAGAAGAATAGAGTCCAACCCCGATCCAGGAGTACGGTTCCAGAGCCAAGACTGTTAGTGGAGGTAAGCCCCACCAGATCTAATCCGCTCCACCTCCCGCACCAGTTCCAGCTCCTTCCCCCACAGCGAGGTGACATGTCCCCAAAGCCTCTGCCGCCCGGTTCTGGACCGTCATGGCCCTTCACTGCCCAGTGAGGCAGCACACTGACCCCAGCGGTTCCTCTGGTGAGTGGTGGGCCCATCAGTTGTAGAGGGGGTTGGTGCCACATAGCTTCTTCCGGCTGTGCCCAGCCGGGCCCCGTGGCAGACAAGCGGGCCCCCTTTCTGGGCCTGGCTCCAGACGGGGGCCCCGGGCTTCCTCCGGGCAGGGTCTCTCCTCCTCTATCTTGATTTTCCTTGAGGTCTTTTTGAACCATTCTTTGTCCGGCCCCTCAGCTGAGACACTTTGCCTTGGGAGACCAGGAGCACTAGACTCCAGACAACACAGCCTAAGGTGATGGTTCCTGGAGAGGTTTGTATACATTCTTTTTCTAACAATATATTTTATTATTATGATCCCCAGCATTATTTTTATTATCATTATTATTTTCTCATATAAACAGTACATGTGTGTGTCTGTAGGCAGGCATTCATATTAGGATACTTAGAAAGGAGATAGAAAATCATGTGAATCCTTAAAATGTACCATATTTCATACTAAACAACATATCATTCATCCACAAGCCCAGAAATATATCAAATTAAATTCATCAGAGCTTATTTAAAAACAGTCAAATAGTAGCTGGCAAGAGTGGCACTGCCCCCTTCTCACTTCCTTAAAATAAGCAAATATATATTACTAGGACCCTATTGCATGTATTCACTAACTGTCATCACTACACACTGTTTGGATGCAGAGGACAACACATCAGACATTGGTTTAGGAACTCAAGTAAGGTGAGGTCTCATAGCTTTCAAATGTGAATAATGTGATAATATATTATAGAGATTATTTCAAAAGGAAAAATAACTAGGAGTGTGAATCTTTTGGCATTGTTGTAAATTATGGCGTGAAAGAAGAATAAAGTTACGTAGTTTTTATGTTTAAAAAGTAGAATCAACTGATTGTGATAATGTAAACGCACAAAGGAAAACTTAAGACACATGGTAAAAAATTGGTTTAGTCTATCTGCCTTTTTCCTCAAACTTGCCACTCTCTAAAATAAAAGTTACTAGTAACAGTGTGTTAAATTAATAAATGCATTTTTTGATTGAAACTCATCATCAGGTTTCACAGTGAAGAATGGATGATTTCAACTTCAACACCTCACAGAATGGAAGCTACAACTACACCAACGGCCTCAAAGCTGAATTCATCAAGCATGTGGCGACATGTATAGTCATCACTATCGGCCTTCCTCTGACCCTTGTGGCCATCTACTCTCTTTATTCTCTGGTATGTACATTATGACCAAGAATGATTTATTTACTGTCTGTAGAATGTGTCTGTATATTTTTAGGAAGATTTGACAATATTTAAATGTGCGCCCTAACTACATGTGTGGTTGCATTCTAGCCTTCTGTTAAATGTTACTGTGGCAGTTGGCTACAAATCAAAGAAAATAAATAAAAAATTACAGCATAATTTGTTTTTGATTTTTTATCAAAAACCAATCAAGGAACATGTGAAATGCATTATATTTGGTAAACGTAGATTTTGGCATTATGTTATTGTGAGCATATGAACATGTTGCTCAATGAACCACGCTGCCCATGTGGCCTCAGAGGGCTGCTACGATCGCTGTAAACTCTTTGGGACAGATTTACTAAAAATAGATGTTTGACCAATGTTTTCCTGCAGGTGCAAAAGGATAATGTTGCTCCGATCTACGTCATCAACCTTCTCATCTCCGACCTCATTCAGCTCTGCTGCCTGATTGTTAGGGAGGCAATAGGTTACCGTGAGAGGACAGATGAGGAGTGGCTGAAATACGAGATCTTCTCTTATATTCACCTATATCAGTGCTTCTCAAATGGTGGGGCGCGCCCCCCTGGGGGGGCGCCTTGAGTTGTCAGGGGGGGGGCGCGGGCTGCCTTGATTTCTAACTGAGCAAAAAAAATAATAATAATAATTAAAAAAAATAAAAATTAACGCAGATTAATCGCACTTCTGCTAAAGGGGTGACACGATAGCGCAGCTGCACCTGTAGCTTGCGGACACGGCCCGCACGGGATTAAAGAGTAAAGAAAGAAGCATAGAGAGGTCTCTACGGACGTTTTATTGGAAGCTTTGGGCAAATAAGCATGAAGGTAGGAAGTTATTTTATGTTATTCTCCGCAGTGTCTGTGCATTATTGATTTACTGGGTGCCTAATTAAAGCCACTACGAGTAAAATGGCACGTTGGCGGCCCCTTTGGACAAAAGCGGTAGTATTTTTACGATGCCAGCTGTCGTGAAGCTGTTTTCTAGCCGGGCGTGCGAGATTCAAATGATCAGGAAGCAATATAGTGCATGTCCGTGTGTTGAAAGTGTGAGGGCACCGGTCTCTTTTCGGCTCCGTGAGAGTGATTAGTGACACAGCATCAACTAATGCCAGTCAGTGCTACACACACCTGATTGCAATGAGTTGATGCAGTGTCACCTCTCACGGAGCTGAAAGATTCCGTGTCCTCACAGAAAGCGAATGAACGAGAGACGGCAGTTAGTATGGATCACGATGAGGTAATGTGTTTGTGTTGTTGATGTAAATAATGACTATTTCAGATAATGGATATCTGATGATGGTGAAGCAAAGCAAACTTTGTGTTAGTACCAACCGCTCATTCATTTAGGAGTAAACGCTGCAGTCTAGTTTCGCTCTCGTGAAATCGTATACACGTTGCTTGGCAACGCCCTCGTCCCGCCCGTAGCCTATATCACTCTCCCTTTTAGCTTTTCTTCATTGCATTCTCTTTTTTTTCTTTGATGGTTCAGCCCCGTTATCAGTCATTATGACGACAAACAACTGTCTCAAACAAGGCTCCCGCTCCCCTTCCCTCACCTGGAGGGATAGGCTTCTCAAATCGCGTTGCAGCGCCACACTGAAATCTGCGACCAATACGGACCGTGACCGTAGAGCCTGCACGAGCGAACCGAAAATCGGACTGGGTGTGCGACCAGACCAAAAGCAGTAATAAAAACTATATAAAAACTTATTTCTTTGCACTGATGGTCTCGTTTGCTGTTAAAGGTAATTTATGATTATCAGAGGAAACATGAGGCTGTTTAAAAGATATTTAAATGTTACTCGTAGCCGCTTTAAAATCCAGTTCCAGACATTCAATATCGATGATCTCTAAAGGTGAAGAACCTTTCCCCTTCTCTGTACAACTTTTAATCCAGGTGGTTGAAGCCATTTTGTCATCTGAAAACCACAAAGGACACAAACGTCGGCAGTTTTCAGAGGTGTTCTGATATTGAGTCTGGACAGTAATCTGTGCGCCCCATTGCCTTTTTTTTTTTTTGTCACATTTTCGCTTGTTGGAAGTTTTATTTTGAAAGGGACACACCAGGAAATGGTGAAACTACAGCGAAAGCTGCCGGTATGAAGTCAATATGACTCAGCAGAGTATTTCTCTATCAGTTAAAGCAGAGAGACCCGAGAGAGACGCGCGGCTCTCAGAAAAAAAATAGGCGAGCCTCCTGAGGTAAAGGGGAGCGTCGCTGCAGACGTGCCTCCGATGCGCATCAGCAGTGCGTCTGAGGTTGGATGTTTGTCCGCTCTAGGTTAATTACACGGTCAGTGACAAAAAGTCAGACGCAGTAGAGGTAGGATGTGTGTGGAGGCCGTTAGGATTGCCATATCTTGCTTTGCAAATACTGCACGTGCCCCGGCCATCTTTGCTTGTGCCCGTCACCTTTTGTGCCATTTTTGCAGGGTTTGCTGTTTTCTTTGAGGCAATGTAATAAAAAATGCTGATCACTGGTAAAATGAAAAGGCGGGGGTTTTGACCTTTTTCTTGTCTGCCTCTCTCTCCAGTATAGTGGGATAAGTGTGGCAAATGACACTCTCTGTACCTCTGTGGCAGCGGCAGGAGGGGGAACAAATGCCTCTTCTTCAACTCTGTCAATTGCATCCTCTGCTAGCCCATGTCATATTGATTTGCTCCAAATATGTTCAATTATTTTAATTCATCATCATCATCATCATCATCACCATCATTTCTAATGGTACGTTTCAGTTTTGAGAGCTATAAAGTGCAGTCTTGATATAAATAACTGTTAGATGATTTAATAGCATTAAGTGGTGAACAGTGTTTAGCCTATACTTACAAATTAACATGATCGGTCATTTTTTGCCAACACTCCTCCCTCGCCTTGTTGGCCGGACCTGTGTTTGATTTAGCTGTTATTATAATAATGTTATTATTATAATTTAAACTCCTCATATGAATTCATAATGAGATCCTGCTCGTCTTGAGTAAAATACGCTTCTCTGGACCTTTCCATTTCGCTCTTAAGTGTCAAATGAGGCGTTCAACGCCCCTTTATGTGAACGTGCACAGATCCTTGATGGAGACAACCTGGTTCAACATAGCAACTTGATAACCGCCGTCGTGATACCCATTATCTCTGATTAAGGTTTTGTGTTAAGTTGAACCAGATCAAGAAAAGAGAGCCGGGCTCTGTTGAGTTTGCTTCGTAGTACACCCCTCAGGTGTTTTACTAATGAACTATTTATGTATTTACAAACTCACTTTACAAGCTTTCTTTGTTGCCATATAACCATGCTATAAGGTTAGCTTTTCTTTTTGTAGATAGCCTATGCCAGTGGTTCTCAACCTTTTTTGAGCAAACGCCCCCCCCCCCAAAAAAAAACACACACACACACACAATTAAGAATATGTTTTGGCTACATCCTCTATCAACAATGAAACATATTTTCTGTGCTGTTTTGGTTTCTTATAAGAATTATTTAAAAAAAATCCCAATATGAGCCTGTTCTATGATAGGCAGATTTAACCCACTGTCAGGTGGCTGGTTGCATAAAAAGAAAAAACACTATCAGCATTGGTTGTAATCAGGGGTGTAAAGTAGCGAATTACATTTAGCGTTCCTGTAATTGAGTAGTTTTTTCATGTACTTGTAATTTTTTAAGTGATTTTTAAAACCTATACTTTTACTTTTACTTTGAGTATGTTTATTGTGAAGTATTGTACTTCGCTACATTTTATATCACCTGCGTTACTGAGTAAAAAAATAGATAGGGAAAGGAGAGAAAAGAAAAGAAATATCGCGGGGGGCTTTTATTTTTACGGCACAATACCGGAAACGAACACAGTGAATGATCGACAGGAGGAGTTAACACATTGCGACTACATGATAACAACAAACATTGCTTCCCTTTATCATTAAAACAAAATAATCCTAGTTAAACTATCATTGTACCGCACGTGAAGACGTGAAGGCTTTTAAATGCAGCAAACCTATCATCCAGCCGTGCAATCGGCCCCTCCCTCACCTGATAGTTTAGCTTTCAGTTTAACAGTGCAGAGTAGGATGGAGACGGTGCGTGTTGCCAGGGCTGCTGTACAGGGCTTCAGTGAGCCTCTCGCGGTGCACAGCGTTTAGTATCTCGTCCCTCTCCAACATATGAGGGTTGTGTCTTTAACATGGTTCTGCTTGTGTGTTAGTTAACTCCATGCTTTGGCTGATTACTCTGTTTTCTCCACCTCAGAGACAATAGTTAGTTTAAGTTTGAATCTCGCTGCGCTAGCATTAGCAATATCAGTAAACGTCATTATACTAGTCTGTGATTGGCTGATTCCTCTGCCGCTAAGGCTTTGATTGGCTGGTTGTTCTGACTCAAAGACCTCTGATTGGCTGTCTGCAGAGCCTTCTCTTTTCTAAGGCTGTGACAGTCAGCAGACCGCAGAACATTGGAGAGAATAGTTAAAAAGAGGTCGAGGGGTTAGAAACATGAAAAGTTAAAATAGGCTGTTTATTTCAGGTAACCTATTTTTGCAGTCAAAAGATTTATAAGGTTTTTTAAGAAAGTTTAAAATATATTTATAAAAAAAATAAATCAAATAAATTGTGTCCCAGCCTGGTCCCAGCGCCCCCCTAGGTTGTACGAACGCCCCCGTTGAGAAACCCTGGCCTATGCAGTGGTCTAATGAACATGGACCTATACAAAACTATTTAGGTAGGAACGTCACCTGGCAGCTCTTGCTCAGAGCGGTCACGGTGCTGCTTGTCTGCTGCAGGTGGCTGCTATCAGACTGGTCGTGTTAAGTGCTCCGTGTTGAGGAAGAGGAGGAGAAGGCAGCCGTCGTTACTCTGCTCTTGTGAGCTTGAACCGCTGAACAGGATGTTAGATGCTTTCGCACAGCTTTGTCAACACAATCATTACCCAAACCAGAAAAAAGTCGCTAGATTTGTCCCTAAGGCGGACGGAAAAGTCGGCAAATATTGCGAAAAAGTCGCCAAAATTTGAACCGCGTGATAATCACCGCTGGACCTCACGCGAGAAATTCGCATGAGATGAATATTTTCAACTCACGCGTGACGCGAATGAGCGGCACCAAACGCATCATTCGCGCCGCGCGAGAAGAATTTGCGTCTATTCGCATCTGTACATTGACTTTATATGCCCCAAACGCGTTTGGTTTGGACGCAGCATTAAGCAATAATCATGCTGTCTAATCAGCATCTTAATATGCCACACCTGCCACAGGCCACAATCAACAACCTGATCAACTCTATGCGAAGGAGATGTGTTACACTGCGTGAGGCAAATGGTGGTCAAAAGGAAGTGCACAGTGCTTCCTGCATTTGGGTCTGATCGAGTCCGGCCACATACACACCACAAACGAACTCCAGCAGAGTGTGTTTGGAAGCGCACCGAGACCACCTCTTAATCTGGGTCTCGCAGCGCTTGTTTGGTCTGTCCCCAAGTGCGATTGCTGTAGTCAATACCAGCCTGAAAGATGCGCACCGAAGGCGGAAGTGCACCTGCATTTCAAGCATTCTCCAGAATCGCTGACTTTACCTTTAAACCCAAAACCTCCCCACCTACTACAGTACAGATATCTCACTCGTCCTTGTTAAACTCCTCCGAACCCCCTTGACCTTGTGCCCATGCAGCTGCCAAGCCTCCACACACACAGCCCACTGATAGCAGGGATAAGGTCTCCATTCAGAGCACTGCTGAGAGGCTTGCTGCCAGCATTCCTCTTATGAGACACACAGTACAGACAGAGCTGAGTGCTGTTTACTGTTTCCATTAACTCACTGTGTCACCCCTCTGCATTACAACAGGGACACACCTGTTCAGGTAAGGCATGGCAGGAATGTACAGGAGGAGAGAATGTGATGGAGAGATCTGCAAGAGAATGGAGGAGGGAGGGGGCAGACACATGGTTGCAGGTTTGTTTGTAAGACAGATGGGATCAAGATTGCCACGTCCGAGTTTTAGAAGCAACTTTGGGCTTGCTTTTTTTTTGGTAAAGTCGCTTGCTAATATTGGTTTTGCGGTTATTTTGGCTTGTGTCGTAAAGTGCAGTGGCTTCTTTGGGCTGGCTGCCCAATGCATTAACCCTTGTGCCACCCTTACTTTTTTGTTACACAGAAGGACCTGGCGGCCACAAGAAGCCACTCCCAATTAACTTCCATAAAAACCTTATACAATAATGTTTTTTTTTACTTTTTTTTTATAAACCATTTACCCCACTTGTGCTCTGTACATACATATTTAATATTAGTTGATTTCCATTTGCTTTTAATGCTTAAAATGATTGTTTTTGTGTCAAAGTCAGTATTTTTTTTCCCTAAAAACGAAGAAAATTATTTTTTTCTGATATAATAGATGCAGAGTTGATTTTTTTAAGTGGAATAACTAGACTAGAGTCTAGGGCATATGAATGATTTATACAAACATTTATTTTGATGCATGTTTAGTTTTTGCGCATGCTCAGATGCAAATAAACTGTTACACAGAAGGACCTGGCGGCCACAAGAAGCCACTCCCAATTAACTTCCATAAAAACCTTATACAATAATGTTTTTTTTTAACTTTTTTTTTTATAAAGCATTCACCCCACTTGTGCTCTGTACATACATGTTTGATATTTGTTTATTTTTCATTGTTTTTATCCCTTTTCAGGCTAGTTTTTGTGATGAAATTACACTTTTTTATATATAAAAATAATAATAACTGAAACACTTTTCATACAATAGATGCAAGGTGGATTTTTTTCTGTGGATGTTGACCAGATCAGATCTATTAATCATCAACGAAAAGATTGACATTCAAGCATTTTTAGTTTTTGAGCAACAACAACATTTATATCACAAAAAACATAAATCGAACAGTAGAACAGGCTAGAATAGATATATATGCAGCTAAAAGGTGCTATTTTGGGGCTTTCAGGTGGCTGCTCACCCAGCATGCACAAAAGTTCACTGACTCTCCCAAAACTGTGTGTGTGAGTGAGTGAGTGAGTGAGTGTGCGCGTTTGTGAGTGAGTGAGTGAGTGTGTGTGTGTGTCTGTTTGTGTGTGTGAGAGAGAGCGAGAGAGAGAGAAAAAGACATTCAATGGAAGAGGAACACACTTCGCTGGCAATTTTTGCAAATGTGTCATGGCCAAGCATGGAAGTTGCTTGGCCATGCTGTAAATGAGCACCCATACTTAAAACATTGGTCAATGTTGCACCTATGTACACAAACCCAGACTTTTGTTTTCACTTCATCGGCATCTTTGTAGCACTGCAAGATGCAGGAGTGCGCATCACTTCAAAGAGTATCTAGGAAGGATTTTCCATTATCAAAGAGGCTCTGAGCTGTTCTTCATTCTTATCCACATGAATACAATCTATATAAACTACAAAAAATTATTTGTTTTACCACAAGAAATGTGGCCTTATTATGAATACACACACACACACACACACACACACACAAATACACAAACACACACACAGTTTTAGGAGAGTGTTAGTGACCTTTTGTGCATGCTGGATGAGCAGTCACCTGAAAGCCGCAAAATAGCACCTTTTAGCTGCATATATATGGAAGCACACAAAGACACACACATACGCACACACAATAATTTCACAACAAACACACAGACACAACCCTTAGGTATCCATATGGACCCTAACCTTTCATGTGTTGCTAATTTTTTTTTATGTATAGGTCTGCAACTCTAAAAAATTACAAAAATTATAAAAAATCATGTTTTTTTCTTGTTTTGTTTTAGGGAGCATTTTGACTTATCAGTACAAGGTGAAGTACATTAATAATTCAGCTAAGTGGGGGTAAAAAGTGTAATTTTGGTGTCTTAAGTTTGGGATGCATGCCTAATATCATCACATTTACATATGTCTGTCAACATGGCTATGGTTTGAAAAAGATAAGTTTTTACAGATTTGAATGCTTTCAAATTGAGCCATTTTTTACATACAAGTTTGGGTGTTTGAAGTTTGGCTGTCTGTACACACACACACAAACCATAATTTCTCAATATCTACATATAAACCACACACTGGTATCCCTACCAACACATCAACACCATTTAGGTTGAAACATTTTTTGACATTGACCTTTGGGGGGCAACAATATTGCAGGACTGACAACCAGGAAAATAGCCTGTCATTCAACCCCATGTAAAATATACCCAAAGGGCACCAACTAGTAGTTGGGGTGAAAATCACAAATTGTGATGCCTTTTGTCAAGGATGAAACCACAAAATAATAGAAAAATATATTTTATGCTGGTTTGTCAGCAGGATCAAATTTGGAAAAAACGGCCGTTTTGAATGGAAGTGAATGACGGCAGAAAATGGTCCCAGGTCCTCCTGTGTAACAAAAAAATGTCCTGCCTTTTATTATAGGTGCTATGAAGTCGCTGAGTAGAAATTCAGAAAGTATCTGCATAAAAATTAACCCTGGCCAAAATGTATTAGGCTAACATAAGCACAGCCAAAGTTATTCAAAAAACAAAACAAAAAAAAAGGCCAAATGGCAGAAAATGGTCCCAGGGTGGCATGAGGGTTAAATAAAGTGTAAATGTATTGTCATCCTAGACGATTGTGATTGGTTTAAATAAATAAAAACAGGCCAGCCCAGTTTCCCCCCGTATAGACGGATCTAAATGGCCTGGATCCAGACCATACTACTTGTTGTAGTTTTGGTCTGGCTTTGCGAGACTACTTCCGCATTGGATGCTGATAGAACTCATTGTGGTTGGGGCGTGTCTGTAACAAATAATTATCTCAATGGTTGAAGTCACAGAACAAGTAGAAATATTTAATTAATTATTCATTCATCTTTTTGAAGCCTCAGTATTTACCTGGTACCACTTTGAAAATGTGCCCAAACTTGCTTCTTCAGATCGGACACATATGCTGTGTCTCCCTCTCCAACAGCAAAATGTGGTGTCTGAAGCTTTTTAAGAATGGTCAGAATCTGACCACAGGTTTGGTTTTTCTAAGTGGATACACAAAGTGTTGATTGGAACATGACACTCAATATACTGATAAAGTCCTCTGCCTTCCTGAAGTCTTCATCATTAAGCCGAGCAGGTCTGTGAGAAAAAATAAATTTTCTAAGTTCAATATATTGATTATCATTGTTTCCCTTTTAATAAAAAATCACCTAACATTTTCTCTACCTTCATAACACATAATCTATCATAGTCACAGCTCATTGCAGTAGTTCTGTTGGCTAGACTATCACTTCACTCTTGTCAGTGCTGTGCGTTTTTATTCTTATATCATTTTTTCTTTTAAAAGAGTGTGTGTATTTGTCGTAATAAGCTACTGGATGCATACATTGCCCTCAGGAGGATCCTTAAAGGTGCTGTGAGCGAAATGGTCAGTTTAGCTAACTTCCTGTCAGTGACTGCAGTTAGGATTCCCCTCCCTCGTGGTGTTTCCACAGCATTATTAAACCTATTTAAGGTCTGGTACAAAAAAAACATTCTAGTCCAGGGGTGTCAAACTCTGGCCCGTTTCAATATTTAATCTGGCCCGCGAACCAATTCGGCAATTCCATTCAATTTGGCCCGCAAAAAAAAAAAAAAATATCATGATTTATTTATTTTTTTTCTCATGCGGAGCCTGTGCCATATTGGCACGTCGCCCACGCTCCCAACCGTTAGGACACTCGCATAGCTTACCACTAGGAATGTCTGCTGAAAGTTCCACAGCTCAGGATTTTAAGCCATGAATTGATGAATTTGCATTGAAGAAAATATGTCAGTTTTCTAATGGCTGTAAATAGGCCAATCTATGGGGCTAAATAGCATGCTAATATGATGATTGATTGTGTCAACTGTCTAAGGATGAATGCTAACATTATCTGGTTTCTAACTTTTGCCTGAAGTTACAATATAGCTCACTAACTAGATAGATAGCCGCTGATAGCCCACCCCTTTTGTTTCCAATGGTGGCTTTGCATTTCATTACCAATGTAAAGTGTCATAAATAGTTAACACTGGTGCTGGGTCATGATTCCTATAAAAAAATAAAATAAAAAAACGTGATATGTTTTGAATGTGCAGAAAGTTTTGAAAAATCCAAGAGAAAACATATTGTGGCTCAATCCAGGATGCCTGAGAGCCTTACTGCATTATAGTCCTTTAGAATTGTTTCACCAGGAACCTGAATGTTGTCTTTTCCTTTACAAAAATAAAGACATTTCCACAATAAATTGATGCAGAAAAGGCACAGAAAACCAACACAGAAAAATCCACCAGAATACAGGAAATTAAGTGTTTGAAACATTTCTGGGGGAGCACCCCCATACCACCCACATATAATTTGTCCCCCAAAATATGTAAACAAAATCTAGCCTATGCCTCGTATGTACGCAGGTTATATACCTAGATATGTTGTTTGAGTTTTGGATTAAAAAGAAGGCATGTCAGTAAGCGACATGTCTGGCCCTTTGTGGGATTATCATGTCGTAATTCGGCCCTTTGTGAAAATGAGTTTGACACCCCTGTTCTAGTCTGTATGTTTAGATCATACAGTATATGTATGTCATGTCCTAAACATAAATTGCTGTGACATCACAGAAAGAGAAATGTAGGGTTAGACAGTGAGACCATAAAACACTCTTTCTGCCTTTTCTCAGGCTAGGGTGATCCGATTTCATTTTTTTTGCACATTTATACTTCATAGGATCTCCGAGTTCAATACACCTTCATATTCCAACCGGTGAAGTAGGCCTTTGACAATTTTTGGAATCCATTTAAAAACATGAAATCACAGTTGTAATGTTTGTAGACATCTGGATAAGCAAGATCACAACATCAGTGGCCCCTGCTATCCAGTAGCATTATATTGTGATGTATTTATCTCCATCTAGTGTTTATAAAGCGGTACTGCAGAGTGAAGACAGGCAGTGACAGGTGGATATACTATCTATGGGGCTGACACATAAATCAAACACTCATCAATCTGCCTTCAAAAATAGAAACCCAATTAGTGTCTGTGTTCCACATATAGAAGTGCTGTTCAGTGTTCATTTAAAATGTCGTCATAAATTATGACTCATAATGATCATTTCACTGTACTGCTCCTGGAGGACTGGGATTCTGTCAATATACATTTTAACATCAATACCGTCAGATTGGGGAACTCTGTCTAAAACACATGGACCTGATGTCACAGACTCTACCATCATGTTGTTTGGTGGTCTACCCTCGCCTACTTGTCTGCCTTATTTGACATATGCTGACATGTCAAATACGCTTAGACTTGTTTTTTTCTAAATCTTTTGTACTGTATTCGTCTTAATGCATTTTTTTTTTTCGCTGTATTTGGTCACTATTTATACCGAAAATTCTTATTTACATCATGTTGCAAGGAGGACATTTGTAGAGCCTTTACCCATTGAAGAAAATCACTGGATTTGACTGGGAGCATGTTAAAGCTGGGGTATATGATTTCTGATTGGTCAAAGTTAACATGAGCTGTAGACTTTGACCAATCAGAGCGAGGCTGGGACTGTCCATTCACTTTGGCACAACTTTGTTGGTGTAGAGCGTGTCAGGAAGGGACCATAGGGAAGGGTTCAAATCTCTATCCCAACTGCCATTTTCTCCCCAAATCCTCCACCCCAGCTTTAAAGTTTCATCATCCAGTATGAACAAAAGTAAACATTATAAATGGCAAAAACTATTCCGTGTTCAAATAGGGACTAGGTTTTAAGACAGGCCTGAAACTTATTGAACCTTTTCTCAAAAAAAGCAATTTTTTTCTGCTGCTGATGCCCTTATACCCAAATTGTGGATGTTATTGAGTGAAAATGGCTGTCAATGTGCTGTTCTCTGGTTCCTTCTAAGTCAAGAGTTTACATAAACAAATCAGAAGAATCAAGACCCCCAATTCAAAATGTTAACACATCACTGTTCTATGTCTCCCTCTAGTGGCTGTTTGCTGAAGTGCAGAAGAATACACACACACACACAATGGCCTTATTTTGAGATTTATTGAGAATTTCTCATTTTTTCACCATCTCATGATTTGTATATAGCTTTAGATAAATATAAAAATCGGACATTATAAATGATATGTAAAAAAAATTAAAGACTTTAAAGTAGTTTTGAATAAAATATATATGCAGTAGTATAGTAAACATGTGTTGATTGGTATATAAATGACATGATTAAAGAATATAATGAAAGATAAATGACATGACGTAATAAAATAAATCAACATAGAATATCTGTTCTCTCTCCTGGATGCAGATGCTTTCAGACATCTACATAAACACATACTGGCATTGTAGAACAAAAAGCAACTGATGCCATTAAAAAAACATTCAATCAATTAAAATACTACATATAATTCATCGCAATATGTCTCCCATGTAGAGTAGTAACTGTATATCTGGCACAAAGAAAAATCATTCAAAAGACATTCCAAAGAGTATGTGGCAGTGAAGCTGTGTGAAGCAGACCGTATGGTGTGTTTGTGTGTTCTGAACCCAGCTATCAATGGGTAGATGGAACATCATAATGGCCACTATTAAATAAAAAAAATATACATGTATATGAACATGGTAAATTGTATAAATGGACAAATCAAATAAAATGTTGAATAATTTAAGTGTTCAATAACACTCAACCTTCTTATATTTGGTTGTTTTATTGGAATCCTCAGTTTATTATAGCTATTGTCATTTCAAAATGACCTATCTATTTCATATTAGTGTTTTACAGCGGAAATACAGTTCATATACAAAAACAGACTTTTGAAAAAGGCCATTTGTGAAAAGTATAATTATATGACAAACTGAACTTCAATCTTATCAAATTAAAATTAAATCTGTTTCAACAGCTGGCTTATTTTGAATATTTTGGTTGATTTCCTCTTGTCACTGTCCTTAATCACATGAGCATTTATTTCAAAAATGTCCATTTATTTATTTAATATTGGCCATTTTATACATACCAGTTAGATGATGGGGTAGTTGTCATTTCAAAGGGAACCCTGTGATTGTGCCATCTATATAACGCTTGTCATTAAAGAATGAAACGACTGTGCACAGAGGAGTGAGTGAATGCAAAATGCTTAGTGGTGGAGTGTTGCATACAGACTTCCAGAGTGAGCTCACAAATACACCGCTGTAGTGCAGTCCCAGTGCTGGTGTTACTACACTATGGGAACATTTTTATTTGCTGTACAGTTACACATTCAGCAGATATGGGGGTGCTCGTGGTGTAGTTAGAGCCCCCCCCCCCCACCCCAATAAAGGCTCAGTCCTCTTCATAGCAGACCCAGGTTAGAATCTAGCCCGGGTCGTTCTCTGTTATCCCCCTCCATACCTCATTTCACCTATGTCTCCCTAAACTGTTAAATAAAAGCAAAAATGCAAATAAAAAGTTATCTTTAAAAAAATTCATAGGATCTTTGGTCTTTTTTTACGCAGCAGTTAGTTTATATTGCACAGAATCAGCAGAAGCTGCTGTTAGTAACAAACCAAACCTCTCCAGACTTGGTGAAAATGTTAGAAAGCAAAAGTGTAGATCTGCATGTGTGTGTGTGTGTGTGTGTGTGTGTGTGTGTGTGTGTGTGTGTGTGTGTCATGTTTGGCTAAACTGAAACACACTAAGCAGTCTGAAGTGACACTCTCAGATAGGGCCCGACCGATATGGATTTTTGAGTGCTGATACCGATTATTTTCAGAGAAAAATTACGATAACTATTAAATCGTCCGTTTTTTTTTTTTAAATCCCCCAAATATATATTGGAAAAAATGAACTTTTTTGAACCCTTAAATATATATATGAATACTTGTTACTGTCGATATGTGTACAGGAACTTTTTATCAATTGAAATATGCATTATCTAAAAAAAATAAAGTGTTACAAATATGTCTAAAGTAGGGATGGGCATTTTAAGAAATTTCATTGATCGATCGGGAAAATTAACAATCAATTATCGATTAATCGTTATCTTTTTACATATTAGAAAATGCCAACAGAACATCCAAAATACAGCGTTTTTACCATAGACTGTATACAAGAGGTTTTTACTCAAATACATCTTTTACATCTTAAAATGTATTGGCACGATCTCTTGAGTGACAGCTCTCCGCCCGTTGTCCCTCACTTTGCCTTGGAGGTATACGTCAGCTAGATGGGCGTATCTCCCTCCCCCTGACGTGAGGCGGAGTAAAAATCTCACAAGATGGCGACGCGCATATACTAGGATTATTGGATGCCGTGTGAATAACTGAGGTCAGCACGGATGATACATCCATATTATTTACTATCTATGTTCTAAAGCTGTCCGATGCCAAAATCCGCCTCGACTTCTTCATGTTTATGTTTTGACATCTACGGCAGCTCGCAGGCTGCTGCCTGAGCCTGTTCTGTTGTCTCCTACTACTAGTTAAGTATCTCCCCCTGCTGGTAGGATGTTTAATTGCTGCCCATACAGTCTTTGGTGCTGCCACATAGTGAAATTCATTGCTGTGCTGCTGGACTCACACTGCGCAACACAACGGCTATATGATCATAACAATTTCACGTGATCGACAATATTCAACGATCGATTAATTATGCCCATCCCTAGTCTAAAGTGACATAACGCATTTTTTTACTCAGACACAATAAACTCATTCAAAAGTGAACTCAAAACTCACCTCTTTAAGAAAGCATAACAACACCTGACTCACCTGATTTTCTATGTGTATGATGTAAAGTGTCTTTGAATGACCTCCAATAAAGCACTATATAAATTCTATCAATTACTATTAACAGTCAAGAGATGACCAATGACACTGCTGTTGTTGTCAGGGGGAACTGTCAAGTGTGAATTAATCCAATGTATTACAACACACCTGCTGCTGCTGTTATTAGGCTACAACCTTAATGCTATTCATGTAGGCTACCTCCGGGGCAGCAATGCATTTCACTCAACATGATTGCTTGAATAAAAAAATTAAAAAAAAATCTGCCATTTTGCAGATTGCCGAGATGTGCTATAATCGGTCGATAAATCGGTCGGGCCCTACTCTCAGACTGGCCACACAGCGTCCACCATTATCCCACCATCAATCCATGAAGAAGATTCAGAGGATGACACAGCTGGAGGCAGACGTCTCCTCACTGCAGGACACACAAAGACAAAAGGTTTGAACCAAAGCACATGATGCTCAACAAGCACACGGCTCATCCTGCTGCTGGCTCTTTACCAGGGCTGGGGAAAAGAAAGATTTCATGTAAAAAAATAAATGTGATTCCTATCTCCTGCGATTTTAAATCATTCATAATTTCATAATGATTCATAATTTGCCAAAATCGATTTTTTTATATATTTTTTTATTATTCTTTTGAATATGTATTATTTTTCTGCCAGCTGTAATGTTGACTTATAAATAAAATCACATGCATTACAAGCTTCACATTAAAATAGACTTACATTAAGATAGACAAGACATGGACCTTAATTTGCTTTCATGCCATAATTTGCCACAACACCTCTTAGCACACAGTGGCCTGTAGGAGATCCTGAAATCCTCCTTTGAAATTAATTCAGAAATCGATTTTTGAATAAGGAATCGAAAATCGATTTTGAGTCCAATCGTGGGATTCCAAAAGATTGACAGCCCTACTGTTTACAGCATAACCCTAATTCTAAGGTTACAATATACCGTACTGTAGGTATAGTAGGCCACAGTGATCATGGGAATAGTAATAGTTTCTTTAATTTATAAATGTTCTTCTTTTGTGTTGTTGCATGGATTAGCCCTCAGACTGTCAAACAACACAGCATGCCTTTCTGTCCGACAGTTCAATTCTTCCATTTCTAACCTCTTATGTCATAACTAGGGCTGGCTATAGTTCAAAACATTTATATAGCCATACATTGACTTTGATACCGGTTCCTG
This sequence comes from Ammodytes marinus, assembly GCF_949987685.1. Lineage (NCBI taxonomy): Eukaryota > Metazoa > Chordata > Actinopteri > Uranoscopiformes > Ammodytidae > Ammodytes > Ammodytes marinus. The sequence goes on from NC_137226.1 coordinate 20,949,458, forward strand.
AACATTACTTTTTTCGATACCAATTTTATTAAAAACAGTTTTACCAAGTTCACATTACACATTATGGTAAAAAAAGACTTAAGTTTTATTTTTCAGCTTCTTGGCATTTTTACAAAAAGTACAATAAATCAAATTTTAAATAAGATGACATTGTAGTTACTGCCTTCAGTTCAGATTAGCATTAATGACCTATTTCCTGAGCCACTGCAGCTCCACACAGACAACCACCAGCACTTTCAGATATGAGCACATGAATCATGCTGCACGCTCATTGGCTCGCTAATACTTTTTCTATACTTGACAATCTGATACTCAATCGGATGGTATGGAGGCATTTTTCTCTGTGCCAAAAAAGTATTGCATTTTGAGCCAGCCCTTGTCATAACCATATAAAAAATAGCAACCTTTTCCTGGATGTTTTTGCTTTTACAGCTCATTTATGATCACCAGAGGAAAAATTACACTGTTCACAAACATTTAAAAGTTACTTAAGGTTAACTTAGGTTTAAATAAAATCTAAAATAAAAAAAATCTAGGGTCTTATCTCCTTTATTGTTTGTCTATCATGAACTCAATTAAATGAAATATACACAAATAACACAAAAAGCCTGCAGGTAACTCAAGAACCAGTGAGCAATAAACCATCCCTGCATTCCAATCCCCATACTTTCTGCTATTTATTAAAAGATTTAGGATGTCCCAAATTCTTGTGGTCAGATTTAGCATGCTTAAAAATACCCGGATGTCTACTAGATCTGGCAGATATTTTTAGTTTAGTTAGAAATCAGCATGCTATTTGGGCAATTCTAACCCACAATCCAGTGCGCACCGGAAGTGACGTCACATCAATGGAGCCTACGTATGAAAACAACCAGGGATTAGACAGATAAGCAAGAGGCAAGATCACAGAACCATGTTATGATGAAACAAACATGTAAAAGTACATCCCATTTATATGCATACTGCATGCTAGATGCATAACTAGATTATTTTTATGATCAGCTGTATTATGTAGAATGAGATTTGGAATGCAGCCCATCTAACATGATATCTGACCTGTGCTGTGTAGCGTCAGTGGTTGTCTTCATCCTCTTGGAGGCGCTGCCCTCACACTCTGCTGCAGGCTGCTGAGCACGCTCACTGGACTCACAGCTCACCTGAAGACACACATTATACTCGCATCACTGGATGTGTTCCAAAAGCCCTACTAACGTCCTCCCTCCTACATACTCAACATGTATATACTACATACTGTCTACTTAATTATCGATTGTGTATGCGAGGTTCGTCGGACCGTTTACACTGAAGTATACAGAAGCAATAAATAATTTTAAAAGAAAAACGTCCTTGTCATTTGAAAAGACGCAATGCATTGTGGGGCGCTTGATTAGGAAAAGTAACCTATCGATCCACACACAAAATCTTCCCGGAAGTAAAGTACTGATCCGGGCATTTGTCGCCTACACAAACTCGCATACACAACCACAACATACTCCAATTGACGTCAAAATTGAGTATGAGTAGGACGTTAGTATGGCTTTTGGAACACAGCCTTACTCAGTCATACATGCTATCGGGATCAGTAGCATGTGTTCATTGCTCTTCTCTCACACAATAGCTATAAACTTTTAGACCTGTGTCACAAAATCCTCCACACTGCAATTCATTAATTTTTTAAACATGTATATGATCAATGGTAAAACTCTGTTTGTCATATGGTGTGTGACTGACCATGTTCCTCTTCCTGCTGTTGTTGCTGCTGCTCGGGGTGTTGGGGACATCGCTAGCTGAGTGGAGGGGATCTCTATGATGGACCACTGACTTTACCTGCAGCTTCCTGTAACACACACACACACACACACACACACACACACACACACACACACACACACACACACACACACACACACACACACACACACACACACACACACACACACAGTTGGACTGCATTCTTTTAAAAGGTAGTTCTAATTTTATCTACAGTAGGTAGAATATTTATATTTAGAGAAAGACAAAATGAATGAATTAAATAGACAATAATAATGCAGTGAAATGTGCAACTTGAAGCAGCACAAGAACCCTCAATGCTGGTCAATGCATTATATGATTCTACCAACCGACCAGCTCACACACAGCTGTTGTCAGCTGTTTAAGTGCTCACTCCAAAATACAAAACTATTCTAGGTTGAGTTTTGCTGCATTCACTTGGGAAAATTCCACATCTCACACATTTCTCATCAAGATTGAATCCCTTTTCTATAAATCTAACTTATACTATTAGAATGCTTAAAGGTGGAGTCAGCGATCTTCTGTCCGTACTTTGTGTGTGCTAAAATCCAGTGTTAATACACAACCTAGGCTCTGTAAACTGGTGTGTTAACAAAGGGTTTATAGACAACCGACCGTAGCTGGCATCATGCCAGTTGCAAGGACCTGCTAGATTATTTTGTTCAGACCACACATAGTACAGACAGGTTGCAGATCATGAGGGGACATTCAGTGAACAAGCTCTCTCCAGAGGCACTGACTGCACACTGACTTAATATGGACCACAACTTTTCTTTTAAACAATGAAAATGGTTTAAAATCATTATATGGAAATGATGTCCATCCAACACATTCCATATACAGTATGTATGTTCTGAGGTCAGTGTGAGGAGGGCAGAGGGTCACATATCTGCTGATGAAAAGGGAAGGAAGAGTTAAAGTGTCTTTAGCCTTCACTTTGTCAGGCTACCTCACCGCTCACTTACTGTCACCAAGCATTGATCTACACACTAATTAAGTCCCCTGGCTAAGAGTTATGTGTGTGTGTGTGTGTGTGTGTGTGTGTGTGTGTGTGTGTGTGTGTGTGTGTGTGTGTGTGTGTGTGTGTGTGTGTGTGTGTGTGTGTGTGTCCTGTTAACAAAAGACAACACTGTACAGGAAAATCAAAACTAGGAAGATTTAAGTAGTAAAAAGGCTTCTTTAAATCACCTCTGCAGTCACAGCCAAAACACAGCAGGTAGCAAACAACGTGAAGACCATAAGTGTTTATGTGTGTCCAAAGTTGTTATCATTCATTGAAAAACAATAAAAACCTCAGCCTGATATGACTTGACCCTAGAATAGCCATACATTTTTGATAATGACTGAGAGCATCATCAGATAGATTCAGTGTGTAGTCTTGTGTTAAATCAATAATTCAGCTGTGTGTAGACAGCCAGAGAGAGCCCTGAGCCCTGGCGGTGTGAGCACTATGACCCCTGGTTCCTCTCTGAGCTGCTAATTGCGTTCCCTGGAGTGTTATGTCCGTCCTGCCTGCAGCCTGGCCCAGGCTCTTTGACAGCCTCCTCTCTGACAAAGTCCTAAACTAATTAGCCTGTTTGGGGCAGCGCGGGGTTGGGGCCCCAGACCCTCCACACAGCCTGGCTGACCTGGACCCTCCACCAGGGAGTGAGGGGGCCAGGCAGGGGCCAGGCGGGCTGACACTGGAGCCACTGAGGTCTGTCTGATCAATGTAGAGAGAGAGACAGGCCCCCAGGTACAGTAGCACTCTGTCAAAGTTTGACTGAGAGTCATTCTACACATACTGAGAGTTAGGACATCAAACCACTCTATACTACTAGGAGTGTCACTATTCACCAAAACCTCAATTAGATTGGATTTTCCATTTTATTGTCCCAATTCCATTCAAAACTGAGGGCTGTGCCATTTTAGACTACGGTATTGTAGTATAGGATCATTGGTTTTATGCCATGATAACTCATTTCATTTCTTAATTATTTTATCAAAAAGATGTTGGACCGGACACCACCCAAAATGTGCGACTGGGGACACTGGGTTAGAAAGTGGGCGGACTGTATAATCGGACAAGACTGGAGCAGAGCTTTGTTTCCAGTATACAGATTGAAAGAATACACTCTATACACATACAGTGATCGACACCACAAAGCACTGCTATGTGCCATCACACAGTGCTTGTGTGTGTGTTAGGGAATGCATTATGTCTGTATGCCAAATCTAAAGTACAGAGGTACGTGTGTGTGTGTGTGTGTGTGTGTGTGTGTGTGTGTGTGTGTCTGTGTGTGTTGATGTACCTGATAGCTGAGCTCAGGCTCTGGTACCAGTCATTGAAATCCTCCTGGTTGGTGGACATCAGCAGGAGTGTGGCTTTGGGGAAGGTCAACTGGAAGGAAGAGGAGAGCAGTTAGCAGTGTGTAGGGATTGGCCTTTAACACAAGTTTGAGACTTCGACACTTCTCACTTTTTTTTCATGTATCTTATATGTTATTTTGTATTGTATCGTGTTCAGCACTTTGGTCAACTGATGTTGTTTCAAATGTGCTTTAGAAATAATTTTGACTAAGTCTTTTCAGTCGTAAATTCGAAGTCGAAGAAACTGAACATTGTAGTGGCCTCACCATCTGTTAGTCATCATCATCGTCTGCAGTAGCTTTATACAAACAGTAGAGAGCAGGCAACATCAAGCAAAAGCCTTTTTCCATCTGAAAGCTTGTCACACAGCAAAGCCTATGTCCACTTTACAAAAGGCTTTCATCACGTTTAACACTCATGGAAAAACATAGAAAGCAAGTCATGTGGAGTAAAGTAATGGGGTCACATTTACAGGACAGACGTATTGTAGGAGACTGACATAAAGGTGTTTTCAGATATACAGTCCCCTCACATTTGTGGTGTTCCATTTTCAAATCATGCTTTCTTCTCAGTTGTGTATCAGATCCAGATGTAAATACCTGGAAATGAAAGCTGAAATGTTGATCTATTGTCTCATGTTCATATGTTGGTGTCAAACCCAAATGTTTCCAGTTTACAGCAAAAATAAAAGAATTGGCCTCACCGTTCCAATACTTTTGGAGGGCACTGTATTTGACTGTTCTACAGAGTCACAGGCCCCCGTGTCCTTTGAGCCAACAGTCATTATCAAACTCTCTGGTTCACGTTGCTAAAAGCAGCTAGTGATTGTACTCATCAAACAAAGTGAATGGGGGGGGGCGGGGGGGGGCGGGTCTGAGCCCAAACAAAAGGTGCTTTTAGAGAAGCATAATTACACTAGGAAAGCTATTACAGAGGATCAAAAACAGGCCTTCACCATATTAAATGACCATATTCACATTGACATGTTGCTGCTGCCTCTATATAGGGAAACCTGCAGCTTTATATCGATCACTTGGATGTGTATTTGGACAGAACTTTTGGGGGAGGGGCGTGTCTCTCATTATACATTAAATAGATTTAGATTTCAAATGTACCATCATCTAAAAAGTATTATCTAATTACAGAGTTTAGTGAACGGGGGCCGAAAGGAGTGCCGCACGATATTAGGTGCTTGCCACTTTAGGAGGGGGGGGGGGGGGGGGGGGGGTTCGGGGGTGGGGGCTGCCGGTTGATTTATGCACAAATAGATTCTATTGCGCCGACGTGGTAATTAGGGATTTGTCGGGAAATGTGACCCTCTTAGGTAGAAATGACTTTGTATAATAAGAACGGAGGCTCATCGCACACCGCACATAATTTAGCTCGATTATTTATACATCAAAGAGAATCTGTCAGGGATGTGGGAAAATATTCAAGTAGCGAGGGGATATTAGCAGGAAGAACTGCAGACAGAGAGAGCAGAGAGAGGGAGAGCAGAGAAGAAGAAAAAGGGTTGAAAGAAAGGGTGAAGAGAAAAACGTGGGGCGAACCACATTAAAAGCCAGCTCTCTTCAAATGTGGGACCAAGTAGAAGAAAAATAAAAACGATTTTTTTCTTATTCATCTTTTGCATATAGATTGCCATGGCATTTACAGCTGTCAAATTTAATTTGGCTTTAATTCTTCATTGCCCTGGATGAGGAAGGGCCCTGGAGTGCTGACAGCCCTTTTCTGTGAGCTCAGGTAAAGGGAACCCGGGATCAATAATGTGTCCTTATGAGAAATTACGTGTAATGCTATTGAGTATGCATTTGGGCCTCGGCGGGGATAAGAGGCTAATGAAATGCCATTTCTTGCCATTAGATAAGGTGCTGGGGGGGGTGGGCGGTGGGGGGGGGGGGGGGGGGGGACAGGCTTGAGGAAGATGTATTTACTGGAGGACCGGAAGAGATGGATCTGCAGCCTAATCTGATCCAGCAACCAAAAGAGATTCTGTTACAGCAGGCAGACATCACTACACCCACACACACCTGTTTGTTCGGCTATACTTGTGAGGACACTCATTGATATAATGCATTCCTTAGGCACCCCTTCAGAACTAATTGCGTGACCCCAACCAGTTCACTAACCCTAACATATGTGAACCTTAAACCCTATAGTGTTTACACTCAAACAGCCCTTGAAAAGCCTGTTCCAAAGTGAGAACCGAACAAAATGTCCTCACTCACAAGGTCTCAAACTGAAATTAGTTCTCACAAAAACATTTGTACATGTACACACACACAGACAGACAGACCAAATAATACAGCTAACTAATCTCCCCATCAGTAGCCTTTTCATTAGTCCCCTTGAAGGATGCTTTTTTATTCACGCCGCCTTCAACAAATGAAGTCACATTGGCCTGGTAATGATGATGTCGGACAACAGGATAATACTGCAACACACATGCTGAACACACTGTAGTCTTATACAGAATACTAAGATTACCTCAGTTCACTCTCTCTCGTCGCTATTTCGTGCTGAACATTCTCACAAAATACATCAGCATTGAATACATGTCATGGTAAATATATTTGGGTTCTGAACTGTACGTCAGACAAGTAAGACCCTCCCTTATTCGAGGAATCTTTTCGGCCCTAATCTTGACCCACGTATCTTGATGTGTGTTTTTAAAGTCCCTGCCAATAATATAGCAGGTTAACTTTTCAGAATCCTTAAAATGATTAGTAAGACCAAAACATGGAGTTCTCAAACATAAAGTTTGGCTGCAACTATGGATCTGTGTATCTATTTTTCTTGACCCAGTGAATCCTTCAGTGTACAGATTTCAATCTCAATTTACTATTCTAAAGTGTTTTGAAATTAGAGCTGAACCAATAGTTCCTGGATTGGTCAATAGACAGACAATTCATTTGCCAACAATTCTGATACACGGTTCATTAATAATAATGAATTGTGTGCTCCATGCCATGTGCTATGGCCGTGAGCCGTAATAAATAAATGAAAAAATAAATCTGCTTACATCTGCTCAAGGAAAATACAGCCAAACATTCTCTGGTTTCGTTTGATAAAATGTGTGGAGCTGCTGCTTGTCTCTGGTTTCTCATTTCATCCATTACCTTAAGCATTGCGCTGTTGGTCGCATACAAGACGTATAAAGATGTTCCCCTTAGGTTGTGTTGAATAGACTAATTGATTGATTGAAAAATAGATATAGGTTAATTTTTTATAATAGTCATAGTCATGAAGCACAGCCCTGTTACCTCAACTACTCTTACTCTGAATCAACAACTATAAAATACCAAAGGTTAATATAGAAAATATGTTCTTGTCCCAGGGCAGCTGTGGCTACGATCGTAGTTTACCACCACCGTTATGACTGTTTGAATGAATGGAACCTGGAACCCTGTGAAACGCTTTGAGTGCAATAAAAAGCGCTATATAATTATTTATTACCATTATTATTAATATTATTATTACATGTGCTACATTTCCGAGTTTGAAATCATTAAAGGTGAAGTAAGCGATTCATTTATGTTAATATAAGTGTTCAATCGCTCTTTATTCATACAGTGATCACTTACATAGTGTGCGCGTTTCATAAAGCCGATCTCTCAGTCACTCACTCTGCGTGTAATCAGCAAAATAAACTTTTCTATGAACCCTTTACTGATATCCAATCAGAAGAGAGAACGCTACAAACCGGCACCCGTCTCACTGCCGGTGCACGCGCAGAGCGACAGATCGGTGAATGTTTATGCGCCTACAATGGCGGAGCAGGTAAAAAACCTTCCCAATGTCTGTTTTGATGGTTTTTATCATGTTTTATCACACTGACTTATCTGAGATGATGCTAGATAACTCGCTGCATGAAGACATGCATTAATGTGGGGACGTGAAGGGACTGCTAACTGCAGTCAGTGACAGGAAGTTAGCTAAACTGACCATTCCGCTTACTGAACCTTTAATGTAAGATATATAATACAATTAATTTGTACATTTTCTGTCTAGTTGTATTGAGGGACTTACTGTCTGAGTGTATACTGTGTTGATCAAGCCTCAGTGTGGACAGACAAGTAGAGTAATCAGACCTCTCCATAGCCACCATTCTTCACATCAGCTTCAACATAAAGAGCGCTTTGAGCCACAAATGAATATTGATACCCGCGCAGCACTGGCACTAAACACTCGCTGCATAAAACGCTTTGGTTACTCACTCAATGACGCGTGACGCCTTTCCCTTTTGAATGTTTCATGACAGCAACTACATCATTTAGACACAATTTGTCAGCCGGCAGCAGCTGTACTGAGACCTAGGGAGACTGATTGGAGAGGCACATTAAAAGTTTAACTTTTTGGGGCTCCTTCTGAACAAGGGCCTGTAGTGGTTAGGGGGTAAGAAGTAGTGGTGAGGGAACAAATGCCTTCCCCCTTGACAAGCGCTAAGCTAAAAGACATTTTGATTCTGCTTCAGGAAAACCTCTGTTTGGTAGATTATATATACAGTAACAGCAAGTGTCAGGGCCGTAAGTAAGACAAATCAAAGTGAAAAAAAATAATGTGCTCTGCTAAGGACTTACTCATGTGTATAGTCAAACCAATGAACAGATGTCTCCACACCTGCTGCCCGACAATCTTTTTTTTTTTTTTATATATATAAACACAAAACTTTTCCAAAACAATTTTAGAGAACACAGAAAATGTTAAATCCTGACAAATAATGTTAGTGGCCCCCGTGTCACAAAAGTATGATGCATAAGGACAGTCAATGACTTTTTGAATCTGGTACCGTAGCAAATAAATGGAACGTGTACTACAATGAACAAAAGGGATAGAGATGTGGAACCCTTTTATACCATGTGCAATCAATACAATACTTGACAGTTGTACATTTTTTTTTTACTGCTGTATGATTTGTGATGTTGTGTTTATTACTTTTTTTTATTGTGTTATTGTTCATTATATTTATTGGAGAGTCAAATGCTAATATCCTTTTATATTCTAAAGCATATAGTGTATTTCAATACAGTGCTTTATGACACACTGTATATTCCATGAAAGAGTTATTAAGTATCTGAGAGTATTCCTCCTGAAGCGATCCCTTCCACATCACTGTAAGAGATGTGGGACAAAATAGGGCCGGTGTAAAAATGTGTCCAACTATCTCATACTACTATTATTAGTGACCGATAACTCTTTCCATGTATACATTGGTATTAAAGTATTGAATTAAATAGAAGATGTAACCCTATACCTTTTAAACTCATGTATCTATTCTATTTGGAGAATATATTGATATATAAGAAAATGTGATTGCTAGAATTTAAGGGGTTTCTTGATGGTTTACTTATGTGTTCCTATGTGTCTCCTAATATGAATTTTAAGCCGATGCGATGTTCATTAATAAGTCAGCACTGCATGAACTCATTTATATTTCCTTCATGGTGTGTTTAATGTTGTTTATCAGTCAGTCTTCCACTCTGGACTGAGCTGAATACTGTCTGATAAAATATTCCACAAAGTCGGACTAACTCCCCGGTCGCTGTAATGTTTTAGAGAGAAACTAGAGATGCTAGAGACTACTATTTGTCAGCACGATCCGATTCCGTTATCTGGTGTTTTTGAGATCGTCCAATCCAGATACTGTCTGATATCATAATCATGATACATTTCTTTGTTGGTGGTGATGATATGTGTAAGGTTAGGAAGGCTCAAGCAACACAGAATTTGGATCGGTAGGTGGAGCGTAGTTGTCAGTCTGATATCCGATTAGTCCATTACAGCCATATCGGACCCGATACATATATTGGGTCAGGTTGGTCCCCACCCCTAAAATAAACTTGACACATGACTGTCAGTAGGCAGATCAGAGGCCAGTTGTCGAGATACTTACACTGAGCAGTCCTCCCTGGCTCCTGGTGTGTCCGAACACCTTCTCCAGGGTGCAGTCCTGCAGTGGGTAGGCGTGCTGACCCACAAACTTGTCTCCGTTGGTGGGGTGCAGGGGGCTGCAGCGCTTGGCCTGCAGCAGTATGTCAGAGAACAGGAAGAACATCTTGGGCTTGACGTCGGCCCCTTTAGGAGGGACTGTCTTGAGCCAGCCCTCGCGGATGTACCAGCGCCCTGTGATGGGAGCAGACAGAAGAAGGAACAGTCATTAGCTATGGATGCTAGTCTGAGTTGCAGAGAAGCTCAATGGCTTTCCCAATATGCACTGAGATAAATGGGATGGATCTCATCTGACACAGTGACTGCTGCCGCTGTGTGTATCTGTTGGCCATTTAAAAAGGTGGAGTCAGCGTTTCAGGCAAATGCTTGTTGTCAAAATCACAGAGCCTGGGCTGTGTATTAGCACAGGATTTTCTTTTCAGTGCACACACAGTACGGCAAGGCAGCAGATTATGAGGTGATATTCACTGATTTTGACAAACAGTGATTTTGACAATGGCTGACTCTCCACCTTTAAAGGTCGACCATTTAGCAAAATGCACTTTCAGCATTAATATGGGTCCCTGCTGTATGACTAAAGAAAAAACAACCCTCTCTTTTTCTCCACCCCCACCAATCTGAAAACATGTGTTTATAAACCCATCATAAGGGAGAAGCCACACCCCCTCATTACCAACCTAATTTAGGCTTATCTACACCTGTGATAAGCCACACCCCCAGAAACAATATTCAGTTATATTCTAACTGGCAGGTAGATTCAGGGCCAATCAGAGCAGACTGTGCTTTTTTTTGGAAGGCTGGGTTTAAATAGACAGGGTCTATAACAAAGTGTTGCAAATAGAGGCTGACCAGAGGGAGATTCTGCAATGGCACTGTGAGAAATATAAAGGGTTTTTATTTGGACACTACACCATGAAAACAGTTTCTAGTAGAAACCCAAAGTACAATTTTGAACCCAAAAATTACGTGACCTGACAATCAGAGTGTCCAAAACATCTGATTAGCAACGGGGTGCATATCATTCAATCAAATCTTCATCCCGTTTCAAAATCCATATCAAATCTAAATCCTTAAATTAATTCATTTTTTAAAAAGGAAATGAAGACATTTTAGTTTAAAAACTTTTATTGTTGGGGCGCTCCGGTGGCATAGTGGATAGAGCGCGTACCATATCGGCTCAGACCTCGTTGCAGTGTTCGCGGGTTCGAATCCGACCCGTGGACCTTTACTGCGTGTCATCCCTCCTCTCTCTGTAGCCTCTTTTACACAGCCAGTGAAAGTCGGGAAAATGCCGGCCTTTCCGCCAGCTGTATAAATAGCCCCTTTTACACAGCCAGTGAAAGCCGGGATATATGCCGGAATTTCGGCCCTCCGCCCTGCTGTATAAATGCGACCGTTGCGGAACGGGGGCCGAGAGGCGCAACAGATTCTTCCGCAAATTTTTACTACCTTTGAGGTAGTAAAATTGCAGACACAATCTGTTGCGCTTCTGCTTGTTGTTGCGGACCAGGGGCGAGTGTGACGTTCCACAGCCTATGTTCTAACATGCGATGGTAGCAGTTGAAGGTCGATGGATAGTTAAGCAAATATCACAAGAAAGGGAGTTATGTTAATGTCTTTAACTTTTACCACAGCGGCCTGATGTCCCATAAAAATCACCGCTGCTCAATCCAAAACTCCCACGCTTCATTTTCCAGAGTTTATGAGTATTTCTTAACGGGGGAAATTATTGGAAAAGCTAAAGGCTAGGCTAAGCTAGGCTGCGACTGGATCGCCGCCGCTATTATAATCCTGAAGTCTGAGCGTATATCCACACTTTATTTCTTTCTACAGTAACGTGACTTCACATACTGTACACACACACACACACACACACACACACACACACACACACACACACACACACACACACACACACACACACACACACACACACACACACACACACACACACACACACACACACACACACACACACACACACACACACACACACACACACACACACACACACACACACACACACACACACACACACACACACACACACACACACACACACACACACACACACACAGGTGAATCTTGTAAGTGAGCGGAGTGATTTTGTCAGTTTGGTTAACAGTCCCAGTGATGTTGGACTCAGCGCGTAGCGAGATCAACCTACACATCACGGGGACAGTAAAAGACAGCCCTCTTAGTGCAAGCCGCAGCACTTCTGCTCTCCATTCACCGGCCAGTGTTGTTAAGCAGCTGACTGGTGCGGCGCTAAATGTTTACGTCACACCTGACACTGCTTACAGGCACCCCTCTTTCATTCCGGAATGTGGAACGCTGTGTAAATTGGCACACTGATGCGCCAGGATGCCGGCTTTGCTTGGTTCTGTGTAAATAACACAGAACCAAGCAAAGCCGGCTTATTGGCAAAAGAAAATAATCATAAAAAAAGATTGTACCGTACTGAAACTTTGTAGGGCTTTCACAACATATTTTGTCACCACCCTGTGACTAAAGTAAACAACACTTTCCTTTTGCTGTGACATAAAGTAGTGTTTGCTCCTCAATGACAGGCTGTGCTACAGCTTTAGTAAAGTAAAAACAACATAATGCTATAATATCATTGGACAAATACCAACTAAATAAACTGTGCACACAATGCACATAAGGTTCCCTGAAGGCGGATTGATGGTTTCACTGCTTCACAGATCACAGAATCTGGGGGGTCACATAAGAATGTGTAACACTGTCAATGTCCCAGTCTTTTAATCTGCCAGACACCACGCATCCACCCACTTTCTATGTTCACTGAGCAAATACAGTGACGATATATTTTTGATTTTGATAACATATTGGTTAGTATGCCACTGCTGTTTGATCCATAGGGTCTTACATACAATTATGGGTGACCACTGGACATTCTAATGTTACACATTACTAACAGAATTACTTGTAAAGACATTCATTGGTGCAACCTGATTTACTAACTCAATGGTGTCACTATATGGCTTTAAACAGAAAATAATGCATGTCATCACTGGTGCAACCCAATCATAGCCACTAAGCAAAAATCCTTCTGCTTTTTGTACAGTACAAAGGGTCTTATGATACAATAGTCATCCAATACCACTGTAATACAGGAACCCTGTGTATGACAAGCTCTGCTGAACACGCTGAATAGCCACATTTGAACCATTCAAACAAGACCTTTGTCACAGGTTATTCCTTTCTCCCCTGATTACTGTTTAAACCACAGAGGGACACAGAACTGGACAGAATGACACTGGATTAAGTACCGAATAATACAGATGTCCCAGGTTCATTTCTCCTACATGCTGTGTCTCAAGTTATTTTATCAGCAAAGAAATATGTACAGGACATTCTGGTAACAGGCTTTTCATTTTCAGTCAGCGCTGATAGTTGCTTCTGCCAAGTGACATAACCCATAGCAAATTATATCAGCTCTTACTGGGTGACATTTTGTGTGTGTGTGTGTGTGTGTTAATACTATTTTTTTAAATATTTAATTAATTAACATAAAGCAGTCCTGCAGTCCTATGTTTTGTTAATGTTAATTAACTGCACTGTGGAATTTACTGTTAAACCTGATTGGTTTATTCAACTCCTGTTATGAGTGCTTTACAACCCATCCAATTAATGTCAAGATGTTGAGTAAAAGCCGAAAAACAGAAGCAAAGTCAAGCAATCAATAAAGTAAGAAGCAGTGATCTTCTGGGGATCATGATTATCTGTCCTCAACAACTATGATGTTTGCAAATCAGTTCAACCAAAGGCCTTAATATACATAAATAGGTGCAAAGTCACAGAATAAAAATGTGTTTTCGTTGTTAGGGCACAGCCTGACTGAGGTTGGATTCTCCTGATAAACCTGTCTGATTGGCCATCTCACACTATACAGAGGTGCAGGAGATGTTTTCCAAAAGACAGGTGCTAACAAGCTCCACAAGACAGAAGGCTGACATGTGCTTTTTGAGGAAACACGAAAGAATGGACAATGGGTGTACATTGTGTACAGTACAATTTACATACAGTGGAGGAAATAAGTATTTGATCCCTCACTGATTTAGTAAGTTTGCCCACTTACAAAGAAATGAGCGGTCTATAATTTTAAAGCTAGGTTTATTTTAACAGTGATAGACAGAATATCAAAAAGAATATCCAGAAAATCACATTAAAAAAAAGATAAAAAGATTGCATTTCATTGAGTGAAATAAGTATTTGATCCCCTACCGACCATAAAGAAGTCTGGCTTCCACAGATTAGTCCTCGTGCTTTAAAAAAGTATTCCTAATCTCAACTAGTTTCCTGTATAAAACACACCTGTCTCAACTTGTTACCTGTATAAAAGACACCTGTCCACAGAGTCAATAAATCAAACTCCAACATCTCCATCATGGGCAAGACCAAAGAGCTGTCTAAGGACATCAGGGACAAGATTGTAGACATGCACAAGGCCGGAATAGACTACAAGACCATTGGCGATAAGCTGGGTGAGAAGGAGACAACTGTTTTTCGAAAATGAAAGAAACACAAAATGACCCTCAATCTCCCTCGGTCTGGGGCTCCATGCAAGATCTCACCTCGTTGGGTATCAATGATCATGAGAAAGGTGAGGGATCCGCCCAGATCTACACAGGAGGAGCTTGTTTATGATCCCAAGGCAGCTGGGACCACAGTCACCAAGAAAACCATTGGTAACACACTATGCCGTAATGGATTGAAATCCTGTAGTGCCCGTAAGGTCCCCCTGCTCAAGAAGGGACATGTACAGAACCGTCTGAAGTTTGCCAATGAGCACCTGAACGACTCGGAGAATGCTTAGGAGAAGGTGATTTACTTTGGTATCATAATGACTCGCTATGCTTGGAGGAAGAGGAATTCTGACTATGACCCCAAGAACACCATCCCAACAGTCAAGCATGAAGGTTTAAGCATTATGCTTTGGGGGTGTTTCTCCGCTAAGGGGACAGGTGGACTTCACTGCATCAAAGGAAATATGGATGGGGCCATGAAATACTAGGTGACAACCTCTTTCTCTCAGCCAGGTCTGTAAAAATGGGTCATGGATGGGTCTTCCATTACGTCATGACCCTGAAAATACAGCAAAGGCAACAAAGGAGTGGCTTAAGAAGAAGCACATTCAGTTGGTAGGGCGTCCCCCCCCATGGGCCTCGGCCAGCAGCGGACCCGGGTTCGATTCCAGCCCGCGGTCGTTCTCTGCATGTCACTCCCCTCTCTGCCCCATTTCAACTGTCTCTACACTATCAATAAAGCATAAAAATGCAAAAAAAAATATCTTTAAGAAGAAGCACATTAAGGTCATGGAGTGGCCTAGCCAGTCTCTGGACCTTAATCCAATAGATCTGTGGAGGGAGCTGAAGCTCAAGCGACAGCCTCGAAACCTTAAAGATTAGGAGAGGATCTGCAAAGAGGAATGGTCCAAATATCCTCCTGAGATGTGTGCAAACCTGGTCATCAACTACAAGACACGTCTGACCTCTGTACTTGCCAACAAGGGTTTCTCCACCAAGTACTAAGCAATGTTTTGATAGGGAATCAAATACTTATTTCACTCAATGAAATGCTAAATAATTTATGTCTTTTTTAATGTGATTTTCTGGATTTTCTTTTTGATATTCTGTCTATCACTGTTAAAATAAACCTAGCATTAAAATTATAGACCGTTCATTTCATTGTAAGTGGACAAACTTACAAAATCAGTGAGGGATCAAATACTTATTTTCTCCACTTTATAACTTAGTTATTTTTTTCATTTTAAACCTAAAAGGTCATCATGAACCTAAATGAGAACAAATTAAATTAAATTCCAGGAGGAAAGGAATACGATTATTTTAGACAGAAATGGGTTAAAATTGTTCCACAATGTAAAAAGGAGGGTATGGTACTTGTCAAATGGTAAAAGCTCATTTGGAAACATGCCATTGAATTGCAAAAAACACTGTCAAATCACAGTGACACATTGAGATCAAACCACAAAATGCAGATTTCACCCGGCGTCGCTACGTCAGTGCTACAGTGGTAATAATGATCATCTCCTAAAGCATCAAATTGCGGAAGTGCGGAGAACAAAAATAATGAGACTAACTTAAGCCTTGCCGTTTTGAAAAAGATAAATGAAGGCTGTTTGAAGACGATGGGAGAAAAATTCTCAGACAAGCCTCAGTGGGAGGTAGACATGACGGGGTGTGGCGGGCGGCTGAGGCAAACGCTCTCTTCTCATTTCACCGTGATTGGCAGCGGCGTGATGATAAGCTAATAAGCAAGAGGCTGACATTTGGATAGATAAAGATGAAATATTCCGCCCGGGTCCAGGGTGTGTTTTGTAATTGGCCCCAGCCAGTAGCCCTGTGATTGCGTGGCCGGAGCCGTGCCTCTGGGGCTCAAGTGAGGACGTTTTCAGCTACAGACAAGCCCCACTGAGATTAAGTGGTGGGGGGGCAGGCAAGGGTCAAATTGCTTTTAAAATGCCATGGGTCTCAAAACGGGAAAAAAACAGTCCAGAGACACCCCCATGACTCTCTCAGGTGTTGTGAGGAGATTGGAGCAAGTGGTTGTGATCTGTCTATTAAATATGTCATGAATACGAGGGTGTGAAGAGTCTTATACATGCCTTAAAGACAGTGCATGTGGCAGGGATGCAAACAGGTGAGGGGTCAAAAATAGTACATACCGGCGACTCGTTGGGCGTGCGCGTCGCAGCGACGCATGTTTATCGTAACGTCTGGTGTTTTCACCATAAAGACTAGCGCAGGGTGTCAAACACACATCAAACTAAGGGCCAAACATGTCTACTGACATGCCTTCTTTTTAAAAACAACATATCTACGTATATAACCTGCGTACATACAGGGCAGGGACATAGGCCAGGTTTTGTTTCAACATTTTGGGTGATAAATTATAGGCGGGGGTATGGGGTGCTCCCCCAGACATTTAAGTGTCGAACACTTAATTTCCTGCATTCTGGTTGATTTTTATCCACCAATCTGTGCCTTTTCTGCATAAATGTATGGTTGAAATGTCTATTTTTCTGTGAAGGAAAAGACAACATTCAGGTTCCTGGTGCAAACATATCAAATCTTTTGGGTATTTTTTGGTTTTAGTCTCTTGATTAAAAGACAACTTTAGTGAGATATGTTTTCATTAAACAGATCTCTTGCACTCTCCTACACAATAGGGGCTTTTAACGTTGTGATATCTGATACTCTATAAATAATGTTTTTATGTACCATATCAAACTTTC
Source organism: Ammodytes marinus (assembly GCF_949987685.1). Lineage (NCBI taxonomy): Eukaryota > Metazoa > Chordata > Actinopteri > Uranoscopiformes > Ammodytidae > Ammodytes > Ammodytes marinus. The sequence goes on from NC_137226.1 coordinate 20,966,826, forward strand.
TTTATTAAAATGAAGGGAAAATATGTTTGGGGAAGTATCAGAAATGTTCCTATTCATTTCAGTTGTTGGAGGGAGGGGGGGGGGGGTCTATTTGAATGACAGCCTCTGGCAGGCAGAGTGCCAGTGATACACCGTATGGCTGCCAAAGGAAATAAACTGAGGAGTAAGGACCTTACCTGCATAAATCTCTCCCATTTGGGTTTGTTTAAAGCACAGGGCATGAGTAAACGCAGTACAGAGCAGATATGTCCACTGTCATAACTCAGCATCATACTCCGCTAACAGAATATTTTATCACGTTTTAAACCACGCATGGGCAGTGATGTGATACATGTTTGCTCAAGCATCAGAATGCTGCTAGTGTCCAGTGTGCTGAAACTGATGCATTTCACTACATTTCAAGTGCAGTGATCTGATCATCAAAACATGATCAGATCTTCCTCAAATTATATCTGATCAGGAGCTGTGTGCTAAAAGTTCACATCAACACAGCAAGTCCTATGGTTTTGTACTGTGGGTGAAATGACAAGGACAATAACCAAGAGATTTTATTTACCATATTAAATGGTAATATTTGAAACAAATATTGGGGGTTCCTACACATTTTCCATTTCAAAATGACATTATTTTCCAGACTCAAATTTAAAGACTTGTATGTAGAGTTATAGATAGATATAGATTTATTAAAACTACTTAAAAGCAAACCGAGACTTGCCTAACCTTTACAGTTTGATGACTTAATCTGACCCCTTGATCGGCAGAGTCAGAGAGGTTGTGTGAGGAAGGGTCTCTCTTTGTGGACCAGGTTTCACTTCAGACCCCCTGCCTAACATCTGACCATCCACAGTGCTCTATAAGGCGGCAGGGAGGTTGAAAGAGCAGGAAGTGCCCAAGCATCTCCTCTCCATGTCCAGGCCTTTCAGCTCCCCCTTGTCAAAGAGCACCTCTGCTCTACTACAAAGCCTTTGGGCTGGGGCAGGTAGGGGGGGGGAGGAAATAAAAGATTGATCTACAAAGGGTCCTGTTCCTACTCATGTGTCCCAGGCATAACACAGGCAGAGGGCAGCCGCTGTGGCAGAATGAGGGCAAGGCACGGTATGGCAATGCTTGAGTTTGGACAATTAACAAGCTTCTTTTAACATTAACTTGAAAATTGGAGCTATTAGTGATACAAGTTAAGGCAAGGCAAGGCAAGTGTATTTATATAGCACAATTCAGACACAAGGCCATTCAAAGTGCTTTACAGGGGCAAGATTAAAATACATAATACACATTAGAAAGGCGAATGAATAGAAACAAAACATTTAAAAGTGAATAATAATATAACATTAAGCGGTGAACTATAAGTGTTAAGGAGTACATAAGACTACATCAGCGACAACTGATAATTTTCATTATCTATGATTCTGTAGATTGTAGGAGTATACAATAGAAATACTTCAACCAATCTGACTGAGTATAAGCTATTTTGTAAAGAAAAATGGGCAAACATGTCAGTCTCTAGATGTGCTGGTAGAGACATACCCCAAAATACTTGCAGCTGTAAGTCTGTAAATTCCAGAGAAAGGTGGTTCTACAAAGTATTGACTCTGGGGCTGAATACTTTTGCACACCACATTTGTTACGTTTTTTATTTATAAGAAATGTATTCATTCCACTTCACAATTATGCGGCAGTATGTGTTGGTCTATAACATGAGATCCCAGTAAAATAAATGTATGCGTGTGGTTGTAACGTGACAAAATGTGGAATAGTTCAAGGGGTATGATTACTTTTGCAATTCACTGTACATACTGTATCAGTTTATTTCTGATTTAGGAATATAAATGTTCCCTTTTTAAATTAGTCACTAAAAACTAATACGCACTTCATATACCAGTTTCATCTGAACTAAAACAATATTAAATCCAGTCATATTCTATTGTTCTTGGATCAGATTGTGTAAAGTGTTTATGTAGATATGTATTGAGTAGTCTGAGGGAGAGATATGCACCCTTAAATCTGGTTATTTGATTGTTTTATCGACAAAATGCAGGACATTGAGGGGGAAAAACAACCTTTTACAGTTTCCCAAAGGCTGAGATGATGACAGAGTAAAAGCAGCAAATCCCTATAATTGAGAGGCTGGAAGCAAGATATGGCTGGCATGTTTGCTTGATGATTGACTTCAATAATTATTTGTTACGGTAAAGATTAATGTCAGTTAATTTTCTGTGGATTGACTGACATATCTTCTTACTATTTCAGCAATAAATCGTAGAAAAATAGTAGATGGATCTTTGTAGGATTAGCTAATGTACAATAAAGTTTAATTTAATGAGGTGGTTTCATTGGCCTCAAGACACCTGACAAAAAAATTAAATACATTTTTTTATAATTTAAAGAGAGAGAAAATACATATACATGAAAAGGAACATAAAAGGGAAATACATTTCAATGAAAAAATCAATGTGAAACCAGATAGAAAAATGTGAGACATCTTAAGTTTAAATTGAAGGAAGAGTGCAGACCTCCCAGGGAAACGGGGCCTTCTGTCTGCTGTATCGATGTCCCATTGATTCAGGCTTTGTGTCTCACCATGGCCCCCCCTCATCTCCTTTAGAGCTACTTAATATGTTTGAAGAGGGCTCCGGTGCTTCTCATCTGTAAAAGGCAGAGACCGTTTTCTTTTACCCACGTTAGAGGTGGTGTTGGTGGGGAGGTTTGCGGGGCTTGTGAGGTGGTTGGTGGTGCTTCTGCTCTGAAGTCTTGCCTGGAGGGAGCCTAGCTTTATTGGCTGGAAGGGGAAAGCCAGCGGAGTTGTTAGGGGCCTGAGAACTGGGATGAGAGGGAGCTTTTGAAACTTCCCACATCGGCATTAGAGGGATGAGCTTCTATTCAGCGCGTTCAACTTCCAGCCTACACCGACACATCCGCTAATACACACACGCACATAAAAAAGGCCTGCATATCCAAGCAAATATAGCAACACACACACACACACACCTCTTTATGTGCTGCTGGGTGAGTAGAGGCTGGGCTCTAATTGGTCCTATGGGAGATTGGCAGGGCGAGCAGAGCAACAAGGAGGCCAGACAAACAACGGGAGTGGCAGGAAGGAAAGGGCCACCGCTCCACAAGTACAGAGACAACCACCATAGAAGGCAGGATGAAGGGAAGGAGCTCGCTCACAGCTCGCAGTAATGTTCAATGAATGTGAGAGGTAGAATGTACATTAATGTGTTCTCAATTAGGGGAGACCGGGGCTAGTAGGCACACTTTTTACTCTAGTGAGAATTGCTCATCACCTAAACATCTTTCAATAGACTACATTAAATTGAAGCTTAAAGGCCTATTTCACCGGTTGGAATATGAAGGTGTATTGAACTCGGAGATCCTATTTAGTATAAATGTGCAAAAAAAAATTGAAATCGGATCATTTTAGCCTGAGAAAAGGCAGAAAGAGTGTTTTATGGTCTCACTGTCTAAACCTACAGTTTCCTTACTGTGACATCACAGTAAGGGTCAGGAATAACAGGACAGCTGGGCCAAGGGAAGACTAAGGGAAGACTGAGGGAAGAAAAACCTAATTCATTATATTATAATAGTTATTTTATAATGATAGAACGCTGGTTCCGTATGGGTGAAGTATTCCTTTAAGGTGTTGCTTGAAATGTGTACCCCTCACTTTTTCTAACTTATTGTTGTAAAAAGTTAATTAATCATCAAAGACACCTTTACACATTGTGACAACCAACCCCATCAAGGGGTCGGTTGTCACACACTATGGGGTTGTTTGTCACAATGTGATCTTAATGGGAATAATCTTGAAAAAGAATGCAAGAAAGCAGAACTAAATTTGAAAGTTTAATTGCATTGTTAAATTGACAAATAGGCCTACATAACTTACTGTAGCCTTGGCAGCTGGTCTAGTTTGGGATGCACTGGGTTGTTTGGATTTTGTTGCCCTTTTTTCTTTTGCATGCTAGCTTCCTTTTCCTGCTCTATTCCTTCCTTCTCTGGGGTGTCAGTGAGGATACAGCTTGACAATTTATTTCGTTATTGGGTTCCTTTTCTGGCTGCAGCCTTAAGATAACATGTGACAACCAACCCCCCAAAAAATGTGACGACCAACCCCAACTTGAATTTCTTGCTAGCGTCAAGGCCAACAACCATCTGACAACTAATTAGCTTGCTAACCACAATCTAAACTATAGTTTACCCTTCACACTTTTTTAGGGTAACAAGCGTTTTGTTATAAACCAATTGTGTAAAAGCCTAGAAGAAAAATACTAGGAGGAGCTAAATATTTTCAATTTGACATGAAAAACACAAACAGTCCTCTCACCTCAAATTCAGCAGTCTAACTAAGGAATACTATGTAGGTGAACTCTGATCCCAATTCTGGATATTTACATACCAAAATTTCACAGACAGCAACAACGATTGTGACAAATGACCTCGTTCTCCCCTACTATACTTATAAACAAGTGTAAGGCACTTACCTTACTTGAATCTCTTCTTTCAATGTTACTGTCTACTTCTACTCAGCTACAATTCAGTGGGAAATATTCAACTTTTGACACCACTACATTTATCTTATCAGTTAAGTTACTAGTTACTTTAGTTTAGAATTAAGATTTTAGCACTACCGAAACGTATCCAGGCTACAAACTCAGATAAAACATGAAGCAGAAACTCCAATAAATCCCATTGATTCAAGGCAATCAAGAGGACTACCTTCAAGACATCTCCATACTTAACTCATTTCCCTATCCATACCCCCCCCCCCGCTCTCCCACAGGACTAGGGTGCCGAGAGAGAGGTATAGAGGGATGGAGATGGTTGTTGAAGCAGATGAAAGGAATCAGTGAGTATAGAGGCTCTAACCTGCAGCCAGCACCTTGGTCTTCCTCCCTTTCAGCAGTCTCTGCACTCGGCACAGCTGCAGGTGGTTCTCATGGCGGCGGCTATTCTTCTGGATACGCTGCGACACCTCACCTACCGCAGCCACCGCCCCTAAAAACACACACACCACATTTCTATTAACATAGCATACTGTACATGTGAGGACACTCAATGAGGAATTCTTTAAGAATATAACAGCCTCCACACACATCTACCTCTGGAGTGCGTCGCCTTCCGTTACAGCTGCCTCTCTCGCGCTTTTTTCGGACACACAAGGAACGTCTCAACTGCTGCTGCTGCAGCGCTGCTTCTAAAAGCCCTGTCTTTCTACATAGAGTTTTCATAGATAATTCCCATTAATACAGAGTTGTTTCATGTCATGTTATGATGCATATGATTAATATTGAGTTTCGGCAGTAATCCTAGTGCCTCGTTACTTTTCTTTTTTCACATTTTCGCTCTTGGTGAGTTTTATTTAGAAGGAAACAAACAGGGAAATCCTGAAACTACAGGGAATGCTGCTGGTATGACTGTCAACAGAGTATTTCTCTATTAGTTAAAGCAGAGAGACGCGCGTCTCCCTGAAAAAATAGGCGAGCCTCCTGAGGTAAAGTGAAGCGTCTCTGCAGACTCGCCTCAGACGGCCGTCTGCAGCGTGGCCAAGGTTGGATGTGTGGCCGCTCTAGGTTGATTTCACGGTCGGTGAAAAAAAGTCAGACGCAGACGCGCAGTAGAAGTAGGATGTGTGTGGAGTCTGTAATATTTCTTAATACATCAGACCATTGTGAGAAAAGCTTCAAATCACTGAACCCGACTGTTCATACATGTTTAGTCATATATTTGAGAATGTATGGTTAACCTGGGGATTAAATGGTGGAGTCAGCAACTCTTAAGAACACTTGTTGTCAAAATCACTGTCAAATTTTTCTCTCATTTCCTGTTTTTCAGATCCAAACACAATGTCTTTTTTCAAAAATACACTAAAACCTATTGCATGCTACCAAATGGTGCACAGGTACACAGAGAGAAATGTTAAGTGGTTAAGATCTTAGCAGAATAATTTCAGTTCAAATCAGAGGTCCAGCAGAGAACTTAACTGAGCTGGGCAAATGGAAACCTCGCGACAATCATGACTGGTCCTGATGCTCTGCCCAATGGGTCTGGAGGGGCTTGGTGTTGTGTTTTTTTTAATGTATGTATGTATGTATGTATGTATGTATGTATGTATGTATGTATGTATGTATGTATGTATGTATGTATGTATGTATGTATGTATGTATGTATGTATGTATGTATGTATGTATGTATGTATGTATGTATGTATGTATGTATGTATGTATGTATGTATGTATGTATGTATGTATGTACGTACGTACGTACGTACGTACGTACGTACGTACGTACGTATATATGTGTGTGTGTGTGTGTGTGTGTGTGTGTGTGTGTGTGTGTGTGTGTGTGTGTGTGTGTGTGTGTGTGTGTGTGTGTGTGTGTGTCCTGTTAACAAAAGACAACACTGTACAGGAAAATCAAAACTAGGAAGATTTAAGTAGTAAAAAGGCTTCTTTAAATCACCTCTGCAGTCACAGCCAAAACACAGCAGGTAGCAAACAACGTGAAGACCATAAGTGTTTATGTGTGTCCAAAGTTGTTATCATTCATTGAAAAACAATAAAAACCTCAGCCTGATATGACTTGACCCTAGAATGTGTGTGTGTGTGTGTGTGTGTGTGTATGTGTGTGTGTGTGTAGGCAAGCCTATGCATGGTGATATTAATGAGAGCGAAGCGGGGCTCCACCACAGAGGCCCATGTAGCCCATAATGCATTGCACTCCTTCTAATCGGCTGAGCTGTCAGTCTGTAATTGTCTGCAAACAACAGCAGCCCCCAATAATCACAGCTCATTTGGTTGAATAAACCTACTTCCTCCACAACACGAAAACCAATCCCACCTCAGCTCCTGTACAACAGCTGGTTGCTTTAGGAACGATGGAGTGATGATGTAATACATTCTCTGTCTTTACCCAGACAACTGACAAGTTATAAAGACTGTTAGAAAGAAAGTTAGTGAATTAACCTGAATCAACTTAAATGTTTTGTCAGTGCTGGCATAATTTTTTTATTTATGCTTTTGTTGTTTTTTATTTCAGTTAATTGTATTTCTGTGAATCACTTTAAACTTTGTTTGACAAGTGCTATATTAATAAAGCTCATTATAATAATTCACATATCACACACATGTTTCTTAAAAAAAAAGAAGAAAAACACTTTTCACAAGACACAAACCCAATGCATCAGAGTCAGTGTTGGGAATAACGCCGTTTAAAATAACGGCGTTAGGTAACGCTGTTCTTTTTTCAGTAACGGCGTAATCTAACTAATTACTTTTTCCGTCGTTACAACGCCGTTATCGTTACTGAACGTTAAATGCGGTGCGTTACTATGAATTGATTGAATAAACTGTGTAATCCGAAAGCACCCCTGGCTCATACTACACAAACTGCTAGAAAGGAGACCGGTGGGTTAACAACAAGACAAGCGATTGTTATTTCTTATTGTTTTAAGATGTGTTTTATTCAGTGTGGATGACATTATAACTGTCAGTTAGCGCCGTCACGTCAGTCAGCCGGAGCGCCTGTTTAGTGAAGTTTCTTTTTCTTTCTCTCTCTGTTGTGTGAGTGCGTGTGCGTTGCCGCAGTAACCACCTATCAATCCACGGTTGAAACGTGCTCTCCCTGAGTTTGTTTGCATCGCCCTTGTGAGTAAGTGCATGGAGTTTCCCGATCTCTATAAATTATAATTTATGCACGTTATTAAACAGCAGCGATTCGCCGGTTGCAACAGCTGTTTAGCGTGTCATCATTAGCCGAATATTGCTACTGTTATTTTCCTGGGATCTGTATGCTGCTGTGCATGTTAAAGAAGGAAATAGGCTAAACATAGGATAAATCCTTACTCCTCCTCTCATCGTCTCATGCTTCATAGTCTGACGTTTTTGGCCTTCAGTGATAGCAGATCAGCACGGTACATTCAGCAGTTTCCTCTACTACTTTTGTTGAGAACGAAATAGGCTAGGCCTACTTGAAGTGCAGGATAAACCTCTTGCTGTCTGTTGATGTGCAATACATATTGAAGGTTATGTAGCCTACAAGTAGGCCTACCTGTCTGTTCTACTCATTTCAACTGACTTGTGAAAACTGCTCAGAAAAATCCAAATTTGTTGACAATTTTTTTTTTTTACAGTAGGCTAACGCAAATAGTTACTTTCCCTGGTAACTAGTTACTTCTATTATAAAAATAATTCAGTTACTAACTCAGTTACTTTTTGGAAAAAGTAGTGAGTAACTATAACTAATTACTTTTTTAAAGTAACGTTCCCAACACTGATCAGAGTAAACCTTATGAGTTCTGATGATTTAAATGTGGAAATATCTGATCCAACACTAGTCAATAGAACTTTATGTGACTAAGTCAGTGCACACTGTCAGTACTATAAAGATTTCCATACAAAAGACTACGGACAAAGTTAAACTAGTATTCAAAAAGTACTGAGGAATTGATTTGATTGATTGATTAAATGTCTTTCAGACATATATAAAAAAATACAAAACAAAATTATGTTTAAATTATTTTACAAAAAAGAAAAAACATTACAATTTACATATATTGATATGATATGCCTGAAAAGGAGTAGGAAGAAGTATGAATGTATTTAATCCTACCCCTTTTACACAAAAGCAGAACCACTTAGTCGATCAACGGCATATCAAAACTGAGAAAAAGTTCCATGTAAATCTGACTGATGATGAACTCTGTCAATAGAAAAACTGCATTATTCCACATCTATCTGTGTATAGAGAAGTCTTTCACAAACTACCTTCATTACTTTTCATGCACAAAGCTTTTAAAATCTTCGCCCCAGAACAAATAGGCAAATCATCAAAATAGACAGAAGCATCCAATTACTGTGTACAATGCCAGCCATAATAATTGCTGCAAACATTTTGAGCTGAGCATCATTAACGCAATCCAAAATAACAACAAAGAGTCGGATTCTAATTTCAAGCTCAACTTTCGGCTTGCTTTTGTTTTTCTGTGTACGCTGAAAACCTCTGCTGCATATGAACTTGATCCTCGGGGTGACTTGTCTACACCAAAATAATCACGGCCCTTAATTGGCACGCTTAACTTCACAACAATTACAATGTAAAGCAAACAACGCATCCGCACAGACGTTCTTTTTTCCCCTTTGTTGCACATGTTTGGAATATTTACTATTGCCTTTTTTTGCTTAAGAAAAAAAAAACTCCTAATTACAGTATTCTTGGGCTGAGCTCAGGCCGAGGCATTAATAATACATCTAGCCTATTACATTTTCTGAAGATATCTTTCCACTTGGTACGGCTCTTTATTCTCATTTATTCACTATTTAGACTGTGTTTGACCGTGTTAACTATTACTGTTAAATTCCCTGACAGAGTTGGAGAGTTGCTTCCAGCTAGGGTCAGACCTGGTTATGCTTACCACGGCAATGTTAAGGCTTCCGAGTGTCATATTTCTGCATTTACAAAAAATTAAATCCAGCCCGAATTCACTGTGAGGGTTGTGTGTGTGTGTGTGTGTGTGTGTGTGTGTGTGTGTGTGTGTGTGTGTGTGTGTGTGTGTGTGTGTGTGTGTGTGTGTGTGTGAGTGAGAGAGAGAAAAAAACAAAGAGATAATAACAACAACAACAACAACAAAGCCTCTTGTGATTATATCTGCTAGTTTGCTTAATCAGATACAATGTGATTTGTCTGGAATTTCTTTTTTTAAATAATTCCCTTTACAATACAACCGGGCTGACTACAGGAAGTTTTTTTTACACACACACTCACACACACACACGCGCACACACACACACAAGCAGCAGCGAGCAGAGTTTAAAAAAAAATCTCTAATGAGAAGAGGAAGAGGCGATGGTGGAGCACATTTAGATATGTACCTTCATCTTAGAGTCAGGGGCTGTTTTAATTTGTAAGCAAAGGCAGCACACCAAGCAATGAGATTTTAATTGATACACATAAATAATTCCTTGTGTACATTCCGCACTCGAGTCAGATTTGCTGTTTATTTGACGATTTGAAATGAGTCATTATAGGGGATTCGTGTTGATGTTGAAAGATTTTATTTATTAATATCGCTTCCCCGCTTAATATCCCTCTGATCCGCTACCAATTAATTATGTCAAAATCCACGTCAAAACTTTGAACTTACACGCCTATCGAGCATTTGCCTCACTTTCGGTTTTCTACACCATCCGAAGCCAAGCTGTGACAATAACAAATGAGGAATGAAAGGGAGAGAGAGCACTTTCTTTTGTTCCTCAAATGAATATAATGAGTGCTGTCTTTCACTATGACAGAGTCTGACTTGCTGAGATCAAAGTGTTGATTTTTCCTCTGTTTGTTTGCATGCTGTTGGAGGACTTGGCCCCTACATTCTGTAATTGTGCTATAGCTTTTCTTGAGTCTCTTCTTGTGTTTCAAACTACTTGTCACAGGTAGGAAGGGATCCACTGTTTGAGTGAAGCCAAACGTCTGTGTGTGTAGTGAGGCGAAACACATCATCGCAGCCCCATCACTAGCTGTAAGGTTGCCCGTCACAGACAAACCCTGAATGTCACATGACAGCTTGGGGAGAGGGAGGTGACAGCAACAACCTCAGCTTCACACATGTGAGAATGTGAGTGTGCAGCTCCACACACACTAGCTACACAATATAGAGCAAGGGGTAAATGGAATAGTTCTACATTTGTACGTATAGCAATATAGAGTTCAACAATACTTTGCAAATAAACAAGTCCTAACAAGACCACAAGCGTGTTTAGTGATAGTGTAGAGTAGGGGTGTGCATGCGTGCATACCCAGTTGTCGTGAACAGTCGTAAGTAGCCTCAGTGCAATACAACTTTCATAAGTCTACACATATAATATCAAAACAAATAACCCATATTTTTAATCTTTCCATCTCCTCCGGTATTGTTCCTAAAGTTTGGAAAAAAGCTCATGTCATCCCATTGCATAAAGGGGGTGACAAAAGTGATCTCAATAATTACAGGCCAATTTCAAAACTCCCATGCCTGGCAAAAATCCTAGAATCAGTTATTAATAATCAGTTGAAAACCTTTTTATCCAGTGCTTCCATTCTGAGCCCATTTCAATCTGGTTTTAGGGCAGGTCACAGTACTGTATCTGCTGTCACTTTGGTCTTAGACAACATTGTTACAGCTATCGACAATAAAAAGCACTGTGCAGCACTTTTTGTTGATCTGTCAAAAGCCTTTGATACTTTAGATCACCATTTGCTTTTACAGAGGCTGCATGATATTGGTTTTGATTATTCTACATGTAGCTGGTTTAGGGACTATCTCTCTGATAGACAGCAGTCAGTAAAACTGGGAAGCCACCAAACTGAGTTTTTAACAGTTACAAATGGTGTTCCGCAGGGCTCAATTTTAGGTCCAGTCCTATTCACAATTTACATCAATAACATTGTTTCATCGCTACAAAACTGTCAAGCCCATTTGTATGCTGACGACACTGTACTGTATTGCATTTCTGATTCGGTCCATCAATCTGTTCAGAACCTTCAGAGCTCTTTTAACACCCTGCAGGACTGTCTAGTGGACCTCAGGCTTGTTCTTAATACAGACAAAACAAAATATATGTGTTTCTCCAGAGCAAGAACTATACATTTTAATGATCTTAATATTCATACAAATAATGGATCTCAAATTGAAAGAGTCACTGAATATAAATATCTCGGCATCTGGATAGATGAAAAAATATCTTTTAAATTTCACATAAAAAATCTTGTCTGTCGTCTGCGACAAAAGATTGGATATTTTTATAGGAACAGAGCCACCTTCCCGTTGTTCAGTAGGAAAAGGATTATTGAGGCAGTTTTTATGTCTGTCCTTGATTACGGTGATGTGGTTTATAGGCATGCATCTCAATCATGTCTTAAACTCCTAGACTCCGTTTTTCACTCTGCCCTAAGGTTCATTACAGGAGATGCTTATGACACTCACCATTGTCTTTTATATGAAAAGGTTGGGTGGTCCTCTCTTAAAGAGAGACGTGATGCACATTGGCATATTTTTATATATAAAGCCCTGACCGGAAAGCTGCCACTCTATTTGACAACAATGCTGCATATTTCAGATGGGCTTTATCAAACCCGCTCAACTGAAATGCTCATGTTATATGTTCCATACGCCCGGTCTGACCTTGGTAAGACTGCTTTTAGCCACAGTGCCCCTGACTCCTGGAACAGCCTACAACATCAAATTAAAATAAATACACGCATAACTGTTAACCAATTTAAAGTTATTATTTTGAATCAGCCCCACTCCACTTGTAACTGTTTTAATTAGGCTATTGTTCTGTTTTATTCAATTAATCTGAATGTTTTAATTGTTGTTGTCTCTTTGTAAGCTTGTTCTGTATTCTCATTGTATATTGTGTATCTGTCTCGACGTCATTGTAAAAGAGGGTAACCTCAATTGATCTTTCGAGAATAAATAAAGGAAAATGAAATAAGTAAAAAGCACAAAAAGTGATAATGACGGTGAACAAATAATAAGTGAATGTGTGTGTGTGTGTGCGCACAACCGTAGTTCACGTCAACTGTGTGTGTGTAAAGGTGAATACACGTGTGTGTGTGCGTGCGTGCGTGCGTGCGTGCGTGTGCGCGCGTAGTCTGCAAGACAGGCAAGGGTGGGTGGTGCGGACAACGACAACGACACCCCTAGTGTAAAGTTTATCTTTATACCTGCTCCCCTTGGCTACCAGTGTTCGAACTAAGCTAACCTGGATGAGAGACCTTTGCCCATTTCTACATGAAAAATGCACGCACAGTTACAGGAAGAGTTTCTGTCGACTTTCTTGAGCTGGAGAGTGAAGCAAAAAGCTAAAAATAAAAAAATATTGAACTGTGCAGATATGCAAAATTATTACTGAGGCAGAAAAGACACCTACTTGAAAGCTGCTGAAACTCTGGGTTGTCTGGACTTGTGTTGGCAGTCAGATCCTGTAGGAAATGCTTGTACCTGTGAGAAGACAGAAAAATGGTAAAACATTTAATTGGAAAAAATGTAAAAAGAGTTAACTAGAACAGCAAGCACTAACAGCACCACAGCCACAGTTGAACAGTGCACACTGTAAAAATAAAACAAGTTAAGAAAACTCTAAATGTTTAATGTAACTGCCTGCGCTACTTTTGAGGCCAACTAAGACGCTTAAGTTTGAAGGAAAACAGGCCTTCATTTGAACCAACTAATTATATTGTGTTGGGATAATTCAACTTTTCATTCATAGGTAATGTAACTTCAAGTTTGCCAGTGCGGTGTGTTCGCACCTTTATGCCAAACCGCATCAGTAACACCAACCTGTAGGATCGCACCAATCAAGAGCCAATAGAGACACAGCTGATAAGGAGAAAGTGGAGCTGGATAGGTCACACACTAAGAAAAAGCAAAATGGCAATAACCAAACAGGCACTAACATGGAACCCACAAGGCAAACGGAGCAGAGGGAGACCCAAAAACACCTGGAGAAGGAGCACAGAGACGTGAAAAAGATAGGACTGACGTGGAAACAGCCGGAGAGGATGGCCCAAGACAGACAAGGGTGGAAACGATTCATCAATGGCCTATGTTCTGAAAGGAATTTAAAGGCCTAAGTAAGTAAGTGACTGTTACTCAATCCAAAGGTTATAAATGATGAGAGAATCAAGACCTGAGACAAATCATTAGGAAAGTGGAACTCATCTCATCTAAAAAAAAAAAAAAAAAAAACTATTTGAAACATCTGATTAAATGAATCATACAAAAGCCTGGCTGAGAATAGCATTTCCAAAATACAATTTACATTGCAAGACTGTAATTTAATAATGTATGTTTTATGAATTACTTTGATGGATCAAACTAATGGATAGTCTCCCCTATTCTCTCTACACTCTATTCTACCAAAAGCATATTTATAATCCCCTTGTTAAGTAGGGGTTTAAAAATAAACGTGTTCGTCCAAAAATGTTCTGTGTGGAATGTTTGATTAATAGGTTTCTTCATTCTATGAACTAAATATGAATTAAGCTCACACACACTCGAATTTATTCTACACCTCAGCAGGTCTAGAAAAGTAACTCATGCAAACCTGGTAGACCAAAACCGGTCCTTCTGGTTAGCTGAAACATTGATGTTTTGTTTGTTCATTAGTGTTGTGGTGTTTGTGCTTATGTGTACTGGTTCACAGCTACATGGCTAACGCCTTTGACTTTTTCCCTGTTTCCTAATTTTGATGTGTTGTATGCCCCTGTAACACACTTTGAAAGGCCTTGTGTCTGAATTGTGCTATATAAATAAACTTGCTTTGCCTTAATGTGGATCACACATTATATTTATTTTATTAGTCCTCTATTTCACTAAATATTTCTTGCTGAATTAACCTCACCTATATCTTAGTAGGTTTTTTGGGGGTTACTTAGAGTGCAAAATCTGCCCCTCTGGTGAATCAGACAAAAACAGCACGAACATTGTTCAACCAATTGGGATTACTATTCCATGAAGACCAAGATGAGTGTATTACAGGGTTTGAGTGAAAAATGTTATGCCTACCTCTAACAAACAAGCATGAGCTGGAGTTGTCCAGAAATTATCCAGTGCCTTGGACTGTCACTCTCACTTATAAAGAATAGACCTCCAGGACCACAGCTACAACTTACACAAAGAAAACTCAATAGATATTCAGCAGCCTGGCCTAACCAGGACAGAAGAGAAAAGTCTGACCTGAAAATGCACTGCATCTGTGGTGAAATGAAGTATGTTATCGTACCCATTTCAGTGTCATCTAAAGTAAAAAATTTGAAGAGCATCAGTTTCCCCAGCAATCTTTATCCTTTTTACTAGGATAATGTGGCCTTGAAATCCATTGACAACTGACATTGATTTCCAGTGTGTGTCTGCCTTGGCAGCACTCTCTTTGTGCAGTCTGGGCTTGTTTTAGAGACATAGTGGTGCCACAGAGAGGCCATTAGTAATGCCTGCACACTGTACACCTCTGCTACTGGTCCATGTCGTGGCATGAGTCGGTCGAGACATGTGTAAGAGGGTGACAAAAGTCTAGTGTGATGGTGTATACGGCATGTATGCTGTGTGTAAGGAATATAACAACCAAATGTTGAGTCTAAGGTGCACTTGGAAACATGCTTGCCTGACCCCTGATGATCTATGATGATCCGTTTACTGAATGGGGAGCTGTTTTTGCTCTTTTGAGCATTTGGAAGAGGTAGTGTATTCAGAGATATTTGGGTAAATACTAAGGGTTAAGTATGTTAAAGAAATATAAAAAAAATGTATATAAATAAAAATTAAAATAGGGGGCGCCCTTAGCTCAGTTGGTAGGCGTCCCCCCCAAGGGCCTCGGCCAGCAGCGGACCCGGGTTCGATTCCAGCCCGCGGTCGTTCTCTGCATGTCACTCCCCTCTCTGCCCCATTTCAACTCTGTCTCTACACTATCAATAAAGCATTAAAAAAAAATGCCCAAAAAAATATCTTAAACAAATATATATATATACATTTATTTATTTAAGATTATTTAAAAAAATATCAATATGCTTCATTATTTTTATACAGCTTGTATTAAAGTCAGTGTTCAAACAGGAACATGATCCTGTATCATTACGTTTTGCGTCCCGAGGAATTGGGAAATTATCATGAAGAAAGAGGATGTTGTTTTTTGTGGCAAAACTACTTTGTCCTCTTCTTGTCACAAAGTCAATACAAGTAGCCTATGGGTCTCAAAGGTTTATCGCACGGATGGTTTTTTTCCTCTACAAAAACAATTTCCATGCTAACTATTAACTAGCTAATACAATACACCAGGAGTCAGTGGACGAACAGAGAAAGATCAAGAAGGATTTCCCAATATGACACTGCAGACATCTCCCTCCATACAAAGGCCTGCTATCTACTGAAGTTTTTTTTCTAAGATAGTAACAACAACTAAACGATCTCCACGACAACTGAGCACCTCCATCAGCTTGAGCAGGGCCAGGAGGCGTGGCCTTAAACTTGGCCTCAAACTAACTTGGTCAAGTGTGTGTGTGGGCTTGTCTTTACAGGAGCTGAACAACAGAAGCGTAGGTTAGCACTGTGGGTGGAGGAGGAGGGAAAGGAGGGGGGCATTGTTCCATGTAGTCGATTACTCATCGGAAGTCAAACAAGCTCCAATTAAAAATCCTTCAATTAAGAGACACTTAAAAAGAGAAATAATTCCACTTCTTTCTTTCCTTGTCTCGTCTTGTAATAACAAATACATTACAGGCATTATTAGCAGTGGGCGCCCCGGTTCTTAATAAGGAGTGGAGACAAAAAAAATCTAATTAAAGCGGCTGTGTAACAAAAAGGGGAACACTCTAATGAGCATTATTACAGCACGTTTCAAATAATGTAAACGCAACTCGCTCGTTTAGCTGCCCTGTCCTGCTTATTAGCAGCAAAGCAAAGAAAAGATAATGAGACAATAACCTAATCCAGAGCCATATTTATAGCAGTTCAGATATTCTAATGAAGAATACAGCTTTGGAAAACACACGCTGGTGAAGGGATGCGACCGGGCACAGCAGCGGGAGGTTCTAATTCCTTTTAGAATATGCAGATGATATGCAGGCTTTTTTTCTAACTCTCTCTTTAGCAGGCACGTCAGGTCATTTGGGCTTTTGCACACATGTCAGTAAAGAAATAAAAAAAGAGATGAGGAGAAATATCTGTCTAATTATTTTGCTTCCCATACATGCATTAAGGATTCATATTTGTAATTAAGAGACAAGAGGCACTGGCAGCACTCCTGCATGGGTTACTGAACATGGGCAATGGGCTTGAGGGTAATTACTCAAAATTAATAGCTTTAAAAAGGAAAGGAATGCACATCCCTGGTAAATACAGAAGACTGGAAATACTTAATTGTCCAAACTGGAACAATTAAAATGTAATATGAAAGAATTTGAGGAGCTTCTTATCTTCTCTCTGAAAGGCTGACTAACAGGGATTTACTCAAAGAGAAGGGAAATCTGTAGAAAAGTGGACATTAGGAAAAACACTTTTCAATCAAACTTCAGAATAACTGGAGCTTTTATCTGGGTGTGCTGCTGCACGATTCAACTTGAGTCAGTGTGAGAAATGTGAATAGGGATGCCCTGTGAATCTTAAAGGGAAACTAAACCCCCCTAGTTTGGGCTGAACTGCCTCCTCCATGAAATTCAAAAAGTGCATCAACTTGGGCGGTGCTGGGAGGCAGGCTAAGACAGTAAAGGCACACCCAGATAACACAGTATTCTAACCCCTCCCTAACCATACCCTGACTGACTGTTGCCATGTCAGATTTTTACAAGCGGCTTTAAGCATCAACTAGAAGTTAATTAATTTACCCTTATTGTAAAATGTTACCAACCACCCACATCATGCTCAACTAGATCAGCCAATAGAAAGATGTGTATGCAGTACCCAGGTTCTAACCAGTAGAGGCAGTCTCTATGCAGATGTATAGGGGAGAGTGGCCTAAGTTGTGCGGTTGGGGAAGTGTGCCATCCCTTGTTTCTAGAAAACCATAGAAGAAATTGGAAATGTGACCACATATTTAAGAAGAGCCATCCATTTGACTCATCCTGTAAAGAAGGGAGAAACATGGAATAAGATATAAGCACATTTAAGCTCAAAAAACTGTTTTTTGCCTTTCAAAGTAAAATTTCCATGATCATGGTTTTTTGATTATTGTGTCTGAACAATTATATGTGACACGTTTGAAAACATTTGACACATGTTTTAGTGCTTTAGTATGCTACACTTTGTGTCTATATAGTTAGCACAATGTCAGCCCTAAACTGCTGCATCATGCCTATCATCCAAAATTCTGGGGTTGGGGTGATTTGTGCCAAAGGGCCTATGTGAGTTACAAGTAAGTAAGTAAAATATATTTATAAAAGCACATTTATGACAGTTTGCACTGTCCAAAGTGCTGTACATAGTGCATTCAGTAGATAAACAATGAAGGTAAAATAACAATAACTAAAATAAAACACATAAAGCCCATACATCCACAAATATAAACAAAGATAGTAGTGCAGAGGTAAGATAGTTAATGGGGAGGAAAAACCAGGGTGTAAAGATGGGTTTTGAGCCTTGATTTAAAGGCAGAAATGGAGGGGGAATCACATTAGTCAGGTGGCAGTCACAAGCACGGAGCAACTAGTGCGAAGTACATTTCTGAGAGTTGTGCCAGTGGCATGGCTGTATACGCTGGCCTCACTTTAAAATCACTTTGAGTAAAAAGTTGCACAACTTAGGCCACTCTCCCCTACCATACAATGTTGAATAAACATACTTTGTACTAAAATGTGGATTTGACAAGTTCACATTGAACTAATCATGATGAACTATCTCCGCCAACTTGTCACTTTAACAAACAGCACTTGAACACATAACCGTGTAACGTGACGTGATTTTTCTTTTCTGTGGCTGTGAGTTATGTGAGAATAAATCTTAATTTTATACTCTTGTGCTTTTTAAACTTATACACTTTTGTATGTTTAGTAACTTCACATTCATTCACCATTTGTAAGTGCACATAACAAAACTGTATATGCAGAGGCAGGCCGTTTCAGTAGATACTTTGCCCAAGGTCAGGGGAGAACTATTTGTGTGGGATGAGCCAGTACATGACAACCGGCCTAGCAACGACCCCGCACCCTTCACCTCTCTTATGAGCAGGGTAGTGTAAACCATGAAATGTATCTTATGAAGACCAGCAAGAAGAAGACGTCATCGGGAAGCCAAGCCTAACATCTACGGCCAGCCTCTAACACATAGTCAACCAATCAGAAATAATGTATTTGTTTCCATATAACACTATGTCCCACCATTTTGTCTTCAGTCTTACTGGGGACGATTTTTGAGAACCAGTAAGCTCCATGTAGGCCTACATGTTTCTGCTCACTCAATTTAGATAATAAACCTTTAAGCTTTGAAATAAATCTTCTACTTGTTTTTCCTTCTTCAACTCTGGTTAAAAGAACATGAAATATTTTTTTAACAGTTACTCGTGGGTGTCTTAACCCATTGATGACGGCTGCTGCGCGACGCTACATTGTATCTCCTGCCGGCTGCTGCGTAGTGCAGCATTGTTACTTTAACTAATTTTCATAACGTGCGCAGCATAGAATGCACCGTCATTGGTTCAAATACACATGAGGTGGGTTTTGTTGATTTTTTTAAGACCACGTCACCACCCAAATGTTGTGTGGTTTGCCGAAAATCACGTCAAAAATAATAATAATAATAATTCAATGATAATTCATACTATTTGTTCAGAAAACCCTCAGGCATTAAGGACATGCATCCTAGATTGCCATAGTCATCAACGGGTTAACAGCGCTGCCCTTTCTTTAGGTTCTTTATTTGACAAATGAAGGGTTACATCACTCCCAGGAGTTGTTATCCGTCAGCTTCTTGGCCCGAACTGTAGTTGGGAGTGCGCTGGTCTCTAATGCCTTGTTTCCACCGAGTAGAGCGGGTTGGGTCAGAGCGGGTTGGGTCAGAGCGGTTCCGTCCGGTTATTTTGGCTTTCCATTTGCCAAAAGTTGGGTAGGGTACAGATATAAGCGAGCCTAACCGTTCTAAGCCGCTCCCATTTTCGGTACTCCTCAGTTGAAACTGTGCCGAAAAGGTGGAACTCCACACTGTTGTCCGTTGATTGGTCGAAAGAATCATTTCCGCCGTGTGTAGTCACCTCGGCAAGAGTGAAGAGAGTTTTGTGTTTTGGCGAAAAATGTGAGCGCAGCACTGTTTATTGTGTGGTGTTTTTCCCCGTCATTAAATTAATCAGTTGGTTACACTGTCTCCCACTGCTGCAATGTCACGTAGCTGCCGCAGCCAGCGCTGTTCGCTGTTGACTTGCACCGAGCCGTCTCTGTGCATTTACAGGCGTAATACGCTCACAAAACGGGGGGAATAAAAAAAGAAGAGGTTGGTTTGACCAAGCAAAAAGGAAAGACCTCTGGCTTGACCACAGTTGTTCCACAGCCCAATAGTTTGACCCATATTCTGGCGGCGGCTATCGCAGTAGAGCCTAAACCCCGCCCTACCAGTTAGGGTAGGGTCGGCGGTGGAAACACCACCGAGATTCTTAAAAGCGAGCTGTCCCGCTCTGAGCCGCTCTACTCGGTGGAAACGAGGCATAAGCAAGTGTCCTTGTTTTGGCTTGTCTAGGCAAACTAGCTTTAGCTGCCTGATCAACTTTGCAGAGGAATGAAGTAACAAGACATGTGGTGGCACTAATGTATTTCATTTGATGTGACTGTAGGGTAGACTTAAACTCGGTGCATGAGGCACTTTAATGATGCCAAATAACAACAAAAACAAATGTAGCATGGGCCGCACAACGATACCAATCACACTGACTAATACATTTTATTTGAATTTTTAATTTTAAAAAAAAGTGGAATAACAGTTTTATCTACCTGGGCAGGTCTTAATCTACCTGACACATGACACACCTCTACACACTGCTGGCAGTGAGATACCAATCAAGGCAATGAAGCGTTGACGGAATCATAATTATGCCGATTGTATAAAAACTTTGATTTGCGTGAAATACGTAGGGCCCTATGATTTCCGTGATAACGAAAACGCGGACGGAATCGGGCATTAAAAACGGAATCTACTGTTAACACGGAATGTCACGAAATTTGCCATTATTTTGGTGAAATTCAGTTTCCAAGGCAAAGGGATACAACACGGTTGAAATTAAAGCAGAACTAGGGAGGAATTTTGGTTTGGCGACATTGTTACTAGAATTATTTCATCAAACTACCCAAGTGTTTGAATAATTGAAACTGAGTCAGGCCTTCTTGGAAGCAGGTGAATTTACTTGCAAACAGCATGCAAGGGTCAAACAACATGTATCACAAATGGGCTTACATGATTGAATACATCGAATGAACAGTGTACAGAGATTATATGCAAGAGAAGGTGGTGTGTGCGCAAACACATACTAGGTTTGTGTGTCCAGCCCGTTTTGCTGGCGAAAGCAGAAATGTTTTTAATTAGGCAGATAACAGGATATGGGAAATTTAGGGAGTCTTTTCTTACTGTGCACATGAATGCGTCATACCTCTGTATGTGCCAAAATCTTATTAGGCAGTTTCTTCTTCAAGGCTAAACAACAACTTGTAGCAAAACTGGGACAAAGTTCAACAGCCAGAAAGCATGTATTGTGCATTAAAATATTATACAATAAAGCAAATTAAATTCTGTTAACAGACATCTAAAGACCAAAATACTGCCGTGAAAAGTAGAGCCTGGCTGCAGTAGGGGAGAACGGGGTAATTTGTCACACGGGTTGGTTGTCACAATCGTTATATCTCGAAACCAGAAGGCGCTGTCTATGAAATTTTGGTATGTAAATATCCAGAATTGGAATCAGAGGTCACCTACATAGTCTTCCTTGGAGTTAGACAGCTGAAATGGAGGTGAGACGCCTGTTTGTGTTTTTCATGTCAAATTGAAAATATTTAGCTCCTCAGTATTTTTCTTCTAGGCTTTTACACAATGGGTTTATAACAAAACACTTGTTACCCATACAAAGTGTGAAGGGTAAACTATATTTTAGATTGTGGTTAGCAAGCTAATTAGTTGTCAGATGGTTGTTGGCCTTGATGCTAGCAAGAAATTCAAGTTGGGGTTGGTCGTCACATTTTTTGGGGGGTTGGTTGTCACATGTTATCTCAAGGCTGCAGCCAGAAAAGGAACCCAATAACGAAAGAAATTGTCAAGATGTATCCTCACTGACACCCCAGAGAAGGAAAAAATAGAGCAGGAAAAGGCAGCTAGCATGCAAAAGAAAAAAGGGCAACAAAATCAAAACAACCCAGTGCATCCCAAACTAGACCAGCTGCCAAGGCTACAGTAAGTTATGTAGGCCTATTTGTCAACTTGACAATGCAATTAAACTTTCAAATTTAGTTCTACCTTCTTGCCTTCTTTTTAAGATTATTCCCATTAAGATAACATTGTGACAAACAACCCCATAGTGTTTGACAACCGACCCCTTGATGGGGTTGGTTGTCACAATGTGTAAGGGTGTCTTTGATGATTAATTTCTTCTTTATTACAATAAGATAGAAAAAGTGAGGGGTACATATTTCAAGCCAACACCTTAAGCTTCAATTTAATGTAGGAATGACTATTGAAAGATGTTTAGGTGATAAGCAATTCTCATTAGAGTAAAAAGTGTGCCTACTTACCCCGTTCTCCCTACCGGTAATGTAACACACGGCGCCAAACCCCTTTAACAAATCTGTCTATTCAATGTTTACTCACTAATTTATCCATAAACGTAACTCTGGCATGTACATAACTTAATTTATTGTTAATAATATGGTCTGTTTATATAGCCTGGAAATCCAGACCCTGATATCTTGAACGATAGAGGGTCTGGCCACGATCAATAGTAATTTCCAACTCAAGGGGCGGCTCCTACTCGTGCATTTCAAATGCCACTGCACGCAGTTGGATAGCACTACAACCAATCAGAGCGATGCACAAGGTGACGTAAGCCCCTTTCGTTTAGCGAACAGCTGTTAAACTGTTAAATTAAACGTTTGCCGTTGTTGGTCGGCAAAACAGAACATTCCACTTACTTGCTAATGAAAGATTTGAGTGCTGTCTTCCAAATTGTTAAGGGTGGAGGCCAAAGCAGTCTCAAACTCACACAACATATCCGCAGCCATCTTTGATGTTTACTATCACGGCTTTGAACGTCGCATGCACGTCACTGTCGTCATCCGGTTACGTCCTCCCCAGAGTACCATATAAAGGGCTCTGGCGCGCCCATATTAGATAGAACCAATTGAAACCATAGCCAGATTTCTGGTTTTCTTGATAAAGCTTAAACGGAGCGTGTCCAGACCAACACGCGCAGCAAATTTAATTTGCCAGCGCCTAGTGGCAGGTCTGGGAATGCCAGGCTACTGTTTATACATTCAACATGATTAAAGCATCTAAAAGCACGTAATCATGTTAAACGTTTACTGTTTTGAAGAGTATTAATGCAACTCGCTCCCGCAGATACACAGCACAGGGAAGTCTTATATTCAGCCATTGCTAAAGGGAGTGTTGTAGT
This sequence comes from Ammodytes marinus, assembly GCF_949987685.1. Classification (NCBI taxonomy): domain Eukaryota; kingdom Metazoa; phylum Chordata; class Actinopteri; order Uranoscopiformes; family Ammodytidae; genus Ammodytes; species Ammodytes marinus. The sequence goes on from NC_137226.1 coordinate 20,989,928, forward strand.
ATTATGGAACGGCTGCTGCGGTATAAATTCCAGTCTCAACAATGTTTCCTTATAAGCAATTATAACTCTAGCGTCTACAGCCCGTTGTTTTCATGTAGTGTAACTTGTGTTTATGTGTTACATTATTCAGCTGTTGCCGTGATGTCGGCTAACGCTGATGCTAATGTTAACTAGCTCTCCGTCGCACAACAGACTGTAGGTTGGTGTTGCAGCCTGGTTGCAGCCCGCTGTTGAGTGAAGCACTGTCCCACATGTAAAAGCCATAGACCTATAAAGCCTGTCCAATATTCACTCTAGTCCTGTTTCTTGAAAAGTTTAGAAGGACTTTATTATTTATGCAAAAAAAATGTTTTAATGTTTTACTTGAAGGACAAAATGAATGGCTTTATTTTCCGTTATACCCAACAAATCTGTTTTTTCGTTTTACAGTCATGTAGCCTAGTTGTTTTCATTTGAAGCACTAAAAACAGTGCAATGTTGTTATTTATTTTATATGTAGTCTAGACTCTTATATCTGATTAAATAGTTTGAATATTATTTGTTCACATTAATTAGACACTCGTTCTGATGATTAAATGAGTATTAATTGTCAAAAAACGGAAGTCATGAGATTAAAACGGAAAAAAACTGAATTTGTGAAAAAATTTAACGGAATCTGGGAAAAAATAAAACAGATTTCATAGGGCCCTAAACGTCTACACACCACACTGTTTACATTCACCCTTATTAATGGCAACACAGAGGAGAATTTCCAAAGACCAAGCGGTACAATTCAGTTAATTTTAGTTACGAATACATTCCCTTAAGCGTCCTTGGGTTTCTTGAAAGGAGCTATATAAAACCAAGATATTATTATTAAATGTTTCTTTGCACCATTAATGTTGGGCTGATTTTTGTAGTTGGACTGTCTTTTTCTACATCGGAAAGAAAAAGCAGACACGTTTGATTTGGGGAAAAAACTCAATCCCCCAACCCAAAATATGTCAAGCATCAGCCCACCCTGGTGAAATTGACAAAACTGACTGAAGTTCAGCCCCTGGAATAATAACTGTTTAAAGTGTGTTTGGGTCACTTGATTATGAACAGCTCATATTCAAATGTTTCAATGAAAACCCTCTTCTCAACTGTGAAGTGTGGTCTCAATGTACGATTAGCAACAAAACACTTTCTCACACCATCACAGAGGCAGGAACCCCGGCTTACTTGGCAATGACCTACCGGGTCAACTGACAGACAATGACAAGACAAATTATTAACTGAAATACAACTGGGTACCCGTGGACCACAGCTTTACAACATTCTAACAAAAGAAAATTAATCAATTTCTGACCTTGTGTTGGAGAACCTCACTGTGTTCAGCTGTTGGAGATGATGGAACTACATGAGCGCATAAAGCAGTCAATTTGGAATCCCACCTTGACAAATGAAAGATAAAATCGAGAATGGCCAGTACAGCACACAGCCACACACTTTGTGAATGCCTAGCAAATATATGACAATGACCCCTGCCAACCTCTGAGAGTTGTACAGCCTTTTTACATAGAGCATGGCGGTATGAGGAGCCAATCCACTTGGCCATTCTCTTGTTATACTAGAGAAGATATATCCGAAAGGCCTTCAATTGCATGTCTATTATCGACACAAACACGGTTAATACAGGCAGAGTGGGGCTGCTATTCACTGCCACAATCAACTCCAGACTCCATCACTGTCATAATGGTGATCTCAGTGGGGAGGACGCTGATGACTGCTCCAGCCAGCTCTAGTGAATGCCACTTAATAAAAAGGCAATGATTTTATTCCTCCCCCAGCAGCAACATAAGTATCCACACTCCAAGCCTCATACTCGCCATCCATCATCCTTGAATGGTGATAAGTGACAACAATTTCCTGCTATTTCCAGCCACGGAGCCATGTGCAAGGTAAGGCGCCAGCCATAGATGATTATCTACTAGCCATGCCACTTAAAATCATCACACAATTAGACACATCCCTGGAGTCTGCCGCGTTTCACTGAGAACGACAGACGAATCAATGATGATGATGGGAACTGCAGAGAAAAAAAAAATTGCGGCGTGAGAGAGGGCTGAGCTGGAGAGAATGGAGCCGACTGATAATGTGTCAGTCAAATACAACAGTAGTCAATCTACTCATATGAAAGAGGGAGAGGATTCTCATTTCCCATATTGGTCGGATACACAGTAAACAGGCCACCCACTTTTATGAAGAACATATTTCAAGGACATTTATGTTGCCCTATAGACTAATACATACTAGTCTGTGGGTATGATGCGTTCAAACAGTGCAATGATCAGGTAAGCCTCTTATTATACAACATGGGATTATTCTTTTTCTTATTCCAATATGGATTTCCCATTTCTAGACCCATTCCTACACTTAACGCTAATTTGTATTCATTTTATATTTTACTAAACTGTTTTAATGTGGAATGGTCACTTTATGAATTTCATCCCAAATGAGGAAATCAATCTATACTCTTAAATTTTTTATTATATTTTTCTTTTTAATCTAAAATTATACAGAATAGTTTCTTGGCTGGCTTCTTCCTTCAGTGCTATTGTTAACAGTATACGTTGCCTTAAACCTTGAAGGTAGAGTCAGTGATTCTGGAGAGCGCTTGTTGTAAAATGGTATGTGTAAACCAAGCCCCAACCACAGCGAGTTCTGCCAGCATCCAATGCGGAAGTGACAGAAATTGCAGTGAACCAAGTGGCCACTAGGGCCAGGTTTCAAAACAGAGAAATCTCTCATTGACTCAATATGCCGTTTTCACAGCATTATTAAACCTACTTAAGGCCTGGTACAAAAAAAAAATTCTAGTCCGTATGTTTAGTTCATATCTCCATGACAACACTGAGGGGGGTGAATTTTTTTCTAGCAGGTTAATTTTTATTCTGTTGGAGGTTAAAATTAATGAATAATTAGCTAGCAACATTCCCGTTTAGTTTACAGAGCCTAGGCAGTGTATTAACACTGTTTTTTTTCCCGGCATGCACACAATACTGAGGTAGAAGATTTTGAGAGGTTATTCACTGATTTTGTCAAAAAGTGATAACAAACATTCCCCAGAATCACTGAGTAACTTTGTCGCTTGGCGGCTCCTTTGGACAAAAGCGGTAGTATTTTTACGACGCCCGCTGTTGCAAAGCTGTTTTCTAGCTCGTGCCAGCCGTGCAAGTGTCAACTGAGAAGGGGCGTAATATAGTGCATGTCCATGTGTTAAAAGTGTGAGGGCACAGACTCTTTTCGGCTCCGTGAGAGTGGTTAGTGACATGCAACTAATGCCAGTCAGTGACACACACACACACCTGATTGCAATGAGTTGATACAGCAGTGTCACCTATCTACTCTCACGGAGCTGAAAGATTACGTGTCCTCACAGATAGCGAATGAACGAGAGACGGCAGTTAGTATGGATCACGATGAGGTAACGTGTTTATGTTGTTGTAAATAATGACTATTTCCGATGAATAATGGTAATCTGATGATGGTGAAGCAAATCAAACTTTGTGTTAGTACCAACCGCTCATTCATTTAGGAGTAAACACTGCAGTCTAATTCGCTCCCGTGAAATTGTATAAACGTTGCTTGGCAACGCCCTCGCCCCACCCGTAGCCTATATCACTCTCCCTTTTAGCTTTTCTTCATTGAATTCCCTTTTTTTTCTTTGATGGTTCAGCCCCGTTATCAGTCATTATGACGACAAATAACTGTCTCAAACAAGGCTCCCGCTCCCCTTCCCTCACCTGGAGGGATAGGCTTCTCAAATCGCGTTGCTGCGCCACACTGAAATCTGCGACCAATACGGATATGTGACCATAGAGCCTGCACGAGCGAACCAAAAATCGGACTGGGTGTGCGACCAGACCAAAAGCAGTAATAAAAACTATATAAAAACGTCTTTCTTTGCACTGATTGTCTCGTTTGCTGTTAAAGGTAATTTATGATTATCAGAGGAAACATGAGGCTGTTTAAAAGATATTTGAATGTTACTCGTAGCTGCTTTAACCGTCAGTTGGGGTCATTTTGCCAAAGGTGTGCAGGCAGCTTTCTTTTTTTGCCAACTTGGAGAAATTGCAGCACTTAGAAATGTCTGATCTCTTCAACTCGAAATAGCAACTAGTAGAAGATTGATGTGAACATTTTTCCCATTTAGTGATACATAATTACAGGCCAAGCAAAATGACAAAAAAGTGGCCATATTTGCTAAATAATGTGTATATCAACAGAATAGATGCACTTTTACATGCCAGAGTACAGAGTAGTGCCGTTTCCCAGTATGTATAGTACATTTGCTTCTAGGATTGACATATCCCAAATACTAACCAGCATGTGGTGATCGGTGATGACCAAAGGCAACAGACATTGGACATCGGAGTGTGTCAGGTCCAGGCATTTTTTGATTGTACCAGCCATAGAGCCCAATCCATTTTCAATCCTTTTTCAATCCTTTCTGTTTGCCTTTGCTATGTCAGCTGCCAAAGACCCTGCTTTTATATATTAAAAAAATTAAAATAAAATGGTATTAGATCGGCACTTGCTATATTGGCGATACCCTTTGTGTTGTATCATACTGGGAGAGGTTGGATTGGTGCATCCCTATAATTCTCCAAGGCTGGGAAAAGCTCCAGTTCCACATTATCCCAGCAAGCATGGGAACAATGGAAAAATAAACTGAAGGAGATCCATTGTTGTAGAGGAGAAAAGGGAAGATAAATGAGATTACAGTAAAATGTCTCAGATGTTAAGGTGAGGGATCAGCTCATCTCAAAGACAACTTCTCTCTGTGATGATAGATGGACGGAACATCTCAAGCGCTCCACTGTACATCTGGAGGAATGTGAATATGAGAAGGGCCTAATTAAGATACACGCACGCAGCTTGATAAACCTCTGTCATGATATCTGTTTCATTGGAAAGCACGTTTCAGCCCATTTCTCTTGTTCCACTAATTAACGAGCAAGATCAAGACCGCATGAAATTACACAACAACCAAACAAAGAAACGTCTGCCTAGAGATCTTGACAGTTTCTGGACAGTCTGAGTGCTTAGGCAAAACATGAAATATTGATAATTACATTCGTCACAGAGACGTTGTGCAGTGCAGCAGGTGACTGGTGAAAGGAAAACAACAAAAACAGAACTCAAGCGTGAAATCTGTGACCCATCTACAGCAGTGCTATCAATGGAGCGGCATAACATCCACATACTGAGTGTGTATTTGGTGTTTCTCTAAAGTGAGTGAAAAACCCGGCACCACCATTCAAATCAATTGAGATTTGGCCATGACTCAACTCGACTCAGCTCAACTTGGTTTTGGTAGCAGCACGGGTCGTTTTCCACTGCAAATAGTACCACCTGAATGTGGGCGGGGTCGTCACACAAAGGGGCTGAAAGCCGACCGAGGAGCCGAGTAGCAAAGCAGAAATTACGAGCAGTTGTTGAATCATTAACTGAATCAACTGCAATGTTTATAGCAAAATGTATAAAGCACTGAACTTTCAGTCCTGCCACTGTTTATCGAGTTAGTATCCCATTTGGCACCTAACTCAAACCAACCCAAACTTTGGTGCAACGAAAGGTTTATGTAGCCAAAGGAAAAGATTAAGCACATTCAAACAGAGTGAAGAAATCTTACTGATCAATCCGCAGAATGGGTAGTTGAAGTAAGGCCTCCAGTTTAAGGTTGTTGAACTCTGGTCGGGCTTCTTGAAGTGCCTTAAAACGTCTGAAGGCCTTGCTTTTCTTCACCTGGATCTAAGAACACACAAAGAAATTGTGAAATAACTCCCTAGAGCACATACAGGCAGAATTTACAAGACACAACTTGATTCTTTGCAAAGTGGCATTTTCTGAGGTACGGTAAGGTTTTTCCTGGACTGTTCAAGTATTTCAGGATTAAAATAAGAACAAAATCTGTGATAAGCTAATGTCATGTTAAAATCACCCTCTCTGTCACTTCCAAACAGGGCGATATCCATTCAAACTCTGAATGCTCCTTGTGCCTTCGCCCGCGTAGATACTGAAATAATGTCCTGTATACTCTGTACTCAGTCAGAAGTAAAACCATTTTCTATGACAGTCTAGAAAATAAACAACAACAGGAACATAACTTGTTTTTTTCCTCTGCAAAAAGCATCTGCATTCAGCTTGTAGCCCCAAAGATGGACATGTCACAACCGGTGTCAACCCCCCTGAATCGCATGTCACTTCCTGGATGCATTCTCTGCCTGACAAACCCAAACATCAGGTTGTTGTCACTCATTACGCTGGATTGCCAGCTAAGGTACGAGAAGGTGGAGGGGGGAGGGAGCGTGCAGGCGTCATTAAATATGCATTCTGCACATCATGTCAGCATGAGTATGTGTCAACATTTGGAGTAAGAAAAAAAGCCTCATCTCGTCATTCCTGTCAATCATTAAAATAAACATGGCTGCCGTTTTTCTAATAGACCTGAGGAGAACTCTAACCTATCTCATGGCAACTACCGTCAGTGGGAACAGAATTAAGAGAATGTTTTACTTTTTGTCCTGAGAATGAATCATTCTATTAAATCTGAAAAAGTTTATATGAAGGGATGAGTCTGGAAGTATTCTATACATTCTAACTGAACAAATGTGACGTGTCACACAGTTATTGTGTGTATCTTTTCCCATTGAGATCCATTGTTTTCCAAAAACTATTGAAACACATCAGTGAGCCACACTGTTGTACACACACACACTTTATTTTTACTAATTTCTACGCAAAGATCATACTGCCAGAAATGTTCACTACAGCACCAAATGTGGAATAATTCACCACTAAATATAGTACTCAACAAAATGCAGAGAGAGCCACAGACAGAGTTATTGTCGGAAGGTATTGAGAGATGGATGACAATAATAAAAACAAAACAGAAATCTATTTCTGTCAAATGAAATAATCAAGCTGATGCTCAATGCCATTAACTGAGCTCCTCTGGTCCAATTAACTAAAATGTATATGAGTATTTTTTGTAATTGCATGATAAAATTATTTAATTGCAATACAGTTCCATTGAAAGTAGATTCATTATAATACTGAATAATCACCAAGCCCTAATTACACACCTTTAATGGCATCACTAATATTTTTCAGACTGCCTTGCATTTTACACACTCTCATTTATGTGTTCACTTCACTATAGAAGGTCTGTCCTGTTTGGACAGATTGCTGGTCACCTGAGTAAACTAGTACGCCTGTCACTGAAACATGCTTTCCTGTTCAGTCAATTAGAAGGGATGTTGATCCGCAGGAGAATCGATGCAAACTTGCCGAGCCTGGGCCATAATTAGTGACATTAGTCAGGGCACTGCACACACATCTTTCGTCTTAATTAAGACTATATTATCTTTTGCAGCTTTGATACAAAGCTGGCAACAAGCACAGAAGGCAAGTCCAAAAAACAACAGATAACACAGTCTGTATCTGCAAGTCCACCGTTCCTATCAGAGTGGGATTTGTGGAAAGTGATTACATTTTTAAGGATGAAGCTTTAAAATGATTCATTTCGTCTTTATTTCGAACAAAAATAAATAAATAAATAAGAAAAGCAAGTATGACACATCATACAAATACATATAACACAAAACAACAATAATTATAACGTGTCATAAACAATATTTATATAAGGCATACTCAGTCATTCTAATTCCAAAACACTTGATGGGTGGATGGGCCCTGGCTTCTGACCTAGTAGACTTTTTTTTATAGCTCAGTTCAAATATCAATAAGCATTCTGTAACACTGCTGCTTTGATGACTTTTAATTAAATATTTTTTAAATGTTGGGGAAAATGCTCATTTGCTTTGCTCTGAGATTGAGATGAAAAATAAATTGTTTGTGTGTTATGGTATGAAGCTGGATTCAGGACGGGGTTTACCCTAGCTGGCAGAAAGACTTGAAGGCAGGGAAATAGTTCGAGCTCGGTCACGGCAAAACCACACAATTTTGAACATTATTAAATATCTGTGCTCATAATAAACCCACAAAACCAATCACTTTGGATTTGCAAAACTAGTTTTTTCATGCTATGATGTACATGAATGTGTTGCCATGGCATCACTGACAGCGGTGGATATGATTGTGTCAGCAACAAAGTATCCAATAACCACTTGTGCATTTTTTCTTTTTGTGTATTCAGTCCAATAACTGAAGAATATGTCGGCCAATTCTCCCACAGTGATTATAAGAATCTAATCACATTTAATGCAATAAAATGCTTGTGAAATGCTCATAAAAAGCAACAGAAGAGTTTTACACAGACGTGTTATGATAACCATGTGTTCCTACCTTGAGCACTTTGCTGGCATTGTAGATGTTGTCCGCGTAGGTGTTGTAGTTGTGCAGATGTGGACAGAACTGGTCCAAGCCTCGGCCGATATAACCGTTCTCCAAATGGACCAGCAGAGATCTGGAAAAAAAAAGAAAAAAAAAGGTTTGATAAAATCAACACAAAAGCACCACGCTAAAAGTGGTAAATGGACTTGAGTTATATAGCGCTTTTTAGCTGATTTTCTCAGCCCCAAAGCACTTTACATTTCTTAACACATTCACCCATTCATACACCGATGGCAGTAGCTTCCATGCAATTCGCTCTCTGAACCAACGGGAGCAATGTGGGGTTCAGTGTCTTGCCCAGGGACACTTTGACATGTGGCGGGTAGGCGGGGGATCGAACCTCCGACCCTGCACTCCAGAGGCGACCTCCCTACCCACTTAGCCACTGCCGCTAAAGTGGAAAGATTTATCATTTCAAAACCAATAATCAAGTTTGGAAGAGTGCAATATTCAAATATCAAGAGCCCGCATAATTAGCTGTGTCTTAACAAGCTGCACGAGATGAAGGTCGGATATACGTAAGGGCGACTGGCAACTCAGCTTTTGTTAATTATTTAGCGCCAATTCTGTGAGTTGGCTAAATGACAAAAAATAAACTCTGTTGTTGTGTGGGGTAGTGTGCTCTCTACACGCCACTACTTTGGCTTTTTCATGGAAAAAAAACATATGACTGTGTTAAATGTTAATGTCTAACTGAGAAGGAATGTGATTTGTCTTTTTGCTGTTCAAAAGGCACCATCACTTCTGAGGCATGCTCTAGAAGATAAATGATCTAGATAATTGCCTCATGTCAATTTCAGACAGGTAACAGTCAAATAAGCAGTTTAACACTCTTAACACACTCAAACAGCATAATACTCTGTTCCTAGACCAGCCTATACCACGTCATAATATTTGTATATGAGTAAGTTATAGGTCAATTATTACGCAAAATGCAATGTCTTAATGGTTTTTCAACCAAATATGGGTTCCACGGTGTGACTCAAGACTCCTTAAGAACGAAAAAACTTGAGAAAAAAACAACCATCTCTCTTTTTCTCCAATTTTACCTTTCAGAAAATCTGTGTTCAAAAACTAGTCAGATTTATCTTCCCTTCAGACGTCATAAGGGGAGAAGCCAACTACCTCCTACCTGTGATAAGCACACCTCTAGATAACCGACAGTTAGATACAGGGCTAATCAGAGCAGATTGGCTTATTTTTTAAGGCGGGGCTTAAAGAGCTCTAAAACAGATTGTGTCAGACAGAAGCTAAAAAGAGGAGATTCAGCAATGGCAATGTAAGAAATTTAAAAGTTTTTGGACCCTACAACATAACTTGAGAATAAGCACAATATGTGACCTTTAAGTTGATAGGTATTGTAATAACTTATAAAAGTGGGATGAATTCAGAGTTTCCCCAAGGAAACTGGTTTGCAGAAGCTGAGGTGCCAAGTGTATTTAAAAAGCTGCCTTTTCTGGGAGGACATAAGCCAGGTTATTACTTTAGAAAAACAAAATACATTCATGGTTATTGCTTGGTACAAATATATATATTGTTTAAAACTATGTAGACCACAACCACAGTCCTGCAGTTTAATTTACAAAAAAAAAAAAAAAATGCAACCACAATATTGGTCAGGCAAAAAAATAAAAGAAAAATATCTCTTTTCTTTTCCCTAAATCACCAGACATTGTGTAGAACACGCTGACCTAGCCACATTACTTCATTGGGTCACGGTCACCCACTTTTTTAAGGCATGCCGTGAAGCAGACACAGGCATCATTACCGAGTCAACACAACATCCTTAACTCCCAAAACATGACAGAGCGGAAGTAACTTTTAACAATATGTGTGTGGCATACTTTTCTGGGCGTCAGAACCTGACACGTTCATTTCAAAGTGTCCTCCCCCCAGTGAGCATTTAGCCTCCAGTCAAAACCGCATTGGACTTTGAGTTAATGCTCATCATTAACTGCCTGGGAACGCGCCGCTGTTCTGCATCAGTGGAAAAAAAAGGGAGCTCAAATAAGGGCGAAGTCGCATCTGAAGCATCACTTTCGGCAAAGGCACACACACGTTTAGAGAAAGTGTGGAGGGGTTGAGCAAAATTCAGAGGAATTTGCCTTACCCTGTTAATGGGAGGTTTCAGCTAGTGGAGGGGCTAAGTTGTGTCATTTTGAAAGGCTTTATCCCTGTAGGGTGACGTATTTACTGGGACTTGGGAGGCAGTGTGGGGTCTACCTTCAGGGCACCAAGGGCACACTTTGTAGTGAGAACACGCCCCGCTGAACTCAGGAACAAAACAAACTGGATCAAGGCAAAGAAGGCAAAGCAAGTCGTTGCCAGTCTGTCAGCCACATTACAGTAACACGGACGCAATTGGTTTGGGGGGTTGGGGGGTGTTGACACTTGTGAAGGAGCTTGTTATCCGAACTTAGAGGAAGTACCACACACACACACACACACACACACACACACACACACACCCCTACTCTAATGATGTTCCCAGAGACTTCTGTTCGTACACGCTGGAAAGAAGGAGCACTTTGCCTTGCGTTGAAGTTGATTTAAATAGATTTTAATGAAGTTGTGCACCAAGGTAGCCCTCTGTTCATAATCAGGAAGACGCACAAGCTGCCGAGAGAGTTCTAACGAGGGGCAAAGGGCGGCAAAAACTGTGTTTCCGTTTTTTCTCTCACCGCCAGAGGCTATTATGATAAATATGAAATTATGGATTACAATTTTTTTTTCTCCACAGCAATTAAATTGTCTGGCCATCAGCGGCAGGCAGGATAACATTAGCATTCGGTGTGGGTCACGTTAATCCACATTAATTCTGCGACATCTGGGCGAGGACACATCCTCCAGTACACAATCCAGGCTGAGGATGGCGGTTAGGACACAGTGTGAGCTTCCGCCAGACGTGAATGTTTAACTTATGAAATAAATAAACATAAACACAAATCACTGATGAGACAAATAAAGCAATAAAGCAGTGTTGTGTAGCTCTGGGTGAACTGTTACAATGTGATTCATGTGGTGTTGAAACAGTGTGTCTCCGTGCCTGATCTACTCCTTTTCTCTCTCTCTCCTCCCTGTATGCAATCCATCAGTGATTGTATGCTCCTCACTGGATCCATGACTGCTCTTTCAAGATGTTGATTCTCGTTTGTCATGTTAGCAGCTAGGGATAATTGGGTTGCTCCCTGCTCTCTTGTTCTTTAAACAGTAAGCGGCAGAATGAATGGCAGGGCTTTATCAATAGATTCACGTCTCCTTTAATTAGAACGCAACAAAGCTTAATGAAGAGTATTCTTCATTAAGCTTTGTGAAGTAAGAACTAGCAGTAGGAGTCATGGAATCTGATTTCATTACTATTACTCCTATTGCACTCTGGAGTTAAAGCTGGGGTGGGTAACTTTTTCACTGTGATATTTGGCAAAAATGGCATATTAACCGTTCAGCTATATATGTAGGTGAAGTGGTCTGAGAATATCTACTCATCACTTTGCTCTCCCCTGCCTCTGTATGCCGCCCCCAAAAATTGCTTTCCGCTCGTGTACACTTTGACCAATCAGAGCGAGGCTCCGATTCTCCGTTCTTATTGGCTGTTGGGACTGTCCATTCACTTTGGCACTGACGTTGTTGCGTCAGTTGCGTGAGCGTTCACAACCCTAGCAGTCTGACAGTTTGGCACTACGGCAGCCATCAAACAACAATGTCTACAATCAACGGCCCCTAAATGTCCTATTCCCCGCTTAACAACTGCTTACATCACTAAGACAGCAAGGATATGAGGAAAGACGGGGAAAGACACTAGTTGTAAAGACATGAACGCGCATAACTGTCGTTGGGAGGGAGGAGCTACAGCAGGTAGAGCGTGTCAGGGAGGGACCAGAGAGAACACAAGTGGAGCGGTTGAGGTATTTGGATTCGAATCTCTATCCCAACTGCTATTTTCTCCCAAATCATATACCCCAGCTTTAAATCAATAAAAGACAAACAAACATCAGATGAATAAACCTACACTCTGCAAACACTGACACACTTCTAATTAAATCATACCCCTTTTCTACCAAGAGAAAACATGTTCCAGTTCTGGGCCAGAGCTAGAGCCAGTTTGACAGCTGGTTCAACTTGGGAACCTATTAAAAACGGGGTACGTCGCCACTCTCCATGCTAACGCTAGCACTAGCTTTAAGCGCAACAACAGCAGCGTTTCCGTCATATTTTTACATGTTTTGCCTCTGGCTTTGCTTTGTTAACCAAACAAGACCTATCCAGAGTATTCTCGTCGGTCAATGTAATCGCTTTGTTCGGGAATTATGCTATGATTACGTCATGATTACGGCCATGAATTTTGAGTTGGTCTGGTTGGTCAGGATAATACCTCCCCCCCAGCCCCTGACGTAAGAGGTTTGCAGTTCCAGACCAGCTCAAAACTGGTGCCACACTTGTGAACCAGTTTTTTCTTTTAAGATAATTTTTCTTTTTCTTTTTTTTGCTCGGAGAGACAGAGATGAAATTGGGCAGAGAGGGGAATGACATGCAGAGAATGCTTCAGGACAGATTCAAACCGGGTCTGCTGCGCTGACGACTGAGCCTCTATGGGGGACACTCTAAACCACTACACCACAAGCGCCCCCTGGAACCAGTTTCTCTGGCGGTGGAAAACCAAAGAACTGGTTCTCGATTGGGCACCAGCTCCGAACCAACCCTGATTTTGCGTCGATGGACACATTTTTGTCCCTCCCCGCCTCCCCTGCTCAATGATCCATATTCTCATTTACAACTTCGGCTTCCATTTTAATCCCCCACACCAAACAAAAAGAGTGAAACACCCAATAACAGTTTGTTTTTATTGACTTCTATTGACTTAATCATTTGTCATATATTATATTACGGGCCAACGTACAATTTATATATATGAAAACTATTATGAATCTGACTTGATATTTAATGCTTGGTGTTTTGTGCCCCATTGGTACAGTACCAAAATAATGTGTTTTGGTAGGTTTCATTTTCAGCCATACAATTGATTAAAGTCTTTAATGCATAAGGACTTACAGTATATCACACTGAATGCTTATGTGTGACAGATGGATGAGAAAGTCACCCACATATCCATCTATGAGAGCTAATTATCAGCACTGGTTATTGTCAATTATTCTTGCCTCTGTCAAACAGATTTTCAATGTATACCAAATGTCAGAATGAAAGAAAGGTTCAAAGAATATGGGAGAGGCCTACAATCAATCATTTGGCGGTGGTTAAATCAGTCTAGCACTAACACACTGTCTCTCCATGGACCATTTTTTAAAGGGGAGTGCTTGTCATTATGTTTCAACCATTGATTCAATAAGGGGCCTCATAATGAAGATGTATGGGAACGGCAGAACAATCTATCCAATACATCAGAGTGTGTAATTCATACTTCAATCTTCATTGTGGCACTCTCAACAAGAAAGCCTGTCAGTCTGCAGAGGATGAGAGCCAGGGGGAAGCCACACACACACACCACTCATTATTTAGTGGTGGAAATGGCATTCCCCAATCAAAGGTATCCCAACCACACACTGCACTAGTTTGTCAAGCTGTGCGGTCTGATACTGAACGCTGTATGTTTGTGTTGTCTGGTGGGTTTTTCTCAAATCTAGAAGCTGACTGTCCACATAATTATCTGCAAAAAGTGGTACAAAATGATAACTAAATACATTGGTTTTCTGATGTGTTTGTGGGAGGAGGCCTAAGAGAAAGTGATTGAATTTGAGGTAACCACAGAAACGAATCACAAACAAGGAGCCGTACTCAGCATCAGCCGCAGCACAATTCAGCTGGACTAGTGCATTGACGTTTTTCCATATATGTACATGTGCTGGCTCGGCTGCATTTCCATGGTTGTGGGTGTGCATTCAACTAATGACTTATGTGTGTGAATATATATTTGACCACTGAATGTACCATTTCATTAGCCTGGCTCCGCCCGCCCGCCTACCTACTTCCGCTCAATTTTCATTTCACTTCAGTAGTCAGTCTGGGGGTGCGTTGTGTTCATGGAATTCTGCTCGTCCAGATGACGACGAAGTCGCGCTCCAGTTTCAGTTGAATGCTGCGTTCCTTTATACTCGGAAATCAGAAATTTCCGACTTGGTAGTTCCGAGTTCCGACCTGTCTGTGTTCCAGTGCATCTGCTCGGGAAAGTATGGAAGCCTACAACCTTTCTAGTTACCGTTGCCAGGGACGGTAGATCCATAGACTACAATATGTAGTGAAGTTGGAAATTTCCGAGTTCCCTGTACAACTGAAACGCACCGTCAGAAGCCGGCTCATGACATACGTCTGACCAAACGTGATGCGATTGGTTGGCTAATCCAGAGTGGCACTGGGCAGATCCAATAGTTTTAAACTTCAACAGACACCCGCCTCCAAGTGAGTGAACGTTTGCCAATTACAGCACTTCCAGACCTTCTGTACAAATGAAATGAAGTACGATGGTCTGGTAGCACCAGGCTACCATTTCATAACTGTTAATAAAAGATCAATACAAAAACCATGCGCCTCCCTGAGTTGATGAAGTATACAACAATAACCCATTTCTACCATTTATAGCTCTTAAAATACGTCAGTGGGGGCGGGACATGATAAGCCTTTGGCTTCTCCTGCCACCCTTCGGACGATAACACAAAGTAATATGTATGAATATGCAAAGAGAAAATTGTGTGTAATTGTCCGGAAGAATAATAAATAAATAAAAATAAATAAATTAAATACGTCCACGGTTTATAGTTTTAGCATAGTTTAACATTAACTCAATCATAATGCCAATTTCTGCTGCAGGGTTTTCCATTCTAAAATAGCATTGAATGTGTTTGAGATGTCTGTCTCATCAGGCTGAGAAGCGGAGGCTGTTTATATGTAGCTAAAAAGGGTCATTTAACGATGACGCCGATTCATCATTCAGTGACGTCATCGTAGCCAGCTTGGAGTGCACCTTGGCCCCGGTCTAGACAAGGTCCATCTCCGGGCTGGGCACACAGATTGGTGAAATGCTTCAGAAGCCCATTTCTAAATACACATAGCATTAGCCTCATAGCATAAATGCCTAAATCATATTTACTCTACTCTACTCTACTTTTACTCTACATCTACTCTACTCTACATTTTCTTTTCGTTAGCCTAATAGCATAATTGCCTTAGCCATATTTTAAGGGTTATAAAGTAGGGTAAAGTAGATGTAGAGTAGATGTAGAATAGAGTAGATGTAGAGTAAAAATAGAGTAGAGTAAATATGATTTAGGCAATTATGCTATGAGGCTAACGATAGCCAAAATCCAGTAAGGAAAGCGAATATTGTTATCTTTGACATAACATCGACAAATAGTCAGTCCGATTTTATCTACTTTATTGATTCTACTAACTTCAAAACAGTTCAAACCTTTTTTATTCACGTAACCAAAGTTTTTGAAGTCTTTTCAAGTGCACCTGGAGATTTGAGTTGTACAGCACTTTAGACAGCAAGCAGATCAAGCTCATATCATGGGAGATGTGATGAGATCAGCTTCACTCAGCTCAGGCTTCCAAATGGCCCTCTCTGCCCCCCTTGAGATCTTCAGCAGCAGGTCGGGCAGGCATCTAGTATTCATGAATTTTTCCACGGTAACAAAAATTGGTCTTCACTAGCAATATCACCTGGAGTAATTCTACCTGATAGGCTTTAATGTATCCACAAGGGAAGAGCACACCTCTACACTGCAACACAATATCGTTAACCCCTGCTAATGGGGGAGGGGGGAGGGGGGAGGGGGAGATAAGGACTTGCTTTGGTAAACTAAGAGTTTATCTAGACTGCATTCTTTAGCAAGAGACAAACCTCCTAATCCTCAACCCCTTTTACACCATCTCATAGCATAGGCAATTCTTTCAATTATTCAGAGGATACTTACTGGTTTACTGAATGAATGGCTTTAATTGAACTGAAGATGGTCTCTCTAATGTCCTGCTTAAGGGTTCCCTTGGCCTTCAGGATCTCCAAAAAGTACTGGGAGATAAAAGAGGGAAAAAAAGACGTTATATCTCTGCATTTGTATTAATAAGCCATAACTGGGGCTGTGTCTGATTGGATAATATGCCTATGAATGGAAATATTGTTTGATAAGGAGGTTCCGTCACTGCTGACATTTCAATTATTTCAACCCCAAAATATCTAATACCATTGACAGACTACATAAAACATTTACAACCATTAAAGGAATAGTTCAACATTCTTTTATTTCTAGCTTGTTGCCTCACACTTTGGTTCAAGACAAGGCGACAGAAACCATTAACTGTGCATGCATTGCTAGTTAGCTTAGCTCAAATACTGGTGATCAATAGGTAACATTATATACTTAACAACATCTCTAAACAGTCCTGTCTGCTTGCTGCGATGTAACGTTGCGCTCTGTATCTTTGTACTGTCATTTTAGAACCAAATACATACTGGAAGGAAAACAGGATTGTATGGAATATTGTTTGATAAAGAGGTGCTTTCACTGCTACTGGTATAGTTGATTCTAAAATGACAAAGCGCAGAAACTCTGGCTAATGCCCCCATTGACTACCAGTGTCTGAGCTAAGCTAAAGAGCAATGAGTGTCCTCTGCCCATTTCTTCTTCAAAAATGCATAGTTAAAGGACTGGTTTCTGTCACCTTGTATTCAACCTGAGAGTGAGGCAACAAGCTAAAAGTAGAACATGTTGAACGATTCCTTTAACAACAGGGACTTTGAGAACCTGAGGCCCCACAAACCAGACTGACTTTTAACATTCTATATTTTATGTTCTTTAGATCTACTTATATATATACGGCACATAACTGTATATCTGCATGGCTCTAATGAAGCACAAGCACAGAGAGAAGTTGTGGTAGCACAACACTCACAATAAAGCGACAGCTGGGCTGGTCTCAAGTCATTTGAAGTGAAAATTGGATTAGCAAATTGAATGTGCATTAGGCCTAAAAATGACTCCTAATTGGAGTGAACGGGTGGAGGGTGAGTAATTGTGTAGAATTGAGGCTGCAGCAGTGGGTGGAGAAGTCTGTTCTCTCAACAGGGAGGAATAGTTCCATGAATGCTACCTTTTAGGCTGTGCACTTCACATGTTTCAATGTAGCAGCACAGTACAGTATGGGCTTTAGGTCCAAATAGTTACCGGAGAATGATTAACACGGAGATTCTTTACTGATCGTTTAAGTATGGAAAGGATTAGTCAAATGCACATTTAAAAGGTTGGTTCATCCAAAATGATGAAGTAACTTTCCTCCTTGGTGTGGTTTATATCTGTCTCTGAGATCTCTCATTTAATTTGGAATTATTGCAGCGTTAATTAAAGCAATAAAAAAATAAGTACATTTTGACATGTCCTGAAATGGTGTCCCCTTTGATATAAAATTGACAAACGTCAGCGTCAACAGTTTAAAGAAAATGTATTAGCTATTTCTTCATTCAGACAAGCCTGGTGATACCAGCCTGATCTCCCAAACTTCACATTCATTTCTGTCCCACAGATCATTTTGGACTTTCTCCAATCTCCGTGGGGAAGCGACCGGCCCCGTCCATTACTTGAAGGCAGCCCCTGATTGGTTCATGTAGTCATCAATCTAGCCTCCAGTCAGACCGGACCCTCCATACTTTCCTGATTGGTTATTGTAGTCATTGACATTCACATGTATCAACAAATAAGATTGTAAGATATGGCTGGTCTCACAAGGCAAGATTGACTAACAGAACCAATCAGAAGCTGCCTTCCAATACAATGGACGAACATTAGGTAAGAACGTGGACCATGATTGGCCCCGGAATTTTTAATTTTTAATTTTTTTTTGACCGGACTCCTCCCCACGGAGATTGGAGAAAGTCCAGACTGATTTGTGGGAGAGAAACTAATGTGAAGATCTGGAGATCAGGCTGCTCTCAGCAGGCTAGGAATTCCCCTGATGATGGTCTGTGGGTGTGGAGGTGTCGTCTCCCACTGATAAATGACTTTCATTCAGACAGTATAACGTCCCTGGCCTTTGCGGTACATACAGTGGTGACCAGCTCTAGCTGTTGGACGTAGCGTTGTTCGGTCTGCACCAGCTCTTTGGCTGTGCGGGTGCGTTTCCTCTCCCAGCGCTCCCTCTGCTCCTGGATGTTGGAGAGTCCCAGGGGAGCAGACGGCCCAGGGGAGAAACTCATGGTGACCAGGAGGACACTGCAGAGACACAGGAGATGACATATAACTATCACTATTAGCTGCTACCATTTTGCATGTCCAAACCGAGATTGCGATACACAGAGCCATGATCCTGTATTGCGTTGTGAGAAGGCAGATTTGCATTTTTTCCCCCCACATGTATATTGTTCTTTGTGTTCAAATCTGTTCAGGTTATTTGTTATTAAATGTTAAAAACGTAAACTTTTGAAACCAGGTTCCAGAATGAAATCTTTTGTAAAAACTCAACTCCAGCGTCACCATGTGAATAGCAATGCCGGCGTTCCCTGTGATAACTATGACATCATAGCTCCACTCTGCACATGCTTAGGTCTGTTACATTTGCTGTAAAAATAGCCACACGACGCCAGTAAGAAGACAACACAGCGGAGGAGGAATACAGTCAGAGCTGGTGTTTGTGTTGTTATCCCTGATAAGTGTATTAACTCTCCTTTTAACCAGCTGTGGTGTGAATCTCTCCCCTGCTGACCTACAGCCACGGAGAAGCAGGACAAGCCCTCCGCCCTGCATCCGCTCATTACTGTCATCTCCATTCTGCCTTGGTGGAAAAGGGCTATTTGAGCACAGCGTCAGCAGCTATTAACTGAGAGGGCCTGATCAATGCTAACCAGGCTAACACCTCTCCCAACGGACATGAGCCTGGCTGGTACTTGATGTTGATTTAACTACGACAGCACCGTCTAACAACACACCTCTGGCTTTGTAGTTCATTATGAAGCCTGTACCCAGTGCCCCAAGCTAAAAATCCCTGAATAAACGCAATAACTGGCCTGGGTTAGATGAGACAGGCATGCTCATACTCATTCATGAAGCATGCCTACAATGCCAGGCTCAATTCTAATCCCATCGTTAACTGAGGTATATGGTTACACTATACTAGTATAGTCAGTGGACCAATATACTTTGCAATGAACTGTGGTTATTGAGGCTGATAAAACTTAAAATAAATCTTACTACCCCACAAACAAAATTGTTATTCAAATTCAGATTTGGAATTTTAAGAATAAGTCAATTATTTATTAAAGCAACTTGATGTGTCTCAGTCTGAGATTGAACTCCCAATAAATAATGCAAGGATAGCCATAAAAGTATAAACAACAACTGGTCAATTCATTTTGTTTTTCCCTTCTTAGTCATATTACATCTGCATGTTACTTTAAATTGAGGTGGTACGTTCAGAGACTTGTAAAGTGTTAGTTTAGGGTTAACGTCACATAGTCTACATACTTCTTATTTTAGTCAAAGTCAATTAACAAGGCCTACACACATACATGTTAGCCTACTGTAGCTTTTTTTTCTTTTCGAAGGGACAGCATAGGCTACTATCGACCTGTCACTACACAGGAAAGCGAAATTAAAACTTTTTAACAACAAATTTACGTGCCAGGTAAAATGTGACGCTGCTACTTAAAGGAAGCAAATAAGCGATATTAGCGTCTAATGTCTTAAACCGCTTACATACCGTTTGTTGAGGTAATACGTGGTGGCTTTCCTTCAGGTAACGTCTCCACTTTTTAACCAAGGCGCTCTTTTTCGGGTTTCAGCTTCCTGCTTCCGGGCTGCGTTGTTGATGCGCCCGCTGGTTGGCTGCTCCACACCAAGGCCCCTCCCCCACTGTGTACACAACTGGACTGATGCATCATGTCCATGTGATGCATGTAGCAGAGCTAACACCCATTGGCCTTCATTTAAAATGCTTACATTCAATGGAGTGATCAATGTTTGGAATAGGGGAGAACGGGGTAATTTGTCACACGGGTTGGATGTCACATTCGTTATATCTCGCCACCAGAGCACGCTAGCTCTGAAATGTTGATATAAAAAAGGTCCAGAATTGGGATCAGAGGTCACATACATAGACTTCCTTGGAGGAAGACAGCTGCATTTCAGGTGAGAGGATGTTTTGTGTTTTTCATGTCAAATTCAAAATATTTTGCTTCTCAGTATTTTTCTTCTAGGCTTTTACACAATGGGTTTATAACAAAACACTTGTTACCCTCAGAAAGTGTGAAGGGTAAACTATAGTTTAGATTATGGTTAGCAAGCTAATTAGTTGTCAGATGGTTGTTGGCCTTGATGCTAGCAAGAAATTCAAGTTGGGGTTGGTCGTCAAATTTTTTGGGGGGTTGGTTGTCACATGTTATCTCAAGGCTGCAGCCAGAAAAGGAACCCAATAACGAAAGAAATTGTCAAGCTGTATCCTCACTGACACCCCAGAGAAGGAAAGAATAGAGCAGGAAAAGGCAGCTAGCAAGCAAAAGAAAAAAGGGCAACAAAATCAAAACAACCCAGTGCATCCCAAACTAGACCAGCTGCCAAGGCTACAGAACGTTATGTAGGCCTATTTGTCAACTTGACAATGCAATTAAACATTCAAATTTGGTTCTGCCTCCTTGCCTTCTTTTTAAGATTTTTCCCATTAAGATAACATTGTGACAAACAACCCCATAGTGTGTGACAACCGACCCCTTGATGGGGTTGGTTGTCACAATGTGTCAGAGTGTCTTTGATGGTAAATTACTTCTTCATTACAATAAGTTGGAAAAAAAGAGAGACACACATTTCTAGCCAACACCTTAAGCTTCAATTTAATGTAGGAATGGCTATTGACAGATGTTTTGGTGATGAGCAATTCTCACTAGAGTAAAAAGTGTGCCTACTCACCCCGTTCTCCCCTACACCATGCAGTAATAAACACAATACATTTTATTTTATTTTTTTATACTGTTCAGCCAAATGTAGGCCTATTGGAAATAGTTTCAAAACCACTACATATGTGTGGTAGGTGTGGGCCACTGTGCAATGCAAAAAACTTCTCTTCGTGTCATTAACTTTTCATTTCCCAGGAATATGACACGTGTACAAAGAAAAGACATTGTTGATTGCAGACTTTACAGATCATTTTGTTTTTAATAGGGAACTATTCTTCAATTTCAGTTCTTACACATTTTTATGTTGAGTAGATATTGAGTGTTGTCAAAAGGAAAATACATAGGCCTAGGTAGGCTACTAAGTCCCATGATGTAGTAGCTGATCATCAAGTACTTCATACATCTGCATACTTAAATGGATTGGTTCTTTATTTATTTATTTTTTGACCTAGACTGTGTCACTCACACCTTAATTGCAGATGTGGTGAAAAATAGACAAATACTTGAAAATGTACTAACTTCAATGAATGGACTTCAATGGATTCAAAAGGCACTTTTGTATACTGTCTTTATTACATTTTTGTACGAATGAAACTCCCTTCTTTATGTTTGGAACTTTGTGATGAGTATTTTCTTTCAAAAATAATAATTTTAATGACAATATATCAAATGCATCAATCATATTGCAGTGTCTAAAATATGTTTCAGCGTTACCTTGTTTGAACATGTGTAGTTTTTGTTTTGTTTTGTGGCCATGGTGGAGTGAGCTCCAGGGCTCCATCTTAACACCTTCCTCTCCATCTAGTACAATGTATACAGTTTTTGGGATGGTGTACATGTGACGTCATTTGATCAAACATATCATAAAAATGGGAAAGAAAAAAAATTAAACATTTTAAACTATTTTTTATTTTATTTTTTCCAAAGGTGAGGGATTAAAGCAGGACCCATACGGCCCATCATTGCAGATGATATACTTCTTTGAATATTCATAATATAATATTCAATTAAATGTGCACATACCAGTCGACACACAGAAAGCCTGGAGCCTTCCATTGCCCTGCAGTTCTGTTAACATAACTTTTTTCTTTTCACTGATGTTTCT
This sequence comes from Ammodytes marinus, assembly GCF_949987685.1. NCBI lineage: Eukaryota > Metazoa > Chordata > Actinopteri > Uranoscopiformes > Ammodytidae > Ammodytes > Ammodytes marinus. The sequence continues at coordinate 21,012,301 of NC_137226.1, forward strand.
ATATGGAGCATCAAAGGAATACTTAATGTGAATGCTTTTTGTTTGAGATTAAAATGGTTGAGTCAACTTTCACTACTCTTATCTTCTCTCCTTTTATTTTATCTCAGTCTTGAACCTTCGACAGACCTCTATAGATTTGACTGTGGATGTGCAAAGTTTTTATCGTTTTTACTTAAAGATAGAAACTGACCTAGCGACAAGTGTTGAGATGCATCGGTGCTGTCTGCGAGAGGAAAACGCAGCTCAGCAGTTTGCAGCTCATTATGAGATAAAAGTGAAGCCGTGGGTAATCAGGGCGTGACACAGGAGGCTATAGCTTGAGCACTGAGGACTTTAGAGTGTCTAGAATAGGAGGCATGTTTCTGGAGCTCACCGCAGGCTGCAGACCCATGCTGCCTGGAAGCTCCAGACAGCAGCCACTGACAGAACACTGACATCTAGTGCTGCAAGACAGGACACAAGTCAGGACAGGGACCAGAGGAAATCCCAAACACCACCTCTCCGGTAATATCACTGATATGACAGTGATAAACCTTGAGAAAAAGTGGGATAGGATATGACAACAGATTTTTTTTATTGATGACTTTTGCTATGCATCCTAAAGCTTTAAAGTAATACTAGTTGAGACAATACACAAAGACTTAAAGTCATGCCAATAGAAATGCTTAATAATAAATGATTGTGCTACTGTTAGAAAGAGCCCACTAAAGACCTTTGAATGTCTGCTTCCATTGATTCAACTATAACATGTCATCAACAATAATCCTTCAGGGAAGTATTTGGACATAATAACTTTTATGGGGGGAAAATGTAGAAATATAAAATATATCTGGGGATTGGAATAAAAAAACAGATGAAAACAAGCCTAGTTGTTTACTATGAGGTTTACCATACAGTTCCTGTCCTGATATGGCTCCATGTTGTTGATACAGAATGTAAATATAATGCTGATGAATGTTACAATTCAACCGAGATAATGTCAGATGAAGTTCCAATACATTTCACAATTTTGAATGAGTTATAATATTTTGTATTTTACAGACAGCATATCAATGCAAAGACATACTTTACAAAACAGTCTAGCATTTGTTACTTATTGACTTACTGTATGTAACACATTTGATAACCTCTCAGAACTCCTGTACTACGAGTTATATTATGGGAATTTTATACAAATATGGAAGGTGCACATTTTTAAAGGTATATGACAGTGATAAACATTAGGAAAAAGTGGGATAGGATACGACAACAGATTTTTTTGCTTTAATGTGCCACTAGTTGAAACAATACACAAAGACTTAAAGTCATGCCAATAGAAAATGCTTAATAATAAAAAAAAATGTGCCAACAACGTGATATTAGCCTTCAAACAATGACCATTTACAATTTCCAAAACATGGTTAACCTAAAATATATCTAACAAGACCCTTGTGGAAAACTAAGCATACAATGGTTAGAGAATGCAAAATGTCACTGGATAAATAAAGTCTCAATGGAATTACATTAGATGTTTCAAATGTCACATGTCACTCAATCATGTATGGATTGATTGTGAATAGCAATTCCCTTTTTCTGCTATCCTCCCATGTGAAATTCCCTGTGGAAAACGTTGTGTAAAGAGGACAAAGTAGCTGACTGAACACTAGCTATATGTGTGTCTAAAGAGAGTCAGGTAAAACTCTTTGCAAATTGCTAAAAGGTGAAATGCATCTTTAATGAGGAGTGGAGAGTATTAAAATGCATGATAGCGGTAGCGGCCTACACTCTTTATTGTTTTCAATTTCGTTGTGTTTGCAGTTACATTTTGTATTATAATAATTGGCCCCCCAAAAAAACAGATCGGTTGCAAATTAGGCCTCCTTTCTGCCTGGAGGCGATGGGAAGGCCTGAACAGTACGGGGTGGAGACCACAGACAAAGGGTCCGTTTCTTTTCTCCACCTGAGGATAGGGAAGAGGATAAAAAGTCAAAGCGTCAATATAATCTACACAAGTGGTGAAGGAACTCTCTCTCCCAAGGTCCCCCCCTCCCCCCCAGCCCTACGGTGTATTATTCATGCCAACTATTGCCACAGGACTCATAATTGACCTCTGCACCCGCTGAAAAAAAATAAAAAACTTATACCAGATGAAAGAATGTGATGTTTTGTAAATTCAACTTTTTTCCAGTCCCCCTTCTCCCCATCCAATCCAATAGTATTGAATTGCATGGTCATGAATTATTCAAGGGATAAAGGGAGGCAAGGCTACTTCTTACCTTAGCTGGGAAGATGTTATATGAAACAAGGTTGCCGAAGTCCAAGAGATATATCAAGATGAGTTGGGAAAAAACAACAACAAATAAAAAATAACTTCAAAATAAATATGAGCACTGTTGGACAGAAATCTCTTAAGTGAATACAGGGGGAAAATATTACTGTCAAATTGCTACTTTTTTTCTCCAGCAGGAATGCCGGCTCCTTGTGAAAAAAAATCTCTTCAGTGTTTATTGATGTGAAATCCCTTTATCACCATATTGGTGAAGAGGGGGCAAAGGCTTCATTTATGTTTGAATGCTTCAGCGCCCGGCTCTTCACAGAACTTTATGAGTTGTAATTAACAATGTTTTTGTCAAATGGTAATTATGGCGTCAAGTGTTGACACTTGAGTCATGCCGCTGACAAGTACATAATTGTATCATTTAGACTTAAGTAGTTAAAACTGTAATATGTTTTTATGCAATTGTTTTCTACAACTCTTGAGAGAAATGTCTCGGTTTTCATGAGAAGACCGAACTCCTTAAATGAGGATAACTATTGAAAGTGAATGGTATTTTACACAAACCTTTTTTTTACCACTTTATTGAGATTCAATAATATTTCATTTATGGGGTTTTGGGAATTGAAAAAATAAATAAAACATTGGCATGGAGATTACATTTTAATATTCTGATCTGCACAAATAAAACCCAGAATATATGTAAGAAGAACAAAGCAGAACAAGAGTGTTTTTAAGAGCTGTTCAAAAGCAATTAACTATAATTGCCTATTGTCTACAATGGGCAGCCTTGGTTAAAACTCTCCATCGGGCCTTTTTGGAACTTTGCACTTCACACCCCTGTGCTGTTTTGTGTGTTGTGTAGAACGCTGGGCTCATTAAAGAGAAATGACCATTTGGCCTTGGGAGAGGAAAAAATAATCACTGCGAAACAAACGCACAAAATTGAGTGACACTCGAGTGGTGTGAGGACCATCAAAACTGCCATGCTTTTTTGCAAAACCCAGCGGTTTTCATGGATAATGATAAACTGTCATCATGCCCAATGCAATTACTGAAAGCACTGGATGGCAGGGTTTTTTATGTGTGTCAATGAGGTCTCTCTTAATTGATGGTCAGGGACACTAACTCACTTGAAAGCTGTCACTCAAGCGTCAAACTATGAAATGGGCCTGTAGTGATAGACCAGGTCTAGAACTAGAGACAGGCTGTAAGAAATTACACTAAATCCCGGGTCTTTTAATAATAATTTATTTAATTTATTGGAGCCTTTTATGACACTCAAGGACACCTTACTGTTAAAACAAGCAAAAATACAATTAAAACAGGCTGGTATCGTTTAAACGAAAGTAAAAAAAATACACAATAAACAATGAACAACAATGAAACAAAAAATAACGCTTCCATGGATACGTGAGAGAGGGGAGTTATGTGGGATAGGCTAGTCGAAATAGGTGAATTCTGAGGGATGTTGGGGAGTAAATACTGGGTACTCCTTTCTATCAATGTAAAATAACTACGCCATGGCACCTAAACCTTGGTCCAAGACTGATTGGGTTGGCAGATACAAATGGATATTGTCAGTTCCCTTCCAGCATCATCAGAAGATAAAGATATATAAACTATACGTTTATACCCTACTATACATTAATATAAATGTTCCTCTTAGTTTTCCTGTACTTTAGTAAAGGATGTGAGTACTTCCATTCAAAACCCAGAGGGTCCTGGGAAGGATGCATGCCGGAGGGATGTTATAATCTAGTTTACTTGCTATGTGGAGAACTGCTGAAAGCATGTAGCCCCTTTTACACAGCCAGTGAAAGCCGGGAATATGCCGGAATTCCGGCCCTCCGCATTGCTGTATAAATGCGACCGTTGCGGAACGGGGGAAGAAAGGTGGAGAGATTGTTCCAGGAATTTTACTACCTCGGGGGGTAGTAAGATTGCCGACACAATCTGTTCCGCCTCTCTGTATAAATGCGGCCAGCTTGTTGTTGCGGAACAGGGGGGCGTTTGACATTCCATAGCCTACGTTCTAAACATGCGACCATGTTAGCAGTTGAAGGACGTGCGTCGTGCGTTTAACATTAACCACGCCGGCCTGATGTCCCGTACAAATCACCAAATAAAAGGAACGGCGTATAATCTAGCTGGTCATAAGGTCCGCTGCTCAATCCAAACCCCCACTCTTCATTTTGCAGAGTTTATGAGTCTATTTCTGCCCAGGGGAAGTTGTACAATGGGAAAGCTAGGCTAGGCTAAGCTAGGCTGCGACCGGATTGCCGCCGCTATTATTATCCTAAATCTGAGCGTATATCCACTTTATTTATGTCTACAGTAACATGACTTCACACACTGTGTGTATGTGTATGTCTGAATGGCAGATCGCTGCCCTGACAAAGAGACTCGCTCACAGCCAACCTGTCACACAAACACACACACAGACACACAGGTGAAGCAGTGAGCGGAGTGATTTTGTCAGTTTGGTTAACTGTCCCAGAGATGTTGGACTCAGCGCGTAGCGAGATCAACCGGCACATCACGGGGACAGTAGAATACGGCCCTCTTAGTGCAAGCCCCAGCACTTCTGCTCTCAATTCACCGGCCAGTGTTGTTGTTGTTGTTAAGCAGCTGACCGGCGCGCCGCTAAATCTTTACGTCACACCTGACGCTGTTTACAAGCACCTCTTTCATTCCGGAACGCTGTGTAAAAGGGGCTACTGATGCGCCAGCAGGCCGGCGTTGCTTGGTTCTGTGTAAAGAACACAGAAGCAAGCAAAGCTGGCATATTGGAGTGATGTTGTTCCGTCAATATGCTGCAATCTCTGTGTAAAAGGGGCTTCTGAACAGTGGCGGCTCGCCCATAGAGGGCGATAGGGCGCCGCCCTCCTTGAGCCATATCAGCAAAAAACGAAAATATAATAATGAATAATAATGATGTTTTTTTTTTGTATTAATAATCATAATTTATGATTTCAATACAGTTTTTACCTGCATCTAAGTCTGAATATCATTGTACAATCAGCGTCTGTGCTCTGTACCGTCACTCTGGGGCGATGTCGGGCTGGTTGAAAATCGCCCCCAGCGCTCTCATAGACATCAATGTAAAACTTTTTTTTTTCAAACTGCAAGCCTCGCAATGCAATCTATGGGTTCCGGGGGTGCTCGCCCTAACGTGTTGTCGTCATACGTACAGTAAACAATAAACCAATTACAGTGACTGATGCAGTCACATGTCCAGTATGCAGCCCAGAGCGGTCATATTCAAGACCAACACAACTTTATATCAACTCAGGCTAGGCTGGCAAGCTACTTACTTGATCGGACTCGGACTAGGTCTTTCCCAGACAAAATGTAACCATCAAGCAAGTATCTACCAAGATGGATTGGGGTATCGTATAAACGCGGATTTTCACGGGGCTCGTTTGAACGGATAACGAGGCTAGCAGGATGCTAATGCGCTAACGCTCTGTCCTGCTGCCGCTGCATGATGATATGGACTGTATACTGGCTTTTTATCCATCCTGATGGCAGCACAGAGACCGCATGGATAACTTTGGGTGTCACCCCTATGCATCATCTCTCAGAAAAGGTAAAACAAACATTAAACATCAATCTGCATATACGAGCCAGCGCCGTTCGGCGATCAGCTGTTGATCGTCGTTTAGCTGACAGCTGCTTTCACCGTCCGACATAAACCCGCCTACCAAGTGCTGTAGACAGTAGTAACCCAAACCAATGTGATGATTAGCACTGTTAATGTTGCACATGCTATGCCAGCATCCATTTTTGTCTCCTAACTTTTAAAGGAAGCCTATCTGAGGAGCACACTGGTAGATGACAAGTTATCTGTGATGGCCACAGCCGGATAATTAAATCATTTTAGAGCTAAAATAATTTTATTCAAGAAATTAACTAACTTAATTTCCAAAAATACTGTACAGTGCAATGCTTGTCTAATGTTGCCAGAGTGGTTATGCCAGATGAACAGGAAAAACAAACAGTTAAATGCAATATGACATTGTCATATGCTATCTGATTTAGGTTCATTTTGGGTCATATTTCCCATCATGGCAACAATTGCCCCCCCTGAGATTATTGTCAGGAGCCGCCACTGCTTCTGAAACCAGTTGTACAATGTCTTCTCTGGCTTTGGAGAAAACTTTGACAAGTCTGAAAATAGAACTCTGCTATAGTCATAAGCAGGGCCAGATCACCCACCTGGAGGGGCCTGGGTCACAACAAGTCCGTTGGTCCCCCATTAAGCCCCCCTTCACCTTATGGCACTTCTGACTTAAGTTTGCTTTAATCGTTTGATGAATTCCCCCAAACTAATCACCACACAGTAAACCTGGTGTTAGAGAAACAAGACCTGCTGCAACCACGGTAACTGTTCACAGGAATGTTTAAAAGTCGTACAATTGACAAATGCAGGACCAATATGAAACAAACCCCCCCGCCCCCGACCCCCGGGCCAAGGCCCCGCAGCAGTGCCGGGTCAGTTCTCTGCATGTCCTCTCCTCTTTGCCCCATTTCAACTCTGTTTCTCTAATCTGTTTAATAAAGCAAAAATGAGGATAAACAAACAAGAGCAGCAACCCCTTTTTCTAAGCCTACTGATTTTCACTGCTCTTTCATCTAATTTATAATCGGTTAATTATCCAAAGAAAGGCTTTCTTTTCAATTTCAGATCTTTTTTTCATTATTTGCAGAGGGAGTCTGAGTATAGCTGCTGATTTCCTCCTAAGGCATTATTAGTACAGATCCTGATGTAACTTTGTAGTATCCAAGATTCAGCTTTGATCGAAGGAATCCAACAATGGACGGTTGCATTATTTTACATATGGTACTTCAGGATAAAAAAGGCTTATTGCTTCTTAATAAAGTTATCAGAGGCCTTAGAGATTTACCCATAATCCTCACATACATCAGCTGTGAATATCATGTTATCTGACCCATGTGTCTCTCATTATGTTTTAATAGTTAAATATGAGACAACTGGCAATGGATATAAGAGGAGATTGTTCATAATGTAATACTGTAGATGGGGGGTTTGACTGGTTTTAACCAGTCACTGATTAGCACATGCACTGATAACTGGACTGGTACACAGTAAATTGATTATGTGCTGTATATGGTGAAGCCATTCATTAACTATGTTAACTCTGGTTTGGCTGTAAATTGGCAACAGGCATCAGTCCATTGCCTTGGTTCAGACTCATAACAGTTGTACAGGTTTACATGGTGCCTGGATAATGAATCCCTGTGATGTTTTAATTGCCTTACTTGTACCTACTTGCAATGAATTGAGAACTATCCCATTACATGTCATTTTTACATTACATGTTATTTTAGCAGACACTTTTATCCAAAGCGACTTACAACTGGAGCACACATTCATACGCCGATAGCAGCAGCAGCTACCACGCAGGGTGCTGGCTAACTATCAGGAGACATTAAGGGTTCAGTGTCTTGCTCAGGGACACTTGGATGTGGCTGGGAGACTGGGGATCAAACCACCGACCCTATAGTTGCGGGTCCACCACCCTATCCACTTCGCCAGAGCCCCCCACCAGTCCCTAATTAGATTGTGTTAAGATAGTGGTTGCCAACATCTCAACAGATGGGATAGAGAAATATAACATTTTCAATAATGTTGACATATGAAGGGAAACTAAATTTGAGGTCTTTGAATTGAACCATTGCTCTGAACAAGAGCCATTATGTTGTTGGTGCGATGTGTGACAATTTCATGTTCACCTGCTCCTCACTGAAACAATGTTCATGCGGTATCCTGATATTACAGTACAGTTCCAATTGACACCTGCCAGCCACCAATCAGAAAAGACCATTTTTTAATGCCATGTTGACTGCATGGGCAAAAAAACAGGAGGGTGATATAATTCCAGGGGGTTATACATTTTCTTTGAGACTAAGCAATTATGTGTTATTTATTTTTTCATTAGGCTTATCTGTTTTTTGAATGGGTAATCAGAAGAAATGATTAAGGATATAATCACAGAACATTGTCGTTAGTAATCAGCAATTTATTGTGAAATTGGCTCATTTGGAACTTGTTTCTGAGCTGACAGCTAGAGAGAGTCCCATGTCGTCCCTGTAATGACTTCTTGTGCGTTTGCCACCGTATGCTAATAATTACACATTTCCGAGAGCCACATGGCAGTGGATGAAGGCACATTAATAGTAACAAGGGGGTTGCCAGGGATGAGAGCAATAAAGACACTTCTTTTAAATTGAGGAATTTCTTGACAGAGGTCTTCAAAGGGAAACCTGGCCATTTAAAAAGGGCAATTAGCGTCATGTGATCTCCTCACCGCTGTCAATGTGCAACGTGCTGGTTTCAGAAGACGACCCTTTGCTAATGAAGGGATTATACAGATGAGGCGGACTGGTAAACATATGCAGATGAAAAGGGAGGGTTCTGCTGGCTGTGACGGTGCCACATTGGTTGGCTCATCTGATCTGACCTGGCAACATATAGGCTAAAATCATAAATATAAAAATATGAAAGTATAAAGTTGCTATGACACGGCAAATTTTTCTTGGTGGTAAAGGTACCGAACGTTTTTCTAAAATGTGAAAAATAATCGTGACCGATGAAGACTGAGTTGAAACTCATAGACGCTCATAACATTAGTGGCTAACGTCTCTATGACCACCAGCTACACAGAGGCTGAGCTATCATGGTACTATGTTGTAATGAAAATCAACCTAAAAAAAAAGGAAATGGTGCAACAGTTGAATAAAGTAGAATAGAGTAGCGCTTGTATCATGTACTGGAAAAGTGCCATGATGAAGGGTTTCTGTGGATGACGTCATATTTCTAAATACATTTAATAATTTTGTCTACGCGGCCTTAAAGCTGGGGTATATGATTTCTGATTGGTCAAAGTGAACATGAGCGGTACACTTTGACCAATCAGAGTGAGGCTCCGATTCTCCGTTCTTATTGGCTGTTGGGACTGTCGATTCACTTTGGCACAACTTTGTTGGTGTAGTAGAGCGTGTCAGGGAGGGACCATATGGGGAGGGACCAAAGAGAATTAGTGGAGCAGTTGAGGTATTTGGATTCGAATCTCTATCCCAACTGCTATTTTCTCCCCAAAACATATACCCCAGCTTTCAAGGAAAGATGTTTGAATATGTTCTGAACAGCCTATAACTCAAAGCTGAGCCATGATAATGGTTTAAATACTGGAATAGCGGCACACACTTTTAGACTGCTTCTCAAAGACATTGATGCTTTGTGCTTATTGTACACACAAAAGTAATAAAAGGATAAATGTGAGCGAGAAGTTCAAAGCCTGCTTATTGCATGAAGTCGGCTTTTGTCACTTACAGACAGTTACACAAGTCTCAGACACTGTTTGACATTCCGGTAAACACTTATTATGAAGTGACCACAAAAGATTGGACCGAGTGCAGTAGCTTGGAAAATGCTAACAAAAGAAATGAAATGTATGATCAAAGTGATTAGCACTTTGTAGACATAAGCATTCATCTGTTATAAATTTGACCTTCAACCACACTTCTGTATATACACTCAGTGAGAAGTAAATCTTGCCATGTGAAATCAAAATCAAAATCAAATCTAGTGTGAGCCGTTGTCACGTTTGCTTGTCGACTGTTTGTTTGCACGGTGAAGAAGCACCTCCCCCTCCCAACCCCTCGCCTAATGATTCCTCTCAGCCTCAGAGTATCTCCCCAAAGCTCAATCCCCCAACGGGCACAGTGCCTTTAAACTCAGCAGAAAAATATATATTTCCCTGGAAATTAAAGCATGGCACTGGTGTAAGTGCAGGAATCCGTGTACTTTCTGTAAAAACAGGGCAATTACTTCGAAAGAGCGAGCCGGGGTGGGAGGGGGTGGGGGGGGGGGGGATTATTAGCCTCATCCAGTAGAGTAGGTGCTGCGCGTGTACTCAAACTTTGTGTTTAAATACAAGCCGGTTGAAGTCTTTCAAAGGAGAGGGGAGGGGCGCACTTGAAAAAAAACTTTCCCTCTGAAAGTGAATCAAAAGTGCATTAAAAAACAAAAAATCCTAGAGTGAGGAGAAAGGAAAAAAGGGAAAGCCTTGCAGGTGCATTACATCATGAAGTATGGAATGGAAGTGTGTGTGAACCCGTGTTTATGTGAGAGGATGCATCGTGTAGTGTGCAGGTACACAAGCAGTCAGAAAATGGCCCCTCTCCAGCAGGGGATTGTTGCAGGGGATTGTTTTGATGTCTTTGTCGAGGGTGTACATCGACAGACTCATGGGATTGAGCGGAGGATTTTACTACACCCATACACCTTTATTTATATATATTTCTGTTTTTACACCGATCAACCTATCTTCCATTCCAAGCTGCAACTTTTTTTCTAGGAAGCTTTCTAGAGACCGGATGCATGAAACTCCTCCTGAAGTGTGTTCCCCCTTTGGAAGTGTTTTTGCCCATGGGGGATATTCCAACATGGAGGCATCAACATAACATGGATACTATGGTCGCCGAGGGAATGGCAGAACCCCATGTACTCACTGCTTGAAAGAGGAAGCTGCTGCGTTTGATAATGTAACTTTGGGGTGCGTGCATGCATCTCATTTTGACTTTCCTCCATAGCTGGAGGGGTCGCATTAGCCACTGACTATAAGGCACTGTGATGAGCAGGAGCAATGTGTAACTACAGGTAGACCCACACTGCTACATGGAATTAAAGCAGTCAGCTCTGGAAGAAGCTTGTTTGACCTCTCAGTAGCGTATTCTGGTATAGTTGTAAATTTAAAGGGAAATGTATTTGTAATTATCTACTTTTCTATACTGTATATCTAATATGTATCTTCCATCAGTTTAACATGTGTGCTGTTTCCTCTAGGAATGTGTCTGAGATTATTATTATTTTTTTTTTAAAGAAAATGTTTGGGGCATTTTTGCTTTATTAGACAGATTGGAGAGACAGGGTTGAAATGGAGCAAAGAGGAGAGGACATGCAGAGAACTGACCCGGGCGGGATTCGAACCCTGGTCTGCTGTGGGGCCTTGGCCCGGGGGGGGGGGGGGGAGACGCCAATATGGCATGTCAAATCACACACCTATTTGTCAAAAGCAGGGACGCAGCTACATTCATAGTTCAACCAAAGACAGCCTTCTGTCACAAATCACAGGATAAGATACAATTGATAAGATCATTGGATAGATTGATGACTACATGAACAGAAGCTGCCTTACACTAACAGATGGGTCCGGGCTCAAACAAATATGAAGCTTGCAAGATCAGGCTGGTCTCACCAGGCTATGGAAAAAGCTGATGAGAAACCCACTTACATGTACTATAAACGTGGCCAAGAAAGCTGTGGAAACCTGTTTTCTCTAATCCCCAACCCCGATAACAGAAACTAGGTTTCTTCTTTACAAATGTATAAAAAATCCCCAGAAAGCTGACTGTAGACATACTGGTAATTAACTGGTAAAACAATGACTGTATATCCCTACGTAAACACATTGCCTTAATTGTATGTAATGATGGAGTCAGCGATTCTGGATCATATGGTTGTCCAATTCACTTTTTGCCAAAATCAGTGAATATCTCCTCACAAACTGCTACCTGTCCGCACTGTGTGTGCTCCGTAGGGCTTTTGGGTTCCTGTCATCAATAGAATAGAATAGAATAGAATAGAATATATTTATTGCCATTTGCACAGGTACAAGTACAAGTGCATTGGGATTCTTGTGCGAATCTCCCTGAGTCAGCTTCAATACAAACAATGTATAAATAGCATTATAACAGGAAAATAAAAAAAAAAAAATGAAAATAAGAAGAATCGTAGAAAAGTAGAAAATAAGAATAAGTAACAGCTAAGTACCATGTACAGAGGCTATTCTCTCTTAAAACAAGATATAATACAATAGAATAAAAATAAATAACAAAGGGGAGCACTGTACAATAAGATGAGACACATTTTTCCCTGATTGCATTTAAGGTTAATATTAATATTGCGCACTTTTACTGCACTGTAAAACAGTAGACTACACTGATTGTATACACACATGAAGTTATTGCACTTGAAATGTTGACATTATATTATTGAAATGTTTAAGGTTAATATTGCACACTTAAATTTAAATTGTACTACGAGGTGTAGAGCACTGAACACTGAGATGAAAAGAGACACACAAGGTTATTGCACTCAAAATGCTCACATTATGTTATATAATTGCATTATTTTAAGGTTAATAATGCACACATATATTATGAGGTTGACTACTGTCCATTTAGACTGAGATGTGGGGTGAAGTACTTACCTCCCATCTTAATGTCCTGTGCTACCAGTCTCACAGCAGCAGGGTAAAAGCTGTTGTGGTAGCGGGCCTTGTGGGTGGAGATGCTCTCTGGCCGGCGATGTCGCAGGTTATAGCCAGAGTTCTCCCACCTGAACAGAGCATGAGCTGGGTGATGTTTGTCCCTGAGGATGCACTGTGCTTTCCCCCTGCAGCGCTGTGTGTACAGTGTGTCCATGGAGGGGAGGTTAGAGCCAGTGATTCTCTCTACAGTCTTTATGACCCGTTGAAGCGACTTCCTCTCGGACAGTGTGGTATTTCCAAACCACACTGTGATGGCATTGGAGAGGAGGCTTTCAACGAGTCCTCTGTAGGCCTGTGTGAGGGGCTGAACTTTAATTCCAGTCTTCTTCAGCAGCCTGATGAAATATAGCCGCTGCTGTGCTTTCTTCACTGTTTTAGCAGTGTTTTGGGCCCAGCTCAGGTTATCCGTGATGTGGAGACCAAGGAACTTGTAGCTGTCAGCCCGCTCCACCGTTGTCACCTTGATGGTGAGAGGCTGCAGAGGGGGGGCTTTCCTCCGGAAATCCACAATTACCTCCCTTGTTTTGTCAATATTTAGAACTAGGTCATTGTCCTCTCCATAGATGGTGACTTTGTGGACTAGCTCCCTGTAAGAAGACTCATCCCTCCCTCTGATGAGGCCAAGGATGGTCGTGTCGTCCGCGTATTTAATGATTACGTTGTTATTGTCCTGGGGGGAGACGCAGTCAAACGTACTGTATCTCCATGTTCTCTCACTAGTTGTATTCACTAACATTAGGACTGAGGGGAGTGCTAGATGCAGTAAACGCTTCACTGCTTGTTACAACTGGCCTTTCTTTTCCCCAATCACTACTTTGTGCATTGACTGAAATTACATATCTGTTAACCTTGCTGCCCCCCTATTCAGATGGCTTTTGACTTGTAATAAATTGCCTCCTGAATCGCAGCTTCATAAATGGCTCTCAAACAAGAGATCAGGTTTTGGTCTGGTGATGTTTTTAATTGTAACTCGCGGAATGTATTAGCCGTGACCTACAGACTTTTTGTGGCAGCTTCCATTCAATATGTATGTGCGTGCAGACACCTTGGGTTTAGAAAGGTTAATTAACCTCTGGTGGCAGACCTTTTACTTTGCACTTAACTTGGTCTATGTCCTGATAGCGCTATTAAACCCGCGCCCTAGCCTCTTAACCTCCTCTATCATTACCCACGTAAAAACCCATTAAAACTTCCCATTGATTTTTTTCTATACACGCAACTTCTACTACATTTTCCATACAGCTTTGTAACATTTCTGGTGATGCACATACAGCACATAACATTAGCGTTCTGGAAGTGTGGGGTTGGCACAAAAGAGGTTTAGTAAAGAGAATGTAAAGGAAATTAGTTTTTAAGATATATTTCATGATAATATCACCTGTTACCAGTTAACATGTTTATGTGAGAAATGTTCCAAACAAGTATTTCTTTTAACATTCTACAGCTTTGCCAGTCTTTTAACGCCCCTGTCCCAACTTTTTGGAAACGTGTTGCAATTTTCAAGTTGTATATTTGTGTATATTTACAAAAAACAAAAAAGTTTATCAGTTTAAACAAATACATATGATGTATTTCTACTGTTATTTATTGAATACATGTCGAAAAGGATAAGGAAATGATCACATTCTGTTTTATTCACATTTTGCATAAAATCCCAACTTTTTCGGAATTGGGGTTGTAGTATAAGTGCAAAGCTGCAGCACTGTTTACAGCATGGCAACTTTTAACACTTACAGGAAATGCTATCCAGGTGGAAGTGAACATTTGAGAAAGGAGAGGCTGTTTTCTAAACCCCCTCCCCCCCATCACCTTTTTCACCACTAGCATCATCCACCAATATTTCAAGATGCACAGAGGACTAACTTATGAAGCTCCATTACTTTCCAGATGTGCAAAAAAAGTCACACCTGAACAATGCCCAGCATGAAGATACTAAATTGAATTCCCGATATGTCTGTACAGAGACCAAATCCAAAACCTGACTCCCCAAACCTGCTGAAGCTCAGCACAGAAAAACTGTATGCATTGGATATATGTATATATATAAAGACTTCCAGCATTTCATCCACCTAAAAAAAAAACGGATGTTATGTTTTCCTGTTGTCCATCCGAATGAAGTATGTCTTGTTCTTCCATCCGGGCCATTTTTGTGAAGGTAATATCTCAAGAACGCTATGAGGGATTTTCTTCTAAGTTTGCACAAATGTGAAACTATGACTAAAACATAAACCGGGTAAGATTGTGAAGGTCAAAGGTCAAGGTCACTGTGACCTAACGCTTCATAAAGAAAATATCTAAAGAACGCTTTGAGGGATTTTCTTCAAATTTGGCACTCAAACACAAACTTTGATCAGAGGGTAAACTGATTCCATTTTGAAGGTCAAAGTTTCAGTCAGGATGGGAATGGAGAACCGGTTCTTCTTCAGACCTGGTGCCCAGTGAGTCAATTCCTTGAAACCGTCAGTATGCCTGCTTAACGTCTCGAGATGTGCACTAGAGCATTTGCACTCGATTTACAACAACCCAACTGATAAGCAGCTATCCAGGTGCTTTCCAGGTGCTGGTCATTTAAACATCTTTCCAGGAGGTTAAATGTGCCTGCAGCAGAGGTGGGTCGTAACGCGCTACATTTACTCCGTTACAAATACTTGAGTAACTTTTTGAATAAATTGTAATTTTAGGAGTAGTTTTATTGCAACATACTTTTACTTTTACTTGAGTAATTATTTGAAGAAAGAACGGTACTTTTACGCCGTTCCATTTGGCTACGTGACGGTCGTTACCTTATTTTCTTATATATTTTATTTATTACATGCGAGAGCTATTTCTCTCATGATTTCTCTCCCCAGGGAAGTCTTCAGCCAACATCTGTATCACGTGACTATTTCAACCAATAAAAAACACATTACAAAAGCTTGCCAATCAAATGCAGCCACTTCAGTCACATGACAAGTGTTGTCATGTTGTCATAGGGCTCAACCATAGGCTCAACAATGTCCGCGGACTTTTTTAAAGGCTGCGGTTCCGCACCGATGTTGTGGCCGTGCCATGTGGGTTAAACGCATATTTTACCGACTATCTGGGTGAGTCGAAAAATGGAAGAAACCGCTGATTCCGAGGAGCAATAGCCACACCCCTAGCCTCAAATACACACTCACACAATCACAGTGACACAGACTCCCACACACTCGCAATTACAGAGAAACTGTTCTTCTTTGACACATGTCCTGTTCTCCCTGTAGCCTACTCACTTCGCATGCCCCAGTCTGGCTGCGTGAGAGTCTGAGAGTGGTCTCTTTGTTCAGCCACTCTGTAGTTTCATACGTTAAGTGAGTGTGCCAGCAGGTTTTGATGTGTAACGAAGTTTAATTTTGTGTGTTTTATATTTTTGGGGCTAAACACAACCTAGATAATTTTCTCAGGGCCAGTGACATATTGTAGGAATTTGTTTTAAAATGTGTATGTGCAAAACAATTGCAACAGTGTTATAAGTGTATTGGTTTTAATTAATATAATTTTGGACAAGCCTAATTTATTATCATTTTATTTGAAGGGTGATGTATTTAATTTGGCAGATAATTAATGTATTATTGTTTGAGTTCAAGGGTTATTCATTTGATTTTTAAATACCTTATTTATTGTTTTATTTAAAATTATGTTATTTAACATATCTTTATTTGAACATTGCTGTTTTATATTATGTTCGTGTCTATTCTGTACCGTTTGTGTTGCTCTGTATATTTCAAAAATAAATCCGGAGTAATTCAGTAGGCCTACTTGTACTCTTGAGTACTTGAGTAGTCTTTTCACTGCATACTTTTTTACTCTTACTCGAGTAATAATTGTTATGAGTACTTTTACTTCTACTTGAGTAATTATAATCTTAAAGTAACTTACTTTTACTTGAGTACATTTTTTGGCTACTCTGCCCACCTCTGGCCTGCAGTCAGTGCAAAAAATACCAACGCAATGACCGGTTACAAAATGATAATGAAAATCAGTGTGGAACTGTATGACTGTATTAAAAAGTGTGTTCTCTTCTCTACCCACGCTTGCTCCATCTCTCTATTTGCAAGTGTCAAAAATGAAAAAAAAAAACACAATTAACGACAACCCTGCATTGCCGTTTGCTCAGTCGCCACAGCAACAGCATTGATTAACACTTTGCAATAGAACATGTCAAATTAACAAAGGAAAACGCTCCTATAATATAATCAGCTACTTAGAACAGCAGTGCATCGCAGGTCCTTACAGGTGTGAAAGCAGGGCTGTTATCATGGAGTCAGCCTCAGTGACGAAAGAGAACCTCACACTATTATTATTAAAATCTATGTATTTGTTTGTATCTTTATTCTACTTTGCATGTTGTTGTTGTTTGTTGTTAGTGTTTCTATTTGTTGTTGTAAGATTTCAACTGATCACTTGAAATCTAGTGAAGCAGTTTGTGTACCTTCAAGTAAAGAAATGCATCATACTCATTAACGAATGCTTACTTGACCATTAATGTACCGATTGTGAATATGTACCTACTCATTAACTAACCATTACCTAATGCTTCATTAATACAGTATCTCCCAGTCTGTTTACCAGTAACTAAACAGTGCTTGAATCAGGTTCTCAGTACCTACTCATTAACTAACCATTTGTTCCTCATTCATTCCTCAGTAACTACTCACTTTTTGTGTACCTTATTGTAAAGTGTTACCACTTCATGATTAAGAAATGAAAGCTTCCAAGTCACCTGTCCAATGCCACGCGTTTAGGCCCACACAGGCAGTTGAACTGAATAGGGACACTTTATTTTTTCATCAAGCCTAAAGAGGTATAACTATAATATTCATACGTTTACATTCACAACATTTTCTAGGTTAGGGTTAATCTCACCTAATATACAATATGATATAACAATGAGATTCACAATACATCTTAATACTCATTACATTCTACAGACCTGGTTTTTATGACGGGTTTCTCATCTGCTTTATAGACCCTGTACACAGCATACATTTTAGCTTGTCAAAGCAGAAAAAGTACAGTTGTAATGGACATTGTCACATTTATGTACTCATCGATTTGATGTATTTGTCACTTTAATGTGCATACAGATAGATCTCAGCAAGATATGTTTAGTGCTCTTATATTTCATTCCTTCTATTCTCTCTCTCGGATCCTAACTCTGGTCCAGTGCATGTATTTGTACTGTGTTAACCTACTGTACATATGACTAATAAAAAAAAATTGTAAACTACTGCACACTAATCAACTTAATGTTGGCTCAATATACTGTATGTGAACCAGGTACAGGGCTTTGGTATTGTGGTTTTAATGCAATTAAGGAATAATTTACACAATTTTGTTATAGCTTTGACCATTCTAAATGTGTGAAATAAAGTTTTTTTAACTGGAAGTAGCTTTTGATAAAAGCGTATACACTAAATGAAATGGAATGTAAAAAATACAAAAGGTTTCCTCACTTGCTTACCTTACGCCATTGTTTTTTATTCTCTGGCCTCTTCATGGTCTAACTTGTACAACCTTAGGGTTCTAGATATCAAGTGTGCGGTGCTGAAGCTTCCAACAGATATTGCTCTTCAAAGTGCACTTACTGTATTACACAGTTTGCCTTCTGCTATTTCTGTCAAACAGAACCATTTGTTACCTTGACTTGTTGCTGCTTGTCTATCCATCAGGGTGCAGACTGTAGCTGCACAGGTTAACCTGTCAACAGTTGAACTCTTGTCTGATAATCACTATGATTGGGACCACTCTAGTGCTCATATGGGATCAGAACATCCAATTCAGAACCTAGCTTCATATTTAAACTTCACTGATTCTACACGTCGATGTATGTTTACAGGTGTTCAGAGAACTACACAAGAGAAAAGGGTTAAATGAAGCCTGTAGTGTCTCCAGAGGGAGCTCTGTGAAGTCTAATTTAAAATGATGTCACTTGACTCAGAGAAGTCTACACACACTACTACTACACTAAATTATTTAACTTATCTACTTTTTACTTTTCTATTCTATTTTATATATACTGTTTTATATTGCACAGAAAATTCCTTTGCCCTACTTAGTATTTAGAATGAATCTTATGTAAATAATGTTGTTTATGTTTATCTTATTTACCTGAGAGATAAACGCCATTTCGATTCTGATGTATGTCTTGCATCTATCAGAACTGTCAATAAAAGACTTTGACTTGACTTTGGTTACTTTTAAACTGTCCATCATGAGGCCGACATTGTTAAAGGCATAAGAAGCAATTTAATCTATTAATCTAATCTATAACTCTCTTTCTCAAAATCAGCTAATATCTACTCACCATCCACTACCTGTCCATCGTGTGTGCACGCTGAAGAAAAGTTGGGTGTTTCCACAGCTGCGGCTCCGCTAATGGGGATCTAAAAGCCTAGCTCAGAGCCGGCAGCCACCCAGAACACGGATTGACGATTTGGGCAAAGGCCCGGCCACTTGCTCTGAGCGTCAAATGTTGCAACTGGGAAATGGAGGTGGCCTTGAAAAACACCTTCAGAGGACAGAAGCAGGAGGAACCTTAATGTGAAACACACTGATTATGATTGGAGTATTTAGTAACATCTAGTGGTGTGTGTGTGCTTCTAGACGCCAACGCTCCCTTGCTAACCCCTCCCTTTGGAAGAATTTACAGAAGCTACAGTGGCCTTCAAGGACAAGAATCTAGTTGCTAACGATGGCATCATCCACCACTGCCTCAAGTCTTTCCACAATATCAAGTGATGAGGTGAAGATGTATTTAGTTATTTATTCTACAGTACTTCTTCTTCTTGGTCTTCCAACAGGTGCATTTCCTCAGGACGCCCACTATATATGAAAAGGCTTAAGGCCGCTGCTGTTCTGTGCTACAATGGCGGTGCAACATGTGACCCTAGCTACTGTATGAGAAGTGACCATTGAATAAGCCCCTCCCCTCCTTCTTAGCAGCTAATTTAGCAAAGTTAAGTCAAGACACATACAGTCTATAACAACATGACAGATAGGCCGCGTCACAAGCCAGCAAAGGTTGACTCATTATGTCCTGCTGAGAACCATTGTACAACACTCATCTGCACCTGCTACCTGTGACCACACAGACACACACACACACACACACACACACACACCAGGCTGTGGCCAAGAGGAAGGGGGCAACACTAAAATACGCCACCACTTGAGACATCACACCTCTCTGACAGTTTCCAATAGGGTCAATAAAGGTATGTTTAAAGGGGAGTCAAGGGGAGGGGGATGTTAAATGATGTTGACCTATTTCAATTATACATGTACATACAGATCAAAATCTTTAATGCTCACTCCAAGACACAACCCACAGAATATTCTTGAGGAGATATCCGCAAGCAGTGTGGGAGAATATTATGACAAAAGGCTTTTCACCAATTTCAGTCCAGTGTAGTTTCAATGCTGGTAGGAACGCCTTCTTTTTTTATTAGAGTCGTTGCAAGATGAGACTCATGATTTCAACTGGTTAACTTAAAGGCCCTGTAAATCCAAATCCACACAATCGTTTTAACTATGTCATTTGTGGAGTTAGTTGCACTATAGTAAGTACCTGAAAAGAGTTAGGCATATTTATCTATCTATTAGATCAAATATATTGTCATTGTTTCATAAACTCAAAGGCGAAGACACACCGGGCCGACTACTGACCGTTGCCAGAAAATAGAGTCTGCTGATTCAGTCAGCTTCATTCTCCCCGACACGGTCAAAAAAGTGCGAAGAACACACTGAGCCGACTTGCCGTACGTTCTGCGCTTGCGCGGAATGACATTAAGTAGGCAGTTATCATAACGTAGGCTGTTATCATAACATAGGCTGTCATTATAACGGAGAGATTGCATGCTGCAGAAACAAACACACACACTGACACACACACACACACACACACACACACACCTGCCGCTCCTCGCCCGAACTACCTCGACTATTACTGAAAACATGTGAAAACGTAGTGCACGGACAACCTAATGCTATGTGCTGATTGTGTTTAGCCTACATGAAAATCCGAACATTCTCCGATTCTATCGATAGCTTCCTAAACTAGAAAATCCTGCGGAGATTTTGAAAGTACGGGCCAGCCGTCGGCCCGGCTCAAACGCTTCCACAAACCACCGCCGCACGCTTTCCAAACTCGAGTCCCAAGTTGTGGCCTATTGAAGGTCGCAATCGTGGCAAATGTGCAGAATAATGGCCGCTCTCGCAAAGACGTTTTGGTGGCCATGTTTTTTTTAGCTATCTCGCTAAAACTTTATACATGTGTGTATGTCGGTCCCCTGATGCTGTGTTTACAATTTGGTGATGATAGGTTGGAAATCCACGGAGTAAATGTCACTTGACTGTATTTCAGGTTATGCAAATTAGGAAAAAAAAAAATCATGGCTGACCCCTATGGTCCAAGAGGCTTTATTGTAGAGCACCATGAGCTGTACATGTGTTAGAAATTTCAAGTCCATCATAGTCAGGGGGAAAGGGGCGTGGCCTGTCAAACATTGCATTTTTGAATGATGGTTTTCGCATTTGTGGCGCCCCCTATGGGTTAATCCCTACAAGTTTAGAGGGACATGCACATGTCTTTTGCACGTATCCAGCAAGTTTGATGATGATAGGACCTATGGTCAATGAGTTATGGCCAATTTGCTAATAAGCCCCGCCCCTGCGTAAACGTTTTGGTCAATGGCAGCCATGTTTTTTAAGATAGCCTACTAATATTTTACATACATGTGTGTCATAGTCCCCCGGGGTTTCGTGAGAAATTTGGTGTTGATGAAGTAAAATTTGACAAAGTTGTGGTTAAAACCGTCTTTTTCAGTTTATGCTAATTAGCGGAAAATATTCCCAGGCGGATTTATATGGTCCCAGAGGCTTTTTTGTAGAGCACCCTAACATACATCTGTGTGAGAAATTTCAAGTGAATCGGACTTACGGTGTGCGGGGCATGGCCTCTCAAAGCGCCCCCTTGTGGAAATTAAAAAAACTGTATTTAGCACACCCCGTGGGGTAGGGACGCACGTTCTGTAAAAGTTTGGAATGTCTGCGTGTAACGGTGTGAGAGGAGTAGGAGCTAGAAAAATGTCATGGAAGAATAACCACCACCACCACCACCACCAGAATAAGTATGGTGGATAACAATAATTTTCGGGCCCGTACTTAATTATGTTTGACAAAAGTGAAACTAATATCTGCTCCACTGCCGTGGCCGTGAGAGTTGATTGTCTTTAGATGTGAGACGGTGTCAGTATTCAGTCTTTTCAAAGTCATTTAAGAGTGTATGGTAGGCATTGGTTGACTCACTAAGTTGGGAAGAGGTCAAAAGTCACTAAGTGTCACTAAACAGCTGGACACAGCATTATACTGTGTGTGGATTGAATACCTGTTATTGTATTATGTTGGATAATGTATCACACAATGCAGTAAGGGAATGAGATGACATAGTGTAATGATCTGTAAAAGACTCTTTTAAATTAATAAAGTGCACAATACTAAAAAGGCAGGAGTCTGTTTGTGGTTAGTCAGCTGAAGTCGGTTTCTATACTTTGCAGTGAACACACTACACTGGAGCAGACAACAGGCCACATTTGGTATTTTCCTCTTCTTCTAATCCCAATTAAAAATCCTGGAGGCGATGGAGGAGGGAGATATCAAAAGAAAAGCTGTCCCAGAGACGGGTGTGGGCTGGTGGGGGTGAGGGTGAGGGGTAGGGGGGGCGGGGCTAATTATTTTGAAGGGTATTAAGTCATCAGATTTACTTTTATCTTGATTGCATTGTGGAAGTCGTGCATAATTAATGGCGGGAGCTTATTAGGAAAAGATGATTAGGCAAATTACACAGGTGTCGGATGCATTTTTCATGATGAATTTTTGCCCGGACAATCCTAGATCTCCATCTGTTCTGCTCCTATCAAGAATGTCACTTCGGGGGGGGGGGGGATTAATACGACACAATGAAAAAAAACGCAAATTGCATCTCGGCAAGATGGGAGAAAATAAAAACACTAAATAAGACCGAAGGGCTTTACGCTGAAATAAACATAAACAGGGAATAGCCAATTTTTTCAATAGACATTCTCATCATCAGCAAGCTTTAGAGAAGATTGGGACATAACAAGCTGCTTCATTTTAATTTTAATGGACATGGGGATTTTTTTTTTTTATGATTGCGAAGCACAAAAAGACGTCCTTCAACATTATGTGTGGTGTGAGCTCATTCAGCCTGCTTTATATGTAGGCCTATTACAGCAGGTATAATTAAGACTCACCTTTTCATTTAGTCTTTTAATAGGGGAAGGTTTAAAAAGCCCTGGCAAGGTTTATCACCCCCTTAGCATAGCCTTCTCTGCTCTCTTGCCTTTCATTGGTAGGCATTTCTATTAAGCGCTGATACCGGTGCTTAGACCTTCACTTTTAAATAAAAACGTTCTTAAAAAAGAATGAATGGCTCTGACCTAGGTTTTTGGCTTTTTAATTAAACTTTGACACTGTGTCAAATAGCGTTCCGCACCTTAACAAACAACATTTGCGATGCGATCTTTAGCCTACAGTATATCAAACTTATAACACTGGGCATGTTTCTGTGCAGCCTCGGACCATTCTCTTCTAGCCTTCCTCTTTTCCAATGATCAAACCCTCATCAGCTCCTGCATTATTGAAATGAAAACTCTCTTCTAGGGCTCAGTAAGACCACCATGCCTTTGCTTGGTGTGGTGGTCCTCTTCCTCTTGCCTTTTATTGGGGTTCCCCAGGGACTACTTCAAGGCCCCCCTCAGATCATTAGGCTCCCAGGCGCATGGGATTTTTCACCTTCTCGCACCTGTGAACCTCCTTCATGAATTCCATCCGTCCACAAGCAAATCAGTAATGCTGTTTGTGCTGCTTTCATCTCAGCCTTATCCTCTGTGCTGTCCGTTGTTGGGCAGCTCATGTGTCCGACAACAGAGTGGAACCCAAAAAGTTTGTATTATAATTTGTTACATTGGATTATGGGACACTTTAAGCATTTATGACACAAACACATTTTTTGTTAGAGAACAATCGCCGTCATGGTGAAAAGAAGCAACTCTGACTCTGAGGCAAGCTGTATTATCTCATGATTCAAGAATACTTTGAAAACCTAACCATTTCTGGCACAGGATGTACAATCCTCTATTAAAAACTCTTTAATATTTAACACTGAACAACAACAAAACAATGACCATAATATAAAAGTTTAGCAGTCACAACAATTTCGTAAATCACATACATTTCATACATAAAGAAAAATACATACATTTCATAAATAATTGCAGCTTTGTAGCTGTACATGACATCCCTTGACAAACAAAATTCATCCAGACTATTTTTTGAAAGAGTTAACCGAAGAGGACCCCACCACTTCTTCCCGAAACTCGTACACACAATTATGCGTACATTTGGGTAATTTTTCAAACAAAAAATCTAGATGTTGGATAAAGCCAGAGTTAAAATCTCTATTTTATTTTAAACACATATTAGTTTCTAAAGTTTTTACACAACAGATTTTGGATTCAGCTTTTTTTCATTAAATAAAAAAAAGTGTCTTAAAAATGCATTTTCGGCATGTTTTTAGGAGGAAAATGTATCATAAATCAGACAACTAACAAAATGTAATAAATCCTTGAGTAAAAACCTTTAAAATAGTGCTATGAATGATTATGGAAAGTTTGGTCGATGTCAGTGGAAGTTGAGATATTTGGTTCAGAGTAATGGAAAAAGCTCATTTTGAGAAAACGGCTGTTAAAGATAAAAACGTGAATTCTACTGATAATAGCTACAGTTATTTATTGAATTAGGCCCTACACCCCTCAATGCCATATAGGCCTACCACTACTTAACATATATAAACCATAGCATTGCAAACATTTACATCCACACGCTAATTTAATCGTGATTCATTCATTATTAGCCACTGTCTGTCAACCTGCTCCGGAGTCGGCACAGACGCTCTCTTTCCCCACCACCATCTCCCCTCTGATCCTCTGACAGTCTGTGTCTCTCCGACGTGATTTACATGTCTTTAACACTTCTCCCCTTCAAATGGCGATCATGTAGTGTCCGTAGCCAATTGATTAGGTATTTTTTTTGTGTTGGTTTGGCATATTTTCGGCGTTTTTCCCATTTTATTTTGCAATTTTCGAGCTACCCGCGGCTAGCCTCTAGCTTCTCACGTGATGCCTTTTAGCGAATAACATTGTCAGAGTCCGTTGAACACCGTTTCATTCACTTTGTATTGAAGGAGACCTGTATTCTGCAAACAAACTTAATTAAAACTTAATAAAACATCCATTTGACTTTGCTTTCTTTAAAGCCACGACTCTTGTCTGTCGAGCTGTTTTTGCGAAAAATTATTGAGTAATTTTCAATATTGAGGTGTTTTTGTCCCATCCAAGGGCGTAGGAACCGGGGGGAGCGTGTCCCCTCCAATATTGGAGACAGACGCATTTGTCCCCCCAAAATGTATACTGCGAGGAGAAAAATATTTGATTTTGATATTGCTTTTATTTTGAAAGCGCTTCTTGTCACCGGCCCCCTGAATGTTTTTCTGTGTGCCCCGAACCGAGCCTTTAAGGCAGTGCACAGGGTTGGGGGCATTCAGGCGGGGAGTGCCCATTGGAGTGCTTTAACGCAGCGCTGCCTAGAAGACCGCGTTGGGGATAAAAAAGACCTACGAGCGGATAGCCAAGAGTCAGCTGCTGCCATACACCACCAGATAAAGAGCAAGTTAGAGGAAAATGGTCTGCAACTGGAAATGATTTCAGCTTACACTGCAGACAATGCTAGTGTGAACTATGGGAAAAACAACTCAGTTTACCAAAAGCTAAAGGCAGAAAATAGTGGCATCATCAAGGCAAACTGTATGGCCCACATAGTGCACAACTGTGCAAAGCATGCTGGAAACATGCTGAACATTGACATTGAATCTGTTGTCAACAAAATATTCAGCCACTTTTCAGTCTCTGCAAAGCGCACAGAGGAATTAAAAGCAGTGTTCGCCTTTGTGGAGGAAGACTATCATGCTGTACGGCGACATGTACCAACAAGGTGGTTAAGTCTGTGGCCTGCTGTCCAGGGCTACATGACAGCTGGGCAGCTATCAAGAGCTACTTCTTGTCGCTGGGAGAGAGTGAGTGCCTAAAAGTACTGTGGAAGCTCTTAAAATCTGATCAGGATGGTGAGGGGCATCCCATTGAGCTGCAGGCCTACCTGGCTTTCCTCAACAACATACTCAAGGTGTTCCATGACGTTGTGCTGCTGTTGGAGGGACAGGATCTGCGAGCTCTATGACATCATGCAGACCCTCAAGACCAAGCTCAAACAGCGACAGATCGATTCCTTCTTTGGAATGGAGACCAGTGCGATTGTCCAACAGTTTCCGGACCAAAAGGCAGCATCAATCAAAGAGGATATGTCCAACTTCTACCAGACAGCACTCAACTACCTGGAAAAATGGTATGACTTCAACGACACCAACTATCAGAAGAAAGTTGCCTGCTTGTCACTGAAGAACAGCTTCACATTCACCCAGCTCAGTGATGCCGTGGAGGCCCTACATATAGGGGGGAATCTGGACATGGACGAACTCTACGAGGAGTACTGTGTGACTCTGCCACGCCAGCCGGAAATTATGCAGAGAAGAGCTCCTGTTGTGGAGAAGTGGTCGACCTTTCTCAAAAGCATGAAGACACCAAACCTGACTGCAGTTGCCTCCTTTGTCTTCAGCATCCCCATAACCAACGCATCTGTAGAGAGAGTGTTTTCCCTGATGACTGCAGCCTGGACCGACCAGAGGAACCGTTGCTCTGTGGAGCTCATCAAGAGTGAAATTCAAGTCAAGACCAACTTTGAATACAGTTGTAAGGAATTCTACAGTTATGCACTTAAGCAGAAAGCCTTATTAGAAGCTGCAGGCTCAAGCAAGAAGTATAAAGCCAAGAAGATCTAAGGTAAGATAAACATTGTCTAAATAAATTTAGAATATTGTGAGCACTGAGCCAGTGTGGTGCTAGATTTTAAAACAATGCTCTAGTCTTGTGTTTCGCTGGCAGGTGCTTTCCGTGGTGCTGAAAGTGCATCGTCTGTGTGGGCCTGCCTGCAGTTGTTGCTGTGATGTAGAGAACTGAAAACAAAATTCAGCCAGGTGCTCTCCTTGGTGCTGGAATAGCATTAATTGTGTATTTTTCTATGATTAACTAAACATATTTCATTAAAGTGTTTGCTCTAGTTAAATAATATACTCAAGCACATACAGTATTCAAGTAGAACATTTCTTTTGTGTAGTTTATCTCTATGTGATTCTGAGCTGAGTGAGTTTTGTTATGTTCAGATAATCAGCCTATGTGCTCCATGTAGCCCAATCCAGTGTATGTTCTACTTGAATACTGTATGTGCTTCAGTTTATTGTTTTCTAGAGCAAACACTTTATTGAAAAATGAAAACATATTATTTTATTCAAGTTTGTGTTACCTCCTGACCAGTATTGATTTGCACTTCTGGTTTTATTTATTATTTTATGTAGTGCCTATACCAATTTGTGCGTTTTGGTAGCATTACTTGGTCCAGTAAATGCAGAGCATTTTCAAATGCATTTCTTTTGTGTAGTTTATCTCTATGTGATTCTGAGCTGATTGAGTTGTTATGTTCAGATAATCAGCCTATGTGCTCCATGTAGCCCATCAAGTGTATGTTCTACTTGAATGTATGTACTTCAGTTTATTGTTTTTACAAGAGCAAACACTTAAATGTGGTGTTTGGAATTGTGCTGGGGATATGTTGTTGTTGCTCTCTGTTGTTGGAGAAAAGGCACATTAAAGTACAATATTTGAAAGAACAATTGTAGCCTTGTCTTTCTGTTTGATTGTACATAGTCAGGAGTGTTAACTTGAGGGGCACTGTGAAACAGCATGAAAACTCCATTGGGAAAGTTGCATTTAAATACATTTGTTACTTTTTTGTTTGCAGGCTGTTATGTGCTGCTGAATCAACCAAATGGCAAATCATAGTAACATTATAAGCAAAGGGGAAGAATAGAAATGTTTATTTAAATTTTATTTTATTTTAGACTGCCTCGATGCATTGATATCTCACATTGTCCCACACAAACGTTGTCTTTGTCCCACATCTGGTGAATTGGGATCTGGTCACCCTAGTCCCCCCCAATGTTGAAATGAAACCTAGCCCTTCATTAATTAATTAAAATGTGTTAATTACACATTATTGGATGCAGACCAATACATGTAAACTGTAAAGATGACCTGGCCATTGAAATGATTTCAGCTTTTTCAATGTTTTTCCTTCGGCGGCCCTCGGGCCAATGTTGGGTTCCTAAATTGGCCCTCAGCTATCAAAAGTTTGAGAACCCCTGTGTTAGTAAATGCTCTGCGCAAAAGCTCAATCACTTCCTACTTCATCCAAACCGACTTAAACAACTTTCTGTGTAGCGTATCGCTTATTTAAGCCTGTAAACAAGCCTAGTGCTTCCGCCTCGCTCATGCTGCTGCTGGCACATCAGAGGTTCACTGCTCCTGAACATTACTGTCCACAAGTTTTGTTTGTGGACAGTTTGGGGCGACTGTGGCTCAGTTGGTAGAGCGGGTCGGCCGATGATCAAAGGGTTGGAGGTTCGATCCCCGCCCTGCCACCTGTGTCATAGTTGTTGTGTCCTTGGGCAAGACACTTCACCCACCTTGCCTCGTGTGAATGTCGATAGTTAGCCTGCTATCGGTGTATGAATGTGTGTGTGAATGGTAACGTGTAAATGGGAACAGGTCTCCCTTGCAAAAGAGTCTTCGGACTCAATGGGATTTACCTGTATAAATAAAGGTTAAAAAAAAAAAAAAAAAAGTTGCCCCTCAGCATGCGCTCTCTAAAAGCCTTCTGTTCTACGGGCTCGGGCTGCCTACTGTAAATATGGGTTTTCAGGTTGATGCAAGGTGCGATTTTTAAAAAAAGAAAAGAAAAAAGGGTGATGTTTTTCTTCATGAAAAATTTGGAAACTAAACTTGCAAGAATTAAATCTCCCACACAGTAACATTCAAAGTATGATTGCATAAGATTATTTTTTTATTTTTTTTTACATTTCATTTTTTTCTTGTTACTTTACTACTTTTGTCTGGAAAATTCCTTAATATCAGTGTTTCTGCATAAGTGGAGTTTCAATCCATAAACACGGTGATATTTCATCAGGTTCTGAGGTGTCTTTGTGAAGGTTGTGAAGGGATTCAACAGGTGTTTTTATTATTCTGTATATTTTATCTATTTACTATTTTCAAAGCAAATTTGACAATATAATATTTTTGCTTTCCATGGAAGGTGGCAGATGGTTGTTACACTGATGTGGAAAGCTTCTGGTAGTAGTGCTATCATGGTAACCCCCCCCCCCCTCCAGCATTTATGTGTCTAAAAGCTTACATTACAGTAGCTGTGCCATAAAGCAGGCGCAGAGATCTTGCGAGGGCAAAAAAATTCCGCTTGCGCGCTCGCTTGTTTCCCCTCCAATGTTAAACTCCTTCCTACACCCCTGGTCCCATCTGACCTGGCGCTATACAGCGCCAATGGGTGAGAACCCTGAATTACACAGCAGAGACATGTCAGCAGAGGAGATGCACTTTGCGTCTGAGTTGTTCATGATCAGAGTGTCACAACCGGTCACAACATGCCTAAAAGCTGTTGTGTGTTGAGCTGCACACTCAACACAAGTTATTCAAATGTAAAAATGTGTTAAAACGGTTTGTAAACCTAAAGGCCAGGACACACCAGCCCGATAATCGCCGTCGTCAAAAAAAAAGACGAATCTGTTTGGTGTGTGCCGTGACGTCGGCCGACGTAGAGGTCGTCGGGCTTGTTTTGAGCCTGTCGGCCGCCGATTGAACATGTTCAATCGGCGGCCGACCGTCTTTCATTTGGAGCAATTTGATTGGTGGAGGGCTAGCGAATCAGTGAAGCCCGGAAGTGAGGCGGGTAGCACAAACAGCTAACAACAGCTAGCCATCGTTTTAATGTGTTTGTTCGTTTCGTTTTGAGAGTACTCACATGCATCAGCCCTTGTTGACTGCTCGACACCATGCTCGACACTCTCTGCTAAAAATTGTGCTCTTATGGTCCATAAATATAAATACGTATTTCTATCTATGTTTATGCTCTAGAGAGATGTCCAATCATTTCCGGCTTTCGAATTTTTTCGGGCCACAATACAGATTAGCGCCGCCTGCTGTTGTGGAGACATTACGTCCCGCGAGCGTACGGAAAATAAACAGTCGTCTCGGTGTGTTCTTTAGCAGCGACGGGAAGCTGGAGCTTCCTGAAACGGCCGACTCCATTTTTTTTGACGACGGCGATTATCGGGCTGGTGTGTCCTGGCCTTAAGAAAAAGCCGTGATCCGTTAAGAAGGAAACGGTGGATAAGAAGAGAGGATGCCAGGATCAATAGCCGACACTAAATACACTTATAGGTGAAGTAGAAGTCTTTGGGTATGCGGCATGGACTCAGGTCCATTCTTGGGAAGTGATTTCGGGCTCGGTTCCGTTTGCCGCGGGTCTAAACGAGTCGCGTTTGTCATCAATCACTGAGACAGAAAGTGGACATTTAAGATGTCATTGTCTGCTGTTTCTATCAGCAATAAGGAAGAGGATTGACGTTGACAGTACTCCTGGATAAATGTAACTTTAACAAACGTGTATGGAGTATACGTGAGGGTTAGCCTACAGCAGAAGGCTAACATAAGCATACATTAGGTGAGACTTTTGTCTCGATATTGAAAATTACTCAATAATTTTTAACACAAACAGCTCGTATAGACAGACAAGAGTCGTGGCTTTAAAGAAAGTAAGGTGTATTTGTGAAAGGCATGTCGTATTAAGTTTTTATTAAGTTTGTTTGCAGAATACAGGTGTCATTCAATACAAAGTGAATGGAGCGCTGTGAATTGTTTTCCCCCAAGATGGGCGTGGCCTCAGATGATCACACGTTCCGCTCTGTCTCTATGAGGTTGCGTTCCTAGCATTAAATCCCTCCTCACACTTTCACGATTGGTTACTGATACAAAGGGAATGACCATATTTGGATCCGATAACGTTATGCTTGAGATTCAGAGCTTTCCAACAGTACCATGGTTATTATGGTTCATACAGCGGTCGCGGTGCTGTATGTTACGTTAGAATGCTCACTTTTGATGAATTTAGGAGCAAAATACAGACGCAAGCAGTCAAGGTTTAGTAAAATAAACACCTAAAACGTATATTTTGGACCTTTTATTCATAATAGTATGAAAGAAGACATGTTATAGAAGCTAAATAGACAGAAATCTCAAAATTGACCAGTGCTTCAAAAAACTATGTTTTGCCTGCCGTGTCTCGCCTTAAAGGGCCTCTTTCAGGGCGAACCATGAACACGTGTAGAATTTGAATAAAGGACTGGTGCTGATGTTTTTTTTGAGGAGGACAGTCTCTAAAGAGCGATTATTCAAAACTGGGCAAGACATTTTGGACGCAGTGTCACAAATTTTGAATCCTAAAAGATGAATTGGTGATAATGAAACAGTTATTACTGTCCTGTCACAATATAATATATCAAGTTCTGTGTCTCACGGTAGTTTTTCAGCAGTTTTCTGAATGAATTATTCAATTAATTCCTAGATTTTCTGAAGGTTCAAGGATGAAATGGTAAAGGGAATTTAACTAAAACAAGTGTCTTCTTTCTTTGCATAACCTTTGAAGTTTTCAGAAAAGCCAAATGGAAATCAGGCTGCCAAACAAAGTGAAATTCTGGGTCCTGTTAATAAATTCACCTGTCATGTCATCACTTGATATTGTAGGAAGACTTGAGGCAGTGTTGGATGATGCCATCTTTTGTAACTATAGCCTCTTGTCCTTGAAGGCCACCGTAGCTTCTGTTATTTTTTCCAGGGAAGGCATCATTCAACCTGGTATCACGCCGAGGCGTCTAATAGACACGCATGGACCAGCGTCTAATTCACACGCCTTGCCTGACCAGGGCGTGTGAGTTACACGCGCACCTCCCGCCGTCTAAATGAATGGAGGAATAGTCTAAATGAACGGAGGAATAGCACCAACAGGGGCCGACATGTTCTCCGAGGAATAGCACGACATGTTCTCCCAGCATTTCAATACTATCTAGCTGCAGCCCCCTCGGTGGTTAGGGTTAGGGCAAGGGGACAGGGAGAGGTTATAATATAGATAAAACATTGACGGAAAACCACGGCCGCCATTTTGACTACGGGCGGCCGCGACAGCGGCCGCCATCTTGACTACGGGAGGTGCGCGTGTAACTCACACGCCCTGGTCAGGCAAGGCGTGTGAGTTAGACGCCGGTCCATGCGTGTGTATCTCACGCCTCGGCGTGAGATCGGGTTGCATCATTGCTATCTAGTATCTCACCACTAGAAACCACTACATATTCGGATATTATACACTTCACTTTTTTATTAGCATTAGTGAACTAGGGTTTGGAAAAGTCTTATCCCGCTCAATCTCAATCTCAATCTCAGTTTGTACACTTTTAGAATTAGAATGCGAGGTCCTCCATGTATTGTGTAGATGGGTCTAATCAAGGCATCAACCTGGCAGGACTTGTTGTGGCCTGCTGGCTGTCCCAGATCCCCCTAACACTGGATAGTGTTGCAGGGAGGAGGATGAGGATGATGAGGAGCAGGGTGACACATCCAGAGAAGTTTGAAGGATGGCTGAGTGGACAGACGTGTGACCTGAGAGAGGAGAAATTGGATTTGGCTCCTGTCTCTTTGGCGCTGGCAGAGGGTGGCGACAAGCTCGGTAAACTACCCTCTCTGTCTCTCTCTCACACACACACACACACAGACACACACACACACACACACACACTTCTACCCTCGTAATGACACTCATTGACATAATGCATTCCCCAAGCGCCTAACCCTTACCTTAACCGTCAGATCTAAATGCCTAGCCCCAACTCTCACACTAACCCTTACCTGAACCTTAGTCTAAACTCAACCTTGAAACATAGTCTTATCCCTTTTGAAGAAAAGGGATAAGACCCCCCTTTACAAAAAAAGTCCTCATTCCGATGGTTAAAAAGCTGAAACTGTGGTCCTCACAAAGATGGTACAAGTACACACACACACACACACACACACACACACACACACACACACACACACATGCCACCTCCTCTCCTCTCCACGCCATTTCCATTTCATTTTCCGCAAAGCATGAAATTAAAGCTATTTATAACCTGGCTGATAATTACATTATACTTATTCCATCACGATTAGGTTTCTGGTTTTTATGATACAATGTCACAGTTTTAATTAAAGCGTCTCCTGGCAGCCTGCTTGGCTTGGGCCTGGCCATGCTGTTTATTCACTTCATCCTAACATGCTCCTAAAGACAAGACTCAGCACGGAGATGGCCACCTGATGACAACCATTCCACTAACAGCTGATTGATTGACAGTCCCGTTAACACTGGTAATCTGTGTATAATTTGTACTTGGACATATCCAATAGATTTGATTGTGAGCCTTGAGGGGGAATGTGACTACGTTTCGACGTAGAGTGATCATGTCACCTTTAAAAATGTCTCCGTGTCTGTTTAATGGCTAATTACATTATGAAAGCAAAACCCCCAGTCTGGAGGAAGTCCTATGTCACCTTGAGGAATTAACGATTGAATTATGAATCAGAAATCCCCCTGAGGGGAGTAAAAAGAAAGTTGAGATCTACTTATGTTAACAGCCAGACTTTAGTGGGGGAAAAAAAATGTATGTAAAAAATGTAGTATCCCTCTAGTCTAGGTATTGTATGCAGTGAAACCTAACTTACCGGTAAGAAAAAAGGAGAAAGTTGGGTGAATTATTGAACAGTGATATGTACTCAATAATAAATAGGCGATAAATAAAATATACAAGCTTGTCTTGATTAAGGTGTGTGTATTCCTCCTCCCCCGACAAGCAGGCCTTTGATTGGTCTGTCTGTGTTGGTGCAGTTCCTCCCCTTTCCTCCTCGTATTCAACACTTCCACTTTGTGTAACACACTTGAAAAGGCTGTGCTTCTTGGCTGGGGGGAGAAGGGGAGAGAGGGGTGGGAGGGTTTGCCAAGAACGCCTTGCCTATGGCATTGGCTCGAGGCGTATAGTCAGAAGCCTGGACCACCCTGGGTGCTCATTCATGTTTCATAGTGGAGGGAGACTTGAGGCCGTGAGGGTAAAACGTGTCCCACTCCAGTGAGTTGTGGGTACATGGCAAATTGTGGAAAGCCGTAATTAATACCTTGTGGATATTTTCTCGTGTTTTTTCCCCCTCTGTTGATCGATTAAATCATGCAAAACACTCCTAATTATAAGACTCCCCACAGGATGATTTGTGTCTAAGAAGAGCCGACTGCAAAATGTCACGGGTGAGTGTTTGTGGCACCAGCATTGACTCTTAAACTCTGCCGGAGACAGATGGGATTGAACTTTGTATGCAGCCGTAAGCGCCCCTTTTCCAAATGAGCTGCCAGCCAGCTACCAGACAGCCAGCCAGCCAGACAGACAGACAGTTGGTCAGCCCAGGCCATCTAAACTAGAGCTGAAGACAATTATCACTGGGATGATATTTGGCCTTTCAATAAAACTCATGTACTCCGGTGTGGCCCACTGGAACTGATATGGTTGAGGGTATATAGGACATGACTTAAGTTACCAGTTTCAGATGTAGTGTAACATTTTTAACTCGTAGATATCATCATGAAACTTTAAAAACAAAAACAAATGTTGAGCTAAAAGTTAAAGATTAGCCTGGCTCCGCCCGCCTACTACTTCCGCTCAATTTTAATTTCCCTTCAGCAGTCAGTCTGGGTGTGCGGTCTTTTCTTAAGTTTTCTCCGGACAGATTTCTGCCAGTCCAATTAGCAAACAGAAGGAGTGGCTCAGAAGCCGGCGCATGACATGGTTGGTTGGCAGATCCAGAGTGGCACTAGGCAGATCCAATAGTTTTAAACTTCAACAGACACCCGCCTTCAAGTGAGTTAATGTTTGTCAATTGAGCGATTCCAGACCTTCTGTACAAATGAAATGAAGTACGATGGTCTGGTAGAACCAGGCTAGTTAAAGATGGTTGTATAGAAGAGATAAGCAGACGCAGGGTTTGGTTAAATAAACACCTAAATGTAGGACCTTTGATTTATACTAGTATGTTTTTGCCTCCAGTGTCTCGCCTTAGGGGAGTGTGCGGTGATGGAGAAAAACCCAGAAGCCACTCTGTTTCTTAACTTTTATATAGTTATATATTTATGCATAATAGTTAGCAAATGCACTGAGAGTAACATATGACCAAAAGAAGGCCAATTAAAATGTACATCCAGTTGACTGCATATTGCATATTGTAAATATTTTTCATCACATTGCACATTTCAACTTATCTACTTTTTACTTTCTATTCTATTTTATATATACTGTTTTATACACAGAAAATTCCTTTGCACTACTTAGTATTTAGAATGAATCATATGTAAATATTGTTTATGTTTATCTTATTTAACTCAATATGTTTTTTAATTTTATCGTTCCAACTGCACTGTGGGTCAGAGATAAACGCCATTTCTATTCTGATGTATGTCTTGCATCTATCAGAACTGACAATAAAAGACTTTGACTTGACTTGAATATCTGCTTATGGGACTAAAACATGCTTAATATTGTCAAATACTAAAAACACAGTGTAATTTGGTATGTTGTAAACAGTAAACTGCAGGGTCTCCTCCAGCTCATACAAATGACCAGGTAAAGAAGATTAGCCATCCAGAATGACCCATGTGATTCATATGAGCAGTTTTGTGATTTGCCTCCTCACTGGTAAGGTTTGGTTGAATGTACGTATGTTGGTTTTAGGATATTCATTTTGATTGTTGGTAGGTGACTGACAAACTAGACATTGGACCATGTTATCAAAACTATTTCCTTCCCCCTAAAACAGTGTTGGCTCATTTCCATTGAGCAGTACAGACCAGTTCGGTACGGTATGGTTTCAACAGTACCCCTAGATCTGGCTTGGGTGTCCACTGCTCACGCACGTAAACGCTAAACGAGGGCAAACTGCGCACAGCTGTCACGTTGTAGGTGTGTTAGCGCAGGTATATGCAGCTCCGGAACAAATTAAGAGACCGTTCTGGATTTTTCTCTACATTACTTATTGAAAATGCTCTAAATGACAGAAAATGTATTGGAATTTGGTAGAAATGTTGTCAATAGTTTATATTATAAAACCAAAATGTTCATTCTACTCAAACAAATTCCTCTAAATAGTGAAATGAGAGACACTGAACATTCGGAGTTGTCTCTTAAGTGCAAATCCCTTAGTGGATACCGTGCTAAAACGGAGCAGATTGCGGGCACTATTTCACCGCAATTTCGTGGAGCTATTAGCACGCGCAATCCATTCTTAGTGGATGTGGCTCTATTGTGCTGAAGCAGATTTAACAGTAACGCGTGAATCTTTTATCACAGCTTTTATGTTGCTGCCAATTGGATGCTGAGAACATTGAGCACCTCTCCACTTAAACATGGTGAAAACAAACACATAATGGTAGAGATTCAGACTGCCCACCTCTTCCAGCCCTTCACCAGTGGAGGAGAACTAACAGCAAACACACACTGTATGTGACGGTGTAAGAGAGATGTCATGGCCAATTAGGCTGAATGTTTTCATCGCAGCACTTATCTCTAACAAGGAGGGGGCTGTAAGCTCAGTGCCATACACAGACACAATGGTGCCTCACTTTGTTTGGATAAAAGGCCTATCTTCGGTTACAACCTCTTTTTATAAAAACTGGAAGAATGCTGCAATCATCAAAGGTCAGCACAGATCTGAATGGAATAGCTCGGAGATGAATGTACAGCATTACTTTTAGATTTGAACAACATTCATGCTTTAATAGAAGGGCCACAGTTGTAAAGGCATACTTTTAGTCAGTTACCAACAGTTAAACATGTTGGTCTACAGTTATACCAATGTCACAATTGACCTACTGTATCTCCACGACAACTGAACAAACCTTATCCGTTCTGGAATACACTGCCAGTGTTATAAAGCTCAAGAAGAAATACTAGTACCTCTTGGCAGTTGTAATGCCTGTACGAGGCATCGGTTGCAACACAGTGAAAGTTCAGTGTTGGAAGCCAATGCGGTAACACTTTACAATAAGGTACACAAAATTGTAGTAGCTACAACATACCTACTACATAGATATGTGTTACCTAACACATAGGTTTTTTTTGTGTGCTACCTAACACATAGGGTTTTTTTTTTGTGTTACCTAACACATAGGGTTTTTTTTTAGTAGTAGGTAACACAAAAAAAACCCTGTGTTAGGTAGCACAAAAAAAACCCCTATGTAGTAGGTAACACAAAAAAAAAACCTATGTGTTAGGTAGCACAACAAAAAAAAACTATGTGTTAGGGCCCGTGTCCACCTAACGCCTTTTTCCCACCGCAAGCGCCTTTTTTCAATTGATTCCCAATGAGAAGCGGCCGCTCTGAGAAAAGGCGCAGCGCCCAGCGTTTTTTTTCCCGAGCGTTTTTGCCTTTTTGTGCGGCCGCTTCGAGTTTCTCCAGTTAAAAAAAGTTTAACTTTTCAGAAAGGCGGCGGGGACGTCACCGCCGCTTTTTTCAAAGGGCCAATCAGATAGTAGATCGTCGGGACTCGTCGCCTTGGCAACAAAGAAGACGGAAGAGAAACTGCTTTTTCCGTCTCTGTTTACCCGAAACTGTACGAAAATAGTGACTTAAAATGACCAGAACAGAGGGAGGAGAGCCCGTTTGTGGGAGCAGATTAGGCGAACACTTGATTCGCTGTATTTTTTTATCTTCTACGGATCGTTTCGTGCGCACACGTCAGCCTACAACTTGCTCCGTGTGTGTTTGCAGGAGCCGCAATAACTCCTCATCCAAACAGAGGATGGTGGAAAGTATTCTCTGTTTCATAAGACTACTCATATTAAAATGTAACGATTTAAATAGAAAACAGCAAGCCTAAAGAGTTAAACCAGTGTTGATAGGTCTGACTGACAGGTGACGATCACAGCACTCTCTCTCCCAGCTCATAAAACGCTTGAAAAAAGCAGTCGAAAAAAACGCTCAGTAGACACACTCCCGAGCGCACAGCCAGCGTTTAACGCTGGAAAAAGGCGTTAGTTGGACACGGGCCCTTAGGTAGCACAAAAAAAAAACCTATGTAGTAGGTAACACAAAAAAAAACCTATGTAGTAGGCAACACATATCTATGTAGTAGCTACTACAATTTTGTGTACCTTATTGTAAAGTGTTACCCAATGCTTTATAGAAAGTTAAGCTCCTAAGAAGATACAATATGGTACAAGGTTAATGCAACCTCACAATATGTAAGGTCACAGTAACCCTTGACCTTTAATCTATTTCAGTTCATTTCTGAGTCAGAGTTGACATTTGTGCAAACTTTGAAGAAAATCCCTCAAAGCGTTCATGAGATATTGTGTTCACAATACTCAAGGTCACAGTGACCTTTACCTTAAACCTTCTTAATATAATCAGTTTACCCTCTAGTCAAAGTGCGAGTTTCTACCAAATTTGAAGAAAATCCCTAAATGCGTTTTTGCTTTCAAAAGGCATGAGGTCTCAGTGACCTTGACTTTTGACCTATGACCTCTATCAACTAATCAACCTATGATTGATTATCAACTTATACTCCTGATCAAAATCTTAAGACCAGGGGAATATTGTGAAGTATTCGCATTTCGTAGTGGTTGATCGTAACCAAGTTGTAAGTAGTAGTAGAGCTCAGTTAAAATCCTTGTTAAAAACCCACTTATTTTCCTCTGCTTTTATCTCTAGTTGAGGGCGTTCTATCCCAGCAGTGTCTACTAGTAGTTTTTATATTGTTTTGTGTTTTAATTTCATTTTAATTCTTGCTTTTTTGTGTCTTTATGATGTTTTGGATGTAATGTATTTTACTTATTTTACTGTACAGCACTTTGGTCCGCCTCGGGTGTGATAAATGTGCTATATGAATAAAGTTGACTTGACTTGACTTTTGCTTTCTCATTGGATACAGCATCTCCAGTCTGGTTTCAAGGTGCTCCAACGACAAGCACCTCTTGTTTTCACACCAAAATCTCACAATTAAAAATCAAAGTTGAACTGCGACAGTTAACAGCTAAATGAAGACTCAAACTGGAAAAACTGTATATGCATAAGCGTAATCTCATGCTGACTGTGGGGTTTGGTCTAAGATTCTCAAAATATTACATCATCAGAGGTCATGTAGCATACATTTAAATAACTGTATGGGGAAACAAGCTGAGCCTCTGATAGTTAATGAGAGTGGATGTCTAAGATGTGGCTGGTCTTCAAAGAGGATTTGAGTCCTTTTTCTGTGTGTGGAAACATATATAATAAATAAATAAATCTGACAAACCTTCATTTGATTAGTCTATTCATTCTCATTTCAAAACTTCACCAGGAAAGTTTTTGTCAGGCATATATTAAAACTTGATCATTTCAGCCGCCCAGGAAAAAAAGCAGCAATAATCACGATTGAATAGTGATGACGACTGTCATAAAGCCATGCTTGTCTGATCGAGTTAGTTCACCAAGACTAACGACTGCGGCAACACAGAAAAATTGACGATGACTAATTAGCAAATCCATAATGTTCCCTTCCTCTTAAGCATCTCCCTTGAGGCTGTTTTGAATCATTATGCAAATGAGATGTTGTCAAATGTCAATTAACGTGAGCGGAAATCCTTTGATTTATTATGTTGAAGAGTTGTGTGTGCAGGAGGGAAACTTTCTTCTCCAAGTCATTAAAAGTGTGTGGGAGACAAAAGGTGGCAGGGAGGGAAATGGAGGAGAACAACCCAGTTGTTTCAGATGC
This sequence comes from Ammodytes marinus, assembly GCF_949987685.1. Lineage (NCBI taxonomy): Eukaryota > Metazoa > Chordata > Actinopteri > Uranoscopiformes > Ammodytidae > Ammodytes > Ammodytes marinus. The sequence continues at coordinate 21,051,847 of NC_137226.1, forward strand.
TATGTCACTGACTAGCAGCGACATAGCAGACATGGAAATACACGCAATTAGCATGAAAAGTAAGACGAAGTGTTCTGTATGTATTCTAAAAAGGACTTGGACTAGATATACAGTAGATGGCACAACTATAAACATGAAACATTAGAAAGAATTTTCAAATTGAACAATATTGGTAAATATGAAGGTTGGAAATGGCTGGTAAGATCATTCAAAATCAATTGAACGTCCTCATGGTATTGTCCTCTCATGTACTCTCTTTCATCCTTTCCCTAAATACATGGAAAGTGTCTGCATTTTTTAGGACTTCTTTCCAGTTGACTTTTTATCACCTGATCAACACTTTGTCTCTTGGTCTGAATTATTCGTTACATAAAATAGGCAAGCATCCAACTGGTATACGCCATCACTGTGACCAGCCAGAAAGAATCAATTTTTTTTGTTTGTTTGTTTATTTTATTTTATCACACTCCAGTCCAGTTGGTGGCGGTAATGCACCTACAATTTGGTTTGCCAACCGCCAATAAACCCTAAAGAAGAAGAAGAAGAAGAAGAAGAAGTAGAAGAAGAAGAAGAAGAAGAAAAACACTTTAACCTTGTTTGAGTTGGAGCCGTCTTGCTAAGACCTGCGCAATTATGACGCTCGTCTTGCTGAGCGCAAAGCAAAAATGGTTAAACTTTTTGTCCGACTTGCACCTGCGGCTGGCTGCGGCTCGGCTGCTTGAGACTTTGAAGTCCCGCGGGACAGGGGTGGACTGGGACAAAAATTCAGCCCTGGCATTTTTGGCCATGGCAGCCCACCATGATTATTTATACGATATGTGGAGGCAGGGGCGTTGCTCCAAATTCTGGGCCCCTATACAGGAAGTCCTGATGGGCCCTCTGAGAGGCAGTCTTACAATACAAACATGCAAAAGCTATGTTTGTCTATAGTCCAAAACGTATGAGTGACTGGTCACTCTCTGAGCCAGATAACAACACAATGTTTCTATTGATGAATGACCAAATCATTACGCGTACTTGAACACAACCCCTGGTCTAATGACTCTTAATAACCATGCACACACACAGTGTTTCTCACAGGAATTTGGGAGACTGTGTCGTGGACCCTGGACCTTCTAGAGCAGGGGTTCTCAACCTTCTGCAAGCTGGGCCCCCCCAAAGCTGGGTCATTGCAGTTGGGCCCCCCCACCGACCCTGACACCCCCCCCCCCACACACACACACACACACACACACCACCCTACACAGATAGATAGATAGATAGATAGATAGATAGATAGATAGATAGATAGATAGATAGATAGATAGATAGATAGATAGATAGATAGATACTCTATTATTGTTATTATCACAAGGGCTAGGCCAGTGGCGCACCCATGAGTTGAACATTGGGTTTAGGGTTGGGGTCCGGAAATTTCTTATAATTTAACGTTAAATTCTGGTGCACTTTTATGTGACACTGAGGAAATGTTTTTTTTTTAAAAATCTCCTTAGAAGAGAAGAAAATAGTAGCCTAAATAGAACATACACAGAATAAATTCTACAATAGGTATACCTGTTATGAAAAAGCTTCACAAAACAAAGTCTATGATCAATGGGAAACACTGCTGTCAGACAACCCAGTTCAGAGAATGTTTCAACTATTGAGTCTTGGATTTGGAAAGTGGCCAGATTTAGCTCAAAATGCTACCTGCGATTAATGTGCTGTGCAGCCTGAACGCGAAGTTGTGTGTGTCTCAGTGGCGATTCCAGGAAATTTTGACTGGGGGTGGCCAAGGTGGGCCACAGAGCTAGAGTGGGGTGGCCATCACACCCCTGAATGAATAGCATGTGATATGCTGTACAACCAATTCAAAGATGATTTATAATCCCATATGCCATGTTAGTATCCATTGTAATGTTTGTCAGAAAACTAAACCCCTGAAGGGGGGTCTGGGGGTATCCCCCCCAGAATATTTTTTTGTGTTTTTAACATGTAATCTAAGCATTCTGGTGCATTCTGGCGAAGATAATAAAGGAAAAAGTCAATATTCATTTCAGTTCAGATGAATAGTAAAATTAGCAAGACAACATAACTTGCTAGCAGCCAGATGCCTAACAACTGGACAGAGGGACGGATGACAACTAGATTTTGACCAAATATCTTGCTAAAAAATAAACCTTTATTTATGAAATTCTGCCCTAAGAACATGTTACACTTGCTAACTACAAACTTAAGTTTTTTTATTCAGATTTAAAAAATCTGCTGGGACACGTGCCCACACACATGCATGGTAGAGTGGGGGGGGGGGGGGGGGCGCGCCCCACCGGTTGAGAACCACTGTTCTAGAGGGGTCCGGGGGAATGCTCCCCCGGAAGATTTTTTTTCAAATGTTCAAGTAAAATTCATCAATCTGGTGCACTTTGAAGAGAAAACTAAGGATAAATCAACTGTTTCCTATGTAAGCTATTTAGTAGGCTATTATTTGCTGGAAAAATGTATAGACACAGATGACCAAAAAGCAGAAAGAAGAAATGTACATGTTTAAAAAATCCAGTCAGCTTCGGGATTTTTTTTCCTTTGTTTGTATTTTTTAATGGCCCAATATAGGCCCCTGATCTTCGTAGCCCCGAACAATGTTATTTAAAAAATAACATAAATGTACTGACGAATGAAAGGCCCATGAAATCTTTTTTTCCCTAAATAACGTTTTTCTGGGCCTTCAAAGATCAGGGGCCTATATTGAGCCAGTAAAAAAATAATAGGGGTGCAGCCCCCCTCTGCCTTGGGCCCCCCAAGCCTGTCCGCAGTCCGACGGCCCTGAACGTAACTGACCATCGTCAGATGCTCATAATAACGGAGTAGAAGTTGAATGCATGATAATACAATTTAATGCAGCCTCTGAATGGGCGGCCCTCTGCTGTGTGTGTGATTGGGCCAGGCCCAGCCTAGAACCAATCATAATTAGTAATGGCCTGGGACAAAGTTTTATTTAACTTTCAGGTGAAGTTGACAGCCTGCACGCACAATTATATGTCCATGGCACTCCCGAGAGGGAAGGGCCCTCGGCCCTCGGCCCTCGGCTGTGTGACTTGGCCGGGCCGGGCCGAGTCACACAGCCAAGGGTCCATAAAAAAAAAAAAAAAAAAAAGATTTTTATTTATTTATTTATTTTTTATAAATGGACCCGGCCCGGCCCAAAATGCCTGTCGGCCCACCGGGACGATGCCCGGTATGCCAGATGGCCAGTCCACCCCTGCCGCGGGATCAAGACGGACACAGACACTGGAGCAAGTCGCTGCAGTTTCTCCCCACGGGCTGCGGGAGCGAAATGTTTGATGGGAAACGTCTTGCGGAGCTGAGCGCTAATTGGGAGTTTAAACCCCATGCCTTTGATGCGTTCCCCCAATTGGTTAGGCAAAAGTCTGACATCACCGCTCAAAATTAAATTACGAACCATTCTTTTTGATTTTAATGTATGTTTAATCATTAGGCCTAATACGCAGTGTATGCATTTAAGCAGAAATATATTTAATCAGAGTTAAACCTTCACTGATCTGAACCCTTGACAAAGGAAACATTTGGAAAGCAATAATTAGCATGCAGGTTTAACTCTCCTGTATATATTTATTAAGTGAACACAAACTTGAGTCACATTAATTTGTGGTGAAGTGATATTTTAATACCATTAAGATTAAATCATAGCCTTATTCCCAGCGATCTAAAATGGTCTGGGAATTGTATGTTACATGTTACACATCATAATAAAGTTCATCATAGCCATCTCAAATACTAAAAGTAGGTTTTCTAGTAAAGTAACAAGAAAGATAAAGATGTGTGGGGATATACTGTATCTCGTTTCTTGTTTTGAAAATGTCCCTCGCTTTTGAAGTGTTTACTCCTCTTTTTTTTTTGTTCTGCTTCTAATCGGTTGTAGTATGTGTAGCTCTTCTACGAATATGTTTCTAATAGGCCTTCAAAATAATACTAGAAAACAATCTGCATCCGCAACAGGGACGCTACTTCCTACGGCACATGCAAGTCGAGCCGACTCAGAGCTGTCAGTCAGGCATTCCCGTCACTCCCCTGACTGCACTCGGCTACTCTCGTCTACTTTCCAGACGAGCCGAAACTGGGGTCGAACGAGCCTAGTGTCTCACCTCTCCCCATGTGCTACTGCGGCTCAGTTTTAATCTTTATGACTGGAGATAGCCGACCAGGACTTTCCTGTAATTGGTCCGAAAGTCATAACCATCTAAAAATAAAATCACTCTGGACATGAAGTTTGATCTGGACCCAGACCACCTCCTTTTCCTCAGACCAAGGTTCAGCTGTTTGGTCTGGTGGAGGATTTCAACTGGAATTTTGGTTCAGATCAAAAGGACAAGTTTAAAAATCTGCACCGAATGAGGTAGGTGTGAAAACGCCCTTAGCTGCCTTAGCATTAGCCTACTGTACCTCCGCTGTTAAATCTCTTAACTCCAATGAGTCAATTGTATATAAAGTATAGAACGTTCTCACTTAGGCATTTTAATAAAGTTTGAATAGAAATACATGTGTGGCAGTATCCTAGTAACAATGCATTTTCAATGGTACTTCAAGGAATCCAGGGAATTACTAAATTGCTGGAGAGCTGAGGGACCATACCGAAACACACTCATTGTTCATGTAAAAAACACTTAGAGCAATCAACAGCTGCAATCCAAAACATGGTTGAAATCTGTTTTTTTCTCTCTGTAGTCATGGGCCTGACAAGTACTATGTGAACCCAACCGGCGCGGACTTTCAATAGCAAGGGGTGAAGTGGCTTTTTTTAGAGGCAGCACAATAAATCAACCAATAAAAGACAACACGCGGCGTGTCAATTAGCTTGTGTAATTGAATAATTACTGGCCAGAGATCTCGAGCAAAGTCACGGCAGAGGCCGCTCTCCAAATGTCAAAAAGCAATTGAAATTAATTACACATCTCACATCACTCCAGCGGTGAGGAAGGCCATAACAATCTGCTCCCTTTACCTGTAAAGGTTTTTCCACCTATATGAATCCATCACAAACACACACACACACACACACACACACACACACACACACACACACACACACACACACACACACACACACACACACACACACAAGCTGGTCAAATCTGTTTTATCAGGCCTCTGCTCGACCAATTTTTTTTGGGTCTTATAAATATATTTTTTATTCATCTGACAGCATGAGTCTGTGTACAAATGTCTGCAAAGGCTTCCAAATTCAAATTTCAAATTCAAAGGGGGCTTATTTGCATGAATACGTTCAAGAGCTTTGCCCTGTATGAGTAGGCCAACCGACATAAACTCAGAATATATTCAGGACATTGCTCAAAAGAAATTTGAACAATCAACTGAAAAAAAATCTGAGGTCTGTGTAAGTCTAGCAGGCCTTTCATGTGTCGGCATCCTTGATTTCATCAGAACAATCTGTGCTTCTTTCACTATCTAATCAGTAAAAGTAAAATAGAGTACAGAATTATCCTGTACAGGTTTAAATATTTGGCACAGTCATTTTGTGTGTAATAAGTGTGTAAGGCTATCTTTTGGTTGACTATTTTTGAAGGCCAGTTATTCTGGAGAAAGCTTGTTTTCAAAATTTAAGCCTAAATCGATAGCATTCTTGCTAGCTATAGCTACGGTGGCTCGGACTGACCCACCGTTGTTAGCAACATGCTAGTTCACAGAGCCAAGGCTGTGCATTAACACTGGATGAAACGGTGAACAGTCAAATCATTACCAGCATTATAAAACTAGGGCTGTCACATTAATGCGTTCATTTCGATTAATTAATCACAGAAAAATAAACACGTTATAAAAATTAACGCAGATTAATCGCGCTTCTATAGTGCCCTTTGACCCGCTGCGACAAAAGGGGTGTGATGATAGCGCACCTGCACCTGTAGCTTGAGGACACGGCCCACGCTGGATTAAAGAGTAAAGAAAGAAGCAGGGGAAAGGAGTATTTAGTAACCTCTCTCTCTCTCGCTCTCTGTGGAGCCAGCAGGGAAACAAGGCCCTGGCAGAGGCATAGAGTGGCGGCCTTGGATGCACAGAAAAGATTTCTGAAGGATCATGTACGGAGATCAACTGATAAGCAGCTAATTTTGTGTACTTATGGGAGCAAACGGTTGCGTATAGCCCCCCCCTCCCTCCTGGAATTTCTCCAGCCGAGAGGATGAAAGCGAAGGAGCGCAGCCCAGATCTGAGGATGTTTCGACCATTAATGCTGATCTCCAAAATTAAAGATTTATACCACTTGATAGAGCTCAATAGAAGCAGCACGCTCACACGCTCACACACACACACACGCTCACACACACACACACACGCACACACACGCACACACACACACACACACACACACACACACACACACACACACACACACACACACACACACACACACACACACACACACACACACACACACACACACCGGATAAAAGAGGATGGTAGTGGGAGGGGGAGCTTTCTCCTTTAAGGCTTTCTTTAAAGTATTTGAATGGGAAAGAGGATGGGCGAGGGGAGGGAGGGGGGAACACAATCATGAAGAACCACTTTTCAGCTAATTGGAATCTCTTGAATAAGTTACCAGCGAAAGATGTTTAATTTGGGGAAACGAGTGATCTCGCTGACACTTTGATGGGAAATGAAAGGATATAGGACTCTCAACTCTAACGGCGCCAGATCTAAAACAGAGCGTTCTCTTTTCATCGTGGTCCACATGCTGATTGATTCCAAATACCTCAAGGCCCGACACAGGCTCATCATGACCCACTAGACAAAGTATGCTCTGCTGAATATGCATACAGACCCTAAACAGCGTTTAAAGCTACATTTTGGTGACATTCCTTAATTTTCAATCATAAACAAATTCCAATAAAGACCAGGGGCCTCATTTATAAACGTGGCGTACGCCACGTTTATAAATTTCTACGCAAATATTGGGATTTATAAAAAGCAAACTTGACGGGAAGATGTGCGGTCCTCCACGCAAACTCTGACCCATGCGTACGCACAGAAAGTGGAGAAAGGAGAAACGGCGACTCCGTCGGCACATGTATGAAGTGCGAGAAAGAATGTGTTTGTGTAAAATGAATCCAAATATAGGCCTATTATAAGCCATGTAGGTCTATCATAAAGTGAGATCCTTTGCAAAACGGATGAAGCCATTCTTACAACTAATTAAAAAATGCATCCACGGATTTGTCCATGGAGTGATACCAACAAAAAACAAAACGAATTAGGATCTTAAATAGCCTACTAACAAAAAAAACGTTTGAATAAGCTCTGCATGTTATTGGATTCATTCTGATAATATTGAGGTGGAATACAACCTATTACTTTTACACTGACGCTGTTCTCGATGCCTCAGTCAGGCAGACAGGAGTGCAGTTTCATACACTAATCATAAGCCTATTGTACATCACATACTGTGCTAATTTTTCGCGGTTTTTAGTCCGTTTTATCTATGTGTTTTTCTTTGTGTTTAAGCACGTCGTAACTGTGTTTTGAAAGGGACTGTGAAGTTTATTATTATTAACCCTCCGCCGCCCGTCACTGCACCGGGATGAATTCTCCGAATCTGTATCTCATGGGGGGTCTCAGTGTCCCCCGCTCGTGGCACAAACACTGCTGTGTGAGGATATGCACTTTTTTGTGTCCACTTTTATGTCGGATCGCTTCTTTTTATTTCGACCACAGCGTTCACAGAGCTTGCCACAGGCTGCACTATGACGCCTTTACCCTCACACTGTGCCACCAAACTAAATTTTCCCTGGTCGCCACTTCTCCAACGGGTACTTCGGCGTGACCGCAGTGATCCACTAGCCTGGCTCTGCCCGCCCAAATTTCATTTTCCCTTCAGTAGTCAGTCTGGGGATGGGGCGTATTAGTGGGATTTTGCTCAAACAAATTTCTGAGTGTCCAATCAGCGAACAGAGGAAGTGGCTGAGAACGAAGACGTCGAAGTCGCGCTCCAGTTTCAGTTGAATGCTGTGTTCCTTAACTCGGAAATTTCCGACTTGGTAGTTCCGACCTGTCTGTGTTCCAGTGCATCTGCTCTGGAAAGTATGGACGCCTACAACCTTTCTCATCCAAATAACTAAACGTTAGGCTCTAGTAAGTTACCGTTGCCAGGTACCGGTAGATCCATAGACTACAATATGTAGTGACGTCGGAAATTTCCGAGTTCCCTGTACAACTGGAACGCACCGTCAGAAGCCGACCAAACGTTATGCGATTGGTTGGCTAATCCAGAGTGGCACTGAGCAGATCCAATAGTTTTAAACTTCAACAGACACCCGCCTCCAAGTGAGTGAATGTTTGCCAATTACAGCAGTTCCAGACCTTCTGTACAAATTAAATGAAGTACGATGGTCTGGTAGCACCAGGCTAGTGATCCACACCGTGTGGAGTCTATTTTTCCATTTCCCTTTCAGTCGGCGACTGCCACTACCGCCTTCATGCACTCAGTAAATGATATTAATTCGGGCGTGTCAATGTATGGTTAAATATGGGCGTTACGTGAAGCCCGCAAAGGCTGCGCCACATTTAGAGTGGATTGTGATTTATAAAGGGAAACAGGCGTAGGATGTGAGTGGGCACTGTTTTATAAATCAGAATATTTTTGTTCGCACGTACATCCTACATTTCTTCCGTACGCTAGCTTCCACGTGAATCCCACGCAAAGCTTTATAAACGAGGCCCCTGAACAATCAATTAAAGGTGCAGTGTGTAATATTGGGATATTTAATGGCAGTACTTAATAGTATTGAAGGACAATAGCCAGAATTCTTTATATCTTCAATATCTAATCATTCAGTGGGAACAACGTAGCGGTGTCATAAAGTATTGAGAAGCTCATTGTTAGTTGTAGGCTATAGCTGTATTCTTAATTTCACTACTCGGAGTCTCTGAGAAACTCACTGTAATATTTTTCAAGTCAACTTTCATTTTTTTCTCATCGACTGTTTTTCCACATCTGTCACTCTTCACTTCCTCTTGGGGTTAGACAATCATGGTGACACCATTATGCATATCAAACAAATGATGAAGCAATACTTTGTGCCTAACACTCATTGTATTATTCATATCCGATTATTTTTTATCCCATTTTCTTCAAAATATGAGAACACACTCTACCATGGGACATCCTCTGTGGAGACCCAGTGGATCCATGACAAACATGAATCACCAGCATCTTATTAAAAGGTGACCTTAATACTCCATATTGAGTTGAGCCTGCCAATCAAAAATCCAGTCTCCACCCATTTCTGTTTCATTAGGCATTAGGACTGAATGAGGAGTGAATATTCTACATCCACTCCTTGTCTGAGCAACATGAAAAACATCAAAGGTTTGTCCGGCCAATGAGGTGAAGTTAGGGGGCTTGTCTGGACTATAGTATGTGTGTGTGGGGGGGGGGGCTCATGGGGGTCCGTGGAAACAGAGTAGAGAGACGACAGTGTTCTTTGTGAGAGGCGATCCTTCAATGTTTAATCAAAGCGCTGATCTGGCACGTTGTTAGTTTTACTCGCGCCTCTCTGCCTTTTTCTTCGCACACATGCCGTCCTTCAGATCAAGATCAAAACGCCAGCATAATAGAATGTGTTGCCAAGTCTGATAATGAATGTCTAAATGAGTTGGGCCCATTAAATGTACCTCTGGATAATGAACAAACCATTCACCTAACAACCCCTGATGTAATCACTAATTAGGTTTATGTGAAGGGAGAGAAATTCCACCACCGCTCCGGCACTGTTCACAAGCATTTCACAGGCAGAACAATATTTATTTGACTATTATAATGTAGAAGAACAAAGAGAGGAATGTCTATACTAGTGGCCTGGTAATGTTTATTGGATCATTTGGCTTTATGACAAGCTGACCAGTCAGATAATCGGACAGGTCGGGAAGAACTTAACAATTTATCCATATATGATTCCAAACCACTTTATTTGGAGATCAACTGAGTGTGAGTGCACCTGAAATGTCCCTCCTTGAATAGAAAAGCAGTGTGTACTCAACTACATAAAGTAGCCTTCACAGCACAGACACTCAAGACATGACTTGACGCACAAGTCAAGTCAATTCAACTTTCACTATTAAACATAGCCGGGAATTCTACTGTAAATATTTTAAATTTTGATGCTACCAAATAATTTTATTCATTTTAAGCGATCTCCCATCACGATCATTAAAAAAAAAATTCCGACCACATTTTTTCCTCTAAGGTGACGGCTCACCACCATCAATCCAGGTTTAAATAATGCGTTGGACAGTTCTTAACATGATTTTAGTAGTTTCATCTTCTCCTGTGTAGTTTTTCTTTGTTTGATGCAGGCCAATAATTTCACCCCTCTGAAACAAGAGTTACATCTCTTCCAAAACCACAGCATATGTCTTCTGACATGGTTGTTTAAGAACTAAGAAGCTATTCACTGCATCAGTTAGGGTTTAATAACTTGTCGCCAACTGAAACATATTAATCACTGCAGTTTTTATTTCAAAGGTTTTTTTATTAAATTACACAGTTGCAAAACAATTGCAGTACAATGGAATTTTTAATTTTTTCCCCCCGAACATACCCCACCCATATCCCACCCTCACACCCAATTACAAACAATCCCAAATAATACATAATGTTAAAAAATGGCAGAAACGAAATACACACTTTAAGAAATAAAAATAAATAATCAATATGAAACAAAAAACATCAAGAAATAAAATTGAATTAAATAAAAGAGGGGAGGGGGTAGCTACTCTTCTATTATTGTCGTTGGCTTTTTAAAATAATTTAACACTAGAACCGCCAGCATTCTATTTATACCTAGAACCGCCAGGCGGGTCAAATTGACCCGTGCATTTCTAGTGTGATATAAAGTCATAAATTAGTTTGTTTAATAATCATCTCTGTTTTGGACCTCTTGTTTTATAATCTAAGTATCTTTGTAGCCCAGTTCAGACCAAAGATTCGCCTTGCAACTGCTTGCAACTGCAACTCCTTGCGACGAGACCGCCGAAACATTCTAAAACTGGACCTTGCGATTTGACATGTTAAATCTTCTGCGACGCCTTGCAACGGCTTGCAACGCGCTGCGACGAGCAGTTCACACTGCTGCGATTTATCCCCTGCGACGTTCTAAAACCGTCTCGTCGCAAGCAGTTGCAAGGTGAATCTTTGGTCTGAACTGGGCTTAAGAACACTAATCACGTTTCGTAGCGACTCAGTAATGAAACTGAAAGTAGATATAATATCGCAAGTATAGTAATGAAAATAGAAGGTCAAAACAGCGTCCAAATGAGCTAAAATCCTAAATACAATAAACAGTAACATGGCAAACTTATTTTTAGGTAAGCTCTAATTGATTATTCATTCATTTTTCCCCACGTTGACATGTTTTGAGGCGGAGGATCCCTCCGACGCTCTCTGTCCGGCTCACAGACAGCACTCAGCTGTCTGTCAGTTGAGCTGCGGTGTGTTGAAGACAGCGCTCAGTTCTGATCTCTCGCTATCAGACTGGCATCACTCATTTCACTTAGTAATTCTAATGTTGTTAGGTATTTATCTTCATCTCTAATTTATTGTAAGTGTTTATGAATGACTGCACGTACAGTTGTCAGATCGCGGACCCCAAACAATGCCGTTGCCTAGCAACCTGCTCGAAAATATTCCATTGTCCTGTGCGGGTCAAATTGACCCAGTGTGGCGGTTCTAGGTATAAATGCCAGTTTTTTTAATCCAGTTTAATTGTGACTTTATTTAACCATAGGGAGAGCATCACAACACAATTTTAGGAAAAGTCAAAGAGTTGGGGGCTTCAATATTTCGTAAAAGTATAGTTATGGGCAGTTGAAAAACCACCATGGGTCAAATTGACCCCGTGGCGGTTCTAGTGAAGGGGCGCCAAATTTTGTGAAATTTAGTCTCAGATCCCTGGGTAGTGCAACGAATGTTCTCCAGATTCATACATGACATAATGTCTCTAATCCAATGTGAGTGGGAAGGAGGAGCAGGATCTTTCCACTTGAGTAAGATAACCCTACGAGCAAGTAATGAGGTAAAGGCCAGTACCTTCAGCTTCACTTTAGGTAAGCCCGAATTTGGAGCAATGCCAAACATTGCAGTGAAAGGGTTTGGCTCAATTTGATGCTGAAGTACTTCAGAAATTGTTTGAAAAACTGATGTCCAGAACTCAGTCAAGGTGGGACACAACCAGTGCATGTGAAAGAGTGATGCCGGTGCGCTCTTACAGCTATCACAGGTCGGGTCTACATCGGGGAACATACGAGCTAATTTAGTTTTACATATGTGGATACGATGTACTACTTTAAATTGCACAAGAGCATGTCGGGCGCACATGGAGGTAGGGTGTATCCGACCCAGGACTGAATCCCACATGTGATCTGTGAAGGCAGAACCTAGGTCCTGCTCCCACAGGGTTCTTATAGCTGCTAATGAGGGGCTATGCAACTTCGAAATAAGGTTGAAAAACACAGAAATTGAGCCTTTTAATGTGGGGTTTACAGAAAGAAACAAATCGACATGATTGGCTGGCGGTTTATAAGGGAATTGGGGAATTAACTTCTGCGTAAAATGCCTGATTTGCAGAAATCGGAAAAAATTTGTCTTTTCGATACCAAAGTGTTTTGTCAATTGAGAAAAACTAGCAAATAGATCATTAATAAATAAATCACCGATGCATTTTAAGCCTTTTTTATGCCAGATCTTGAATGCACCATCCACTGTCGAGGGAGTAAACAAATTATTAGCTGCAATTGGGCTGAAAAGTGAAAAATTCTGCATTCCAAAATTCTTCCTAAGTTGGGTCCAGATTCGAAGGGAGTGCTTAATCACGGGACTTCACTGCAGTTTTTGAACGATGGAGGACCCTTGCCACATTTGCTTAGTAAAATCCAGGTGATGACTTTTTTTTGGGCCATGGCAGTGTATAATAAGACACAATCACCTAATAAGCAACGCAAAGTGTGATCTAGAGACTCAATACACTTGAATTGAAAATAAAGGGTTACAAGGCTGGCTTACTATGACACAAAAGCTCTTCCTATTACTATAACCAATGCTCAATATGTGTAGTTTCAGCTAACTTTTAGATACAGCCCCGGAAAAAAATAAGAGACCAGTCTGGATTTTCCTTCAATCTTCATCTCTACATTACTTATTGAAAATGCTCTAAATGACAATATTTTTATTGTGAATTTGGAAGAAATATGGTCAGTCGTTTATATTATATAATCAAAAGGTTCATTTTACTCAAACATATGCCTCTAAAGAGTAAAACAAGAGACACTGAATATTTGGAGTGGTCTCTTAATTTTTTCCAGAGCTGTATATCTCATTTTAAAAAGCTAAAATATCACTTAATAACCTCATTTCAAGTAGGTGGTTATCTTAAATCTAGACCAGTGCCACTAATGTATTACTTGAAATCAGTTAAATTACACTCGAAATGAAGAGAATGACATGGACAAGTCGGGGGGGAGGAATACTGCTGTTGAGCATTACAGGCTTATTATGATACATAACACGTCCTGATACTAGTAACATAATACTTAGTGACAGATTTGTACTAATAACAAGTGAAATACACCTTCAACTGCTTGTTTTACTCACTTTTGAAGAGGCATTTTCTCCAGTGGGTCGCTAACAGACTCTACGCATCAGCCTTTCACTTAGCAGCTTTGGTGGAAAAAATGTATTGTCATCACTCTGTTTAGCTCATGTGCTGCCCATCCCTCTGTTTGATCAAAACTCACTGAGCTCAAATAAACAGTGCTGTGGATAGAGAAAGAGAGAGAGATAGATAGATAGAGAGATACTGTGTTCAGCAGGGAGCATGGTGAGGCTGCTTCTGTTCTACCCCCTCGTTTGTTTACTCTGCTTTTCTCCTAATCAATCCAGCACCAGATCCATCATTTTGCCCTTTTTTCTAGTTTGACTTCTGTTTGCCCAAATGCGAGCGCCAGTTATTCTCCAGGCTGTTTCATAATATTGCCGTTGCCCTGTATTTCTCCACGTTAACGAGTGTTGAATTAGGGCCGGAGCGCTGGCCCCTGTTAATGGGGCCCTGTGTGTGTGAAAGCTACAGAGAGTGACTGCAGCTCTCGTTAGCCGAGCCGCCGGCTATTGATTGCAGCGCGGCCACTGGGGGCTCCCCTCATACCTGCTGGTTGACTTTGTACTTCTGCTTGGAGTTGTAAGGGTCTGCTGAACAACAGGGACCAACGCAACATCTCAAACAAGGTCTATGAAAAGCCTATCAATTAGGCTTTGAAGGTCAAGATAACTCCCCCCTCTCCCCACTCTTTGCTTGGTCTTGAGAAGGCGCTATCTCCTCTGCTCTCGCTCTCCAAAATACATCTGAAGACTCCATTCAATTAAATATCTCTCGGGCTCCAGCTGCTCCCAAAGTGAAAGGTCAACTTAGTCCAGGAGGCTAAAAGAGAAGGGCTTGGCTTCTTCACAGCCCCCTCCCTTTCCCCACAACAAAGCTCCCCCCGAGCAGGGCGCTAGCTGGCTCTTAATGATACCCACTGGTCAATCCCTAACTAGCAGTGACAGTTAGCCCCCACAAGCACCACTGCAGACCACAGCCAATCGATCAGGTGAAGAAAAAAAGATACATATAATGATAACCCGCAGACATAATGTCAGGCCCTTGCACTGTCCCAATTGGTTGACATTCAGGTAGATATAGTGGGGTAGAGAGGGAGCTGGCCAGACATCAAACGGGAGGTGAGCTGCCTTGCTCTATTGCGCCCACTGAGGTGGGTTAACCCTCTCACATCAACTCTAATGATCCACACTGTGGCCTGGGGGAGCCCCCCTGGGACCAGCAGCCAAGCCCCAAAGACACACACACACTCAATAACCATCAACACAAACACCGCCTAATTGAGTCAAATTGGGCCTCATTATACTTAAGCTTTAGTGCAGCCACGTTAACTGTGTGTGTGTGCGTGGACCAAGGGATGCAACAATAGTCCAGTTTCCAGGGCAACTGAGAAAAAAGGGACATTCTTAATTTCCCCCTATCTTACTATAGCATTTGACTTTTTTAAACAAGGTTTATCTACTGTTCACCAATGATGTTTTCCGTTCCATTTACACTGTCTTCTGTTCATTTCACTAAGCATGAAAATCAGTCCTCAAACTGAATGGACAACCTCATGCGTAGCGATGCACTCATCACCAGACAGCTAAACACTTTTCCCACGAAACTTGAAGACAGGATCAATAATGAAGGACCGTTAAGGATGTTGTCGACATGCACTTGTATGTCCATTTATTGAAGGTTGTTGAACAAGTTGTTTGTAGCAGGTTTAGAAGTGTGAAACTGAAAATGAACCAATATGCAAATTAGTTATAAAATGTACTTATAAAGTTATGAAATACAATGAAATATTAACATAAATAATTATATAAGACATGTATGAATCAAGTTACTCACAAACAAAGCTTCTCCAAGGCTTACATGGATGGATGACGTGAGATGACAAAAGATCTTGCTGAAATGACAGATCAAAATGGCTGCCGAAATAATGACCGATCGCGTGACTAACAAAATGTGACTTATATCAGCCAATGAGAATAAACACATGTGAATTAACTACAAAAAGACTGCATACTAGTAATGGCCTGCAGGGGGCTATAAAATACCTAATACAAACTCAAAACGTGTAACGTAACAACATCTTTGAAACCCATTTCTGTTACTCCAAATGAACTTCCTGGATGATAAATCGTTGTCACTGTTACATTTAATGTACAGTTTAAATCAGGGCTCCAGCTGAAATACCAGCTTCAAGTCAAGTCAAGTCAACTTTATTGTCAATTCTTAAAATATGCAGGCATACATAAGGTTCGAAATGCCGTTTGTCTCTGACCCACGGTGCAATAGGAACATTAATAAAAGTAAAGTAGAATAAGATAACGATTAAATACATTCTACATACTAAATATTGCAAAAAGGGTATAAAATAAAAAAAACAGTGGTTGCATTCCGAATCGCATACTTTCTACTATATAGTATGTAGAAAAAAGATTTAGGATGTGCCGATTCTTGTGGCTAGATTTAGGATGGTTAGAAGTACCAGGATGTCCTACTTCATGCGGCCAAGATTGTTAGTGTTGAAAACTGCATCCTATTTGGGCGATTCTGACCCACAATCCAGTGCGCACGTGAAGTGACGTCACATCGACGAAGCCTCCATATGAAAACAAACGGGGATGCGACGGATATAAAAGCAAGAGGCAAGATCAAGGCGCAATGTTATGATGAAATAAGAGAGTAAAGTATGTCCCAATAGTATGCCTACTGTATCCTAACTTGATTATTTTTATTGCCGGATGTAGTATGTAGAATAGAAAAAAGAAAG
The DNA here is from genome assembly GCF_949987685.1 of Ammodytes marinus. Taxonomy (NCBI): domain Eukaryota; kingdom Metazoa; phylum Chordata; class Actinopteri; order Uranoscopiformes; family Ammodytidae; genus Ammodytes; species Ammodytes marinus. The sequence continues at coordinate 21,068,263 of NC_137226.1, forward strand.
AGTATGCGATTCAGAACGCAACCAGTATTATAAAAAAATTGAAAAGAAAGTAAATAAAAAAGTAGATCAATAAAATTGAGATGTGCAATGGAATGAATGAATGAACAATATTTACAATATGTGCAATATGCAGTATTGCACATATTGTAAATATTCTTAGTCTTGTAGTAGCTAAATGTAATGTGTGTCTGAAGGGGACACACCTCCAAAATAAATGCTTTTGTTAATGCAGGCATGCATGTTTACAAAATCCCCCCTTTTTTAAATCAGCAATGTGCAAATGCTACATAATTTTTTGTCATTTGTATGAAATTATCTTTCTGCAAACACCAATGAAAGTGCTTTAATTGCAGACAGGCTCCGGTGCCACTGACTGAGCCCAACATATAAGACGCATTGATCTGTCTGCTTTTTAAAAACCCTGGTTCCACTTTCCAATTCCTCACTTAAGGTAAAGAGAGGGGGTTTTATCAATAAGTTGATATGATACGCTAAACTAAGACCTCTCTCCCCCCTTTGATGGGAGTATCCCGAGCGGACAGACAGACAGACGGCCTGACTCCAGTGCGACTGGGCTGGGGGGGGCAGAGACCCAAAGCTCCCCATCGATAGACAGTGGAGTGGCAGCCAAAGCAGCAGTTTAGACAGGATGGCTGATGATTACAGCAGCCAGACTACACAGGATCCCTTTTCACCATCCCCTCTGTCTTTTTCCCGCTGATTTCTCTACCTCCCTCGTCCCCTCTCTCACCCAGATGAAAAAGAAGCGCAGACGGCAGGCGATCACGTTTCCCCACACTATCGATACTATCTGCTCTGTGGCCCTGCTGCTGCACTGCTGTCGCCCCGCTGGCCTTGTAACCTTGTTCTGCAGTCTCCGTCCTTCTCCACTACTCCACTGCTCTGATGGGAAAAACACTTGGTGACACGTATGCTTCAACCTTTGATGAACCAGCACAATATAATTCATTCATTATAAGCAACGAACGATACATTGGTAACACTTTACAATAAAGCTACATTATTGTTATTATTGGGGAGCGGGTCGGCCAATGATCTGAGGGTTGGCGATTCGATTCCCGCCCTGAAACTTGTGTCATGGTTGTTGTGTCCTTGGGCAAGACACTTCACCCACCTTGCCTCGTGTGACTGCTGTATGTTTGAGGTGTTGGTCGGAGGGGCCGTAGGCTCGAAATGGCAGCCACGCTTCCGTCAGTCTGCCCCAGTGCAGCTGTGGCTACTATCGTAGTTCACCACCACCGGTATGACTGTGTGAATGAATGCAACCTGGAACCCTGTAAAGAGCTTTGAGTGCGAGAAAAGCGCTAAATAAATCCAATCCATTATCATTATCATTATTAACTGTTGCTTAATGCTTAAAAAAACATCAACTAAGTAATAACTTATATATAATGCTAAACTAAACATTCCTTAACTAAGAGTAGTTAATGCTTACCCAATCATTGATTTACCATTAATAACTAACAGTTAGGGCTGGCCCAAAGTTAGGGCTGGCCCGAATACCATTTTACAGGCTTCGAATTTGTTAGATTTTCCGAGCGAATATTCGAGTACTCGTTCTAAAAAAAACACACCATCAAAACCAACATTAATAATCCAAATGTGCACCGAGTGTGTGAGCAGAGACAGTAAGTCTCAGTTTGTTGATACTTTAATAACTTTCGAACGGTAATAAAGTCGGAGTTCCTTACTTTTTCCTCGTGGAAGCGAACAGCTGTTGTTCCGTTCCAAATCAGCTGTCCTCTGTGCCATCATAACCCGTACAGGAGCTTATCAATTCATCCCGGAACATGCATCTTTTCGGGGATTTATACATCCATACAAAGGTCCAATTGATAGTCTTTTGTGCCCATATTATATCCATTATTGATCACGTATTCCCATTATGCAAGCAAGTCACTGTTGATGATGGGCGATAGCTGCGCTGCATTAGGAACATAAACAAACGGCTAAGCTAACGTTAGCATTACACCAAGCATTAGGCTACTTTTCCTTCCAAAATCGCGCTAATGTTGTGTTATAGAGTTAAGAGGAACACATAATCTATTATTCCTCCATCTCTCTCTCCCTACTGCGCTTGGTGCCGCTTTAGTTTGCCTCGCTCTGGTAACATCACGTAGCCTACTACAGCTGATATCACCGGTTGCGCATTGAAAGGTCAGCGGCCAACTAGGTCAAAGTTCAAATAATTCAACCCGGTATCACGCCGAGGCGTGAGATCCACACGCATGGACCGGCGGCTCTATTACATGCCTTGCCTGACCAGGGCGTGTGAGTTACGCGCACCTCCCGCCCGTCTAAATGAACGGAGGAATAGTCTAAATGAACGGAGGAATAGCACCAACAGGGGCCGACATGTTCTCCCAGGAATAGCACGACATGTTCTCCCAGCATTTCAATACTATCTGGCTGCAGCCCCCTGGGTGGTTAGGGTAAGGGGACAGGGAGAGGTTAGAATATAGATAGAACATTGACGGAACACCGCGGCGGCCATCTTGACTACGGGAGGTGCGCGACCGCGGCGGCCATCTTGACTACGGGAGGTGCGCGTGTAACTCACACGCCCTGGTCAGGCAAGGCGTGTAATAGAGCCGCCGGTCCATGCGTGTGGATCTCGGGTTGAATAATTCGATAATATATTTTAAATGAAAGTCTAATGTGTATTTTACAATTGTTGTATAACTTGTGTATCTAATCATTATTTGCCGACGAAATATGTTGCAGTTTGAGGTGCTTTCTGCAGAAAATAGAAAAAAAAATAACAATAATATTCCGAATACTGAATTGAGCTCCGAATGCTAACTTATCAAACGAATACTCGGATATTCGAATAAGTGGATATGTCCTCTTTGATATTTACAAGAGGTCCTTTCCTCAAAAAGAGGTGAGAATAACAGTTCAGGGGGTGGAACATTGCTATATCCTTCTGACCAATCACTATATGTTTCAGCAGTCTCAGACACCACTAAAGTGGACTGTTATATCATAAACTTACTGGGCATCCCAAATATTTAGCCCACTTGTTGTGGCCAGTTATTAACATTAGTTTTAACTTTTCACCGTACAGGGGATCGCTCGCTGGACTCGCACACTCTGTTCAATTACACTCAGAGTCTTGTTTCTTCGTTTCAGATGATTTATTTTCTTTCGTATCACAGAACATTTAATTCAGCTTGTTGAGCATGGTATCAGTGAGTGTGAGCGTGAGGTCTAAAGCAGTCTCGATTCCCCCTGTTCCCCCTCTCAATAGCTCATTTCCTTGCTCTTAACCTGGCCTGGCGGCCCCACCCACTCTCTGCCGGCTGCCTCTAATTAGGCTATACCTCCGGTCAATCCAACTTAAATCTAATATTTAAATAGATAAGAATAAAACATAAACATCCCTTAAATCAAATAGGAATTAATTTAATATAATAATAGATTTTAAACTAACATAAAATATGGCTCTAACACTCCAGCCCCTAATTGCTCATTATATAGCAATTACCTAAGCACATCAAAATAGAGCCAATATTCAGACAGTCAATTACAGTTGCTCTTTTCAGTCCGTATGGGTTCAGAGTTCGTTCAGCAGTACATTTTATTCTGCTATTCTTCTGCTTCCAGGAGCAGACAGAGTTTGTTAACAGGTCTTTGTAAGACACTTGTTTTTGTTTTGACTAGGACACTTCGGACTAGTCCTTTATCTCCTGGCAGGGTCTTTAGAATCCGTCCTAGAAGCCAGGAGTTTCTCGGGGCCGAGTCATCCACGATGACAACAAGGTCTCCGATTTGGAAGTTTTTCTGAATCTTATTCCACTTAGTTCTTTCCTGCATGATGAAGAGGTATTCTCTGACCCATCTCTTCCAGAAAAGGTCAGCCAGATATTGTACTTGTCTCCACCTCCTTCTCGTGTACAGATCTTCTCTTTCAAACAGTCCGACTGGCATGACAGGATTAGTTTTAAGGAGGAGTAGATGGTTAGGTGTTAGAGGTTCCACATCATTCAAGTCGTTTGTTATAGTTGTGATGGGTCTGTCGTTCATTATTGCCTCCACCTCACATAAAGCTGTTTGAAGAGCCTCGTCATCGAGAACTTGTTCCCTCACCACAGAGCACAGGATCTTTTTCAAGGACTTAATGAGTCTTTCCCATACTCCTCCATGGTGAGCGCCGGATGCTGGGTTGAATAACCAATTTATTCCATCTAGGAGTAGACTCCTTTGGATTGTGTCGTGGTTTAGTTCCTTTAGTGATTTTTCGAGCTCCTTTTGTGCACCAATGAAATTTGTTCCTTGATCAGATCTTATTGTTTTTACATTTCCTCTTCGACATACGAATCTGCGTATGGCATGGATACATGAATTAGTGTCCAAGCTGCTGGCCACCTCAAGATGTATTGCACGACTAGTCAGGCAAGTGAATATAACACCCCACCGCTTGACATTAGCACGACCTCGCTTTATCTCGAAGGGTCCAAAGTAATCCATGCCAGTTGAAGTGAAAGGTGGTAGGTCTGGCATCACGCGATCAGGTGGGAGATCCGCCATCTTTTGCTCTCCTACTTTGGACTGCATTCGTCTGCAGAAGACGCAGTTTCTGATTATTTTTCTTGCTGAGGAGTTTGCAGAGGGCATCCAGTACTTTTGTCCTAGTTTTGAAAGCATATAATTCCTTCCAGAGTGACCAACTTGGATGTGTATGTGTCTTAGGATCATTTCTGATATGTGGGATTTTTTAGGTATGATTATGGGATTCTTGCTGCATACAGGCATTGCTGATCTGTTCAATCTTCCTCCCACTCTGAGAATGCCTTTATCCATGATTGGATCCATTTTCAAAATAGGACTATTTTTCCTGCAGTGTTTCCCTCTTTCAAGCAGGGCAATATCCTGCTCAAAGTGTTGCCGTTGCTCGAATGTCAGTATGGCTCTTTCAGCATTGTCCATATCCTCAGTAGTCACGTTAGTGCTCAATACAACCTTTGAGTTTGCAGCATGCTCCTTCAATGTTCCTCTATTGCCACTATTTGCCATCTTCCTCTTTTGGGTGATCTCCAGGAGTAAGCTTTTCCACTTCAGTATCCAGGCAACAGCCTTTTTCAGGTGGCTCCAATCTGAGTAGTATTCAATCAGTTTACTGGTGGGGCTCTTCTCCTCTAAAGTCACTGTGTTGACGATCACATCCCTTTTTACCTCAGGGTCATCAGGAGGGAGGAACATTTTTGGTGATGTGTCGGGGTTCTTTGGCCATTGACATTCCTCCTTTTGGAGAAAGTCCGGTCCATGTATCCATCTTTTAGATTTCAAGAAAGGCTCAATGTTTAAGCCCCTTGAAGCATCATCTGCAGGATTCTGCTTGGAGTCCACATACCTCCACTGGGTCTCATTTGACAAGTCCTGGATCACAGCAATTCTATTGGCTACGAAGGTGTGGAATCTTTTGGTCTGGTTGCGGATGTATTTGAGTACAGACTGACTGTCGGTCCAAAAGATTGACTGTTGAAGGTCCTGTTGAAGCTCTGAGCGTAACATCCTATCCATTCTTGCAGCTAGGGTGGCGGCTGTTAGCTCAAGTCTGGGAATAGTCATTTTCTTGAGGGGAGTTACTCTAGCCTTTCCCATCACTAGAGCAACCTGTACTTCACCCAAGCTATTAACAGTTCTGAGATAGCTAGCCGTGCCATAGCCTTGCTCACTGGCGTCACAGAAGTGATGCAAGTTAATTGATTTTACTTGTCCAAATTCTGGTTTCACGCATCTGCTGACCTTGAAATGTCTTAACTGATCTAGCTCTGTCAGCCATCTTTGATATTGTTTGGAGAGTTCAGGAGGTATTGGTGTATCCCATCCACATTTAGCCTGGCAAATATCTTGAAGAATCTGTTTTGCTTTGAGCACAAACGGTGCAACAAGACCTAGCGGGTCGTATATTGAGCTGACAGTGGAGAGTACTGCTCGTTTGGTAAGTTTGGTAGTTTCAGGTGCCATCTGGAATCCGAATGTGTCCTTTTCAATGTTCCAGTACATCCCCAGGGCCCTCTCCACCGGTAGTTTTTCTCTGTCTAGATCCAGCTCTCTCATCCGTTTGGCTCGGTGCTCATGTGGGATAGTGGCCAAGACCACACGGCTGTTGCTAATCCATTTTGTTAATTTAAACCCTCCTTTAGCACACAGGTTCCTGAGATTTCTGATGAGGATAACAGCTTGCTTTTCTGTAGCTACGGATTTAAGGCAATCATCAACGTAAAAGTTTGATTTAATGGTGTCAACTGTCACTGCATCAAACTTGTCTTTGTTGTCTTCAGCTGTTTTCTGCAGAGCGTAGTTGGCGCAGCTTGGTGAGGAAACAGCCCCGAACAGATGAACTTTCATTCTGTATTGCTCTAAATGTTGGCTTGTATCACCGTCTGGCCACCATAGAAATCTTAGCATGTTTGAGTCCTCTTCGTTTACCCGAACTTGGTGAAACATCCCCTCTACATCTGCCATTATAGCAACCTCCTCCTGGCGGAACCTCAGCAGAACACCAATCAGTGAATTGGTTAAGTCGGGCCCTTGTAGGAGTTCATTATTGAGTGATGTTCCCTTGTATGAGGAAGTACAATCAAACACTACTCTGAGTGTCTTTTTCCGCTTGTGGTACACCCCATGGTGGGGTATGTACCACACTTTCCCATCCTTTTGATGAAGGTCCTTTAAGGGCACTTTCTCCGCGTAGCCCTTGGAGATAACATCTTTCATGAAACTCTTGTACTCTTCTGCGTAGGCAGCATCTTTTTTGAGTTTCCTTGCGAGATAGTGTGCTCGCTGTTCAGCCATATTGTAGTTGTTTGGCATGCTGACATCCTTATCTCTAAATGGCAAAGGTAAGTAGTAGTGATTATCCTTTATCGTGGCTCCGCTTGATACCAGTTGCATGAATTTTTGGTCTTCAGCTGACATCTCAGGTTTTCCCTCATACTTTCTCTCAGGGAAATCATGTTGGTACTGGTTTACAATAAGGTTTTTTAATTGTTCAATTGAGATGCGGTTGACTGATGCTAATGGTCTTTCAAATCCATCCGCGGCTGCAGGTGAGTTGAGTGGTCCATTCACCACCCATCCTAAGAGAGTTCTCACTGCGTAGGGACCATTGTCTTGGCTATTTATGATTTGCCAAGGCTCAATTGCCTTCGGGGCATCTACTCCTATCAGGAGTTCCACTTCTGAGTCGATTTCGGGCACCTGTATTTCCTTAAGGTAAGACCACCTGCTGAGGTCATGCTGCGAAAAAATGTTTTCTTTTGTCACTGGTATTTTTGCTTGTGTGTATGTTTTGTGCAGCTCAATAAAGTTGTTTCCATACAAATCCCCCACTTGAAGTCCGGTTATTTCGTTGCTACTAACTTGTTTCTTTTGACCCATTGTTTGAAGAAGAACTGTAGTCTTCCTTCCTGTAGCATTGAGGCGTCTCATGAGTTTCTCTGTACAGAATGTTGCGGTGCTACCAGGATCCAGGAATGCATAGGTAAGTATTGTGTTGCTGCCTTTTGAAGCTTTTACCTGTACTGGCACTATTGACAGCTTGCACTCTGTTCCAGCCCCAGTATCCTCCTCCTTTTCCAGTGAGACAAGAGTTCCACCAACAGATTTTCTCATCTGGTTCGACGTATTATCTTCCGCATTTACTGCTTGTCTCTCAATGTGTAGCAGGCTAGGGTGATTTCCTTGACAGATATGGCATTTCATTCTTCTCTTACATGTTTTACTCATGTGGCCCTTGGTTAAACACCCGAAGCAGATACCATTTACTTTCAACAGCTGCACCTTGACAGTGTGGGGTTGTGATTTTAACATTTTGCATTCATCAATGCTATGTTTTCCTTTATTGCAAATGTAGCAGTTACCATCATATATGTTGGGAAAGAGGTGTTCAGCTTTTTGATTTCTTACATCATCTGTGGTGTTACTGTCTCTCATTCCAATTGTCATGGCAAAGCTACTTCTTTTACCTCTTTGGTTGGTTGGTTGTCGGGAGTCTGCTGTGTTGTCTTTCAAGGAGGCTCTTTTGGGCGTAGCATCCAATATGTCTCCAAAAACAGGGTCCTTTAGGATGGAGGCTTGCCTTTCAATAAAACACACTAGATCAGAGAATATGGCTCTCTGCTGGTTTTTTGCTAAAAGCTCATGAGCTATTGCTCTCCATCTCTCTTTTAGTTTGTATGGTAGTTTGGCAATGATGAGTTTTAAGGCAGATGGGAGATTCAGATCCTCCATGCTTTTTAGTGCATACATAGCATTGCAGCATCCTCGCAGGTAAAGGGCATAGGAGTGTAATGCATTTCCATCATCTGATTTAATATTGCTCCAATTGACAGCCTTCTCCATGTAAGCATTGCCAATTTTGAATCCATCTCCGAAGTGTGTTTTAAGAAGTTTTTGTGCCTCTGCATAGCCTCTGCTCGGCTCCATATGGAAGCAGCTCCTGACTAGTTCCCTGGGTTGGCCTCTAGTGTATTGTTCGAGGTAGAACAGATTGTCTTCTTCATTACAGGTTTTCTTTTCAATACCATGTCTAAATGCTTTCATGAATGTTTGGTAACTTAATGGGTCACCATCAAATATTGGTATTTGTCTGGAGGGGAGTGATGATTGTTTTTGATGTACAACAAGCAAATCTGCAATTTCATTTTGTCTGTGGATCACATGCAGCAAATCATTGTTTCTTTTATTTGAGCTTGTTTCCTCAAAACAATCTAATCCTGTCTGTTCTCTCTGTTCCTGCCTGGGGTTTGGTCTGGGGTCCTCCGGTTGAGTCAGGAATCTATGAAGGGGTGTTTTGGGTATTGCTCCCAATCCTGCAAATTTAATAGGAGAGGGTACCAATTCATCATCCTCACCGTCATTATATTTGCCCACATATGAATTCATGCCATCCTCTTCTTGTGCTTGATATTGAGAGTTTGCTTGTTGGAAACTGTCTAAGACCTTTAGTTTGGCATCAGATTCAGCGATATCTGTCTGTAGTCCAATTCTTTCAAGTCTTGCTTGCAATTTATTTTGTTCCATTTCAAGTTTTGCTTGCAATTTATTTTGTTCCATTTCAAGTTTTGCTCGCAATTTAATTTGTTCCATTTCCACCTCCTGCTTCTCCTTTAATGCTGACATACGTGCTTGCATAGCTGCTCTTTCTGTGGCTATCTTTAGACGTGTTGAGGATGATGAAGATAAAGATGAAGATGCTGCCGTCTGGTGTGAACTTTTGGATTTGTTACTTTGTTTAGACACATTTGAGACACTGTCCTGAGGTCCAATGAGTGTCTGAGGATCTTTCCTTGACTTTTTCCATAAATCCACTTCTACTAGGAATTCCTCAAATATTTCCATTTTGGGTTCATACCAGTCTTTTGTTTCATTCTCTTTTATTTCAGGAGATAAGAACATTTGTACGGCAACATGGGCCTCTTTAAAGTCATTTAACGTCACTTTGAATTGTTCCACAGCATTCAACACCTTTTCACTATCACCGCCGTCAGTAACGAGCAGTGTTTTGACTTCATTCAATTTGCGCGTGCATGCGCCCAGCTTCCCTCGGCGACTTGCGCTGAGAGTTTTAAAGTCATTTTCAGCTTTTGCCATTTCATCAGCCATCATTCACTTTTATTGCGTTCCAGACAATTAATTCATCAATCAGTTCATAAGCATGTGTTTATCACTTTTTTCCATTCATCGCGTCTTGCATGAGTTGCATCAACAAACATTTCCTTCGGCATCAACAAACATTTCTTTCCGCTGTGTTTCCAGTTTCCTTATTTTACACAGACATCCAAACTTATCCATATGCCTTCAGTTTTATAGTTTATCATCACAAAGTCCACAGATCATCTTCATCCGTTTAGTTACTTTATTTACTCACGGCTTGATCCATTCCTTTGTTCCATTCACCGTATCAGCGTGTGCCTGCGAACAGCTGATTGTCAGTCAGCGGCCCGCTGCGGTTGCTTTGCAGCTCCAAACCATGCTCCAAACACAGTCACTCCGATCCAAGTTGTGTGTTTCCTTCACCAGCTTTTTCCCATTAAAAGCGATTTCGATGCTTTAGACTATGTTGTGGCCAGTTATTAACATTAGTTTTAACTTTTCACCGTACAGGGGATCGCTCGCTGGACTCGCACACTCTGTTCAATTACACTCAGAGTCTTGTTTCTTCGTTTCAGATGATTTATTTTCTTTCGTATCACAGAACATTTAATTCAGCTTGTTGAGCATGGTATCAGTGAGTGTGAGCGTGAGGTCTAAAGCAGTCTCGATTCCCCCTGTTCCCCCTCTCAATAGCTCATTTCCTTGCTCTTAACCTGGCCTGGCGGCCCCACCCACTCTCTGCCGGCTGCCTCTAATTAGGCTATACCTCCGGTCAATCCAACTTAAATCTAATATTTAAATAGATAAGAATAAAACATAAACATCCCTTAAATCAAATAGGAATTAATTTAATATAATAATAGATTTTAAACTAACATAAAATATGGCTCTAACACCACTAGTACACTTTCTTACCTTCAGGTCCTCAATATTAAATTGTATCAAGTGTTTTAAATGGGACTGTAAGATCAGCCTACTCCTATAGGTAAAAATAAAGATGTGATTCCTTGTGATTTTGAGTGTTATGGCTTTTATGTTGATTTAAACTTTGGCGGTCTCATTATTAGAATAGATTTGTTGCTGAGATGAACATGATTCCTAAAGTTGAACAGATTAATACGTTGCTGAAGACTCACTTTTGTTGCATTGGCCTTCAACACAAGTTGAGACTTTGACACTCCTAACTTTTTTTTCATGAATCTTATATGTTATTTTGTATTGTATCTTGTACAGCACTTTGGTCAACTGATGTTGTTTTTAAATGTGCTATAGAAATAATTTTGACTTTGACTTTAATCTACAGCCCAAAACATCTGTGATAAGCTTTGAATCTGAAGAAAGTGTTGATCAATCCACGACAATACATATCGTGGTAACACTTAAAAATAAGGTACACAAAAAAAGAGTAGTTTACCTTTCAAAAAAGATTAGTTAACCTTTTCAAAAGAGTAGTTTACCTTTTAAAAAGAGTAGTTTACCTTTTAAAAAGAGTAGTTTACCTTTTAAAAAGAGTAGTTTACCTTTTAAAAAGGTTAGTTTACCTTTTAAAAAGAGTAGTTTACCTTTTAAAAAGGGTAGTTTACCTTTCAAAAAAGAGTAGTGTACCTTTTAAAAAGGTTAGTTTACCTTTTAAAAAGGGTAGTTTACCTTTTAAAAAGGGTAGTTTACCTTTTAAAAAGAGTAGTTTACCTTTTAAAAAGGGTAGTTTACCTTTTAAAAAGAGTAGTTTACCTTTTAAAAAGGGTAGTTTACCTTTCAAAAAAGAGTAGTGTACCTTTTAAAAAGGTTAGTTTACCTTTTAAAAAGAGTAGTGTACCTTTTAAAAAGGTTAGTTTACCTTTTAAAAAGGGTAGTTTACCTTTTAAAAAGGTTAGTTGACCTTTTAAAAAGGGTAGTTTACCTTTTAAAAAGAGTAGTTTACCTTTTAAAAAGGGTAGTTTACCTTTTAAAAAGGGTAGTTTACCTTTTAAAAAGGGTAGTTTACCTTTTAAAAAGGTTAGTTTACCTTTTAAAAAGGGTAGTTTACCTTTTAAAAAGGGTAGTTTACCTTTTAAAAAGGGTAGTTTACCTTTTAAAAAGAGTAGTTTACCTTTTAAAAAGGGTAGTTTACCTTTTAAAAAGAGTAGTTTACCTTTTAAAAAGAGTAGTTTACCTTTTAAAAAGGGTAGTCTTTTTTGAAAGGTAAACTACCCTTTTTTGAAAGGTAAACTACCCTTTTTTGAAAGGTAAACTACCCTTTTTTGAAAGGTAAACTACTCTTTTTTAAAAGGTAAACTACCCTTTTTTGAAAGGTAAACTACTCTTTTTTGAAAGGTAAACTACTCTTTTTTGAAAGGTAAACTACCCTTTTTTGAAAGGTAAACTACTCTTTTTTGAAAGGTAAACTACTCTTTTAAAAGGTAAACTACCCTTTTTTAAAAGGTAAACTAACCTTTTTAAAAGGTAAACTACTCTTTTTTGAAAGGTAAACTACCCTTTTTAAAAGTTAAACTACCCTTTTTAAGAGGTAAACTAACCTTTTTAAGAGGTAAACTAACCTTTTTAAAAGGTAAACTACTCTTTTTTGGAAGAGTAACTACTCTTTTTGAAAGGTAAACTACCCTTTTTAAAAGGTAAACTACTCTTTTAAAAGGTAAACTAACCTTTTTAAGAGGTAAACTAACCTTTTTAAAAGGTAAACTACTCTTTTTTGGAAGAGTAACTACTCTTTTTGAAAGGTAAACTACCCTTTTTAAAAGGTAAACTACCCTTTTGAAAAGGTAAACTACCCTTTTGAAAAGTTAAACTACCCTTTTTAAGAGGTAAACTAACCTTTTTAAAAGGGTAACTACTCTTTTTTTGTTTACCTTATTGTAAAGTGTTACCCATATCGTGGCTCAATCCAGAATTCCTGAGAGCCTTACTGCATTATCTTCCATTATATTTCCGTCACCGGGAGTAACCTGAATGTTGTCTTTTCCTTTAAAGAAATAACGACATTTCAATCATAAATGAATGCAGAAAAAGGCACAAATCGGTGCATAGAAAGTCACCAGAAAGCAGGAAATGAAGTGTTTGTTGTCAAAGTTTAGCCAGACCCCCCCAACAATGTGGAAAGGAAACTTAGTCCCATGCACCATGGCTACAGAGAATACCCCACTCTGATTGGTTAGTCCCACAGCTCTGTATGAAATCTACATCGCTGTTTTAAATGAATGTTGGTAGCCAGATTATCTGTTATCAGGCTACAGTTTCCTTCTAAAGAGTGTAATGCCTCAAAAAAGATATAGATAGTTATGATGTATCAGCATCGATGTGAACAACACACCTGGATAAACACGCTAATTTGTACGAAAACATGTAGGTGCCAATGAGTGTTTGATTTTTAGTTTTGAAATCAGCATGCTTTTTTGGGTGATCCACAATCCAGTGCGCACCGGAAGCGACTTCACATCCACGGTGCCTCCTAGGAGAACAACCAGTGATGTGACAGACAGTATAAGCAAAAGGCAAGATCAAGGCGCAGTGTTACGATGAAATAAATAATTTATAGTACGTCCAAATTGTATGCATATGGCATGGTCACTACATCATTTCTACAATCAGCTCTATGTAAAATAGAAAAAAAGGGATTACCCTCACTTACAAAACCCGCGTCTACAAACAAATTTTGGTGTGCATTATCCCATTGGTTTTTAATAGCTGCCATTCAGTTAGAAATACTTTAAATACCATTAAACATAATGTGCCAATAGCTCTTATTGCGGTTTTATTCTATACTAAAATTGCTAAAATAAGTTATTAGTTATAATTTTCAAAGTGTTACATTCAAATGTAAAAATCGTGGTAAGAATCCCTTCTGTTTTTAACAGTGTGGAAGTAACTAGCCACTATAGTTGAATGTTATAATGTTGCCTAGAATGTGGCCTGCTCCGTCAAGGGTAGTCTGAGTAGCCAATAGTTGGAAAGTAATGTACTTGTACTTAAACTTCTAAACAACATTTAAGTGTGATATCAAAACCAATAATGCGCTCAGAACAAAAAAAAACACTGCCTTAAATCAAGAATAAGCTTTTTTGAGATCAAAACCGATGTGATGTTAGAAGTACTAGTGCAGTGCCCGTAGGAAGCAGATCTGCTGTGTGTGTCCCGCTCGTCACTCATTTCAAGCTTTGGTCGCAGCAGCCAATCAAATCAGAGGGAGGCGGGGTTTAGCCTGAGACTACTTCATGCCGCTTCATGCCCATCGTTACTGTGGCCTTCAGTGTGCGCATGTATTCGCCGCGAGCGTGATATAAATATGATAACTTCTACATATTTGGTCATAACTTCATAATCAATCAAGGATGCACACCTTCGTGCCGTGCGTGCGCAAGCCATAACCGGAAGCTCAGGCCGATCTGACTTACTGTCAGAGAGATATGCGAGTCACAGACAGACAGACAGACGTTTCTTGCTTTATAGATAGATAATAGTTACCATTTATTTTGGTCCATATGAACAGTTTTCAATCAGGAATACACATAGAAATAAATAAATAAATAACAAAAGCATTTGATTACAAAGGAAAGGGAAAGACATGGAAAATAATGGACTGAAAAGGTGTAGGCTTGAGCTTTATAGCTTACCCTTATTACAAATCTTATTATTTAAGACACTACTAGTTTTTAATTAATAACTGAATCAATAGGTTAGCATCTTGTATGTATTTCTAGGCCAGCATGGTGAAAACTTTTGTCATTGTCAACAAACAGGAGCTAATCCAATCAGTCCTTTGGATGTTTATTGATCTTTTGGGACTATTTCTGGTCTCCATGTCAGAGAAAACAAATGCTGTTGAACCCTTTGATTTTTCATTATATTCATGTCTCCACAGTTCAGGCAGCACATCCTCCAGTCAATACCCCCATGCCCTCCATGTATTGCACCCAGACAATGATCACCTATTGACCCCTCCCCCTTATGGGAATGCTTTATATGACGGAGGGTCTTGGTCAAATATTCAAATATCCTGTAAAGCATTCTCATTTCACTAAACACTAAATCCATAACTGGGTTTGGATTTCTGAAGCTCTGGGAAACTCGAGAAGATCACAATATGACTGTCTCGTATGGCACGGTGGTAGTTTAGTTCTGTATGACTTGTGCAGTGCTGAGCAAATTTTTCTGGAAATATGAAAGCTCTCTCATTGATTGAACAATTCTGCAGCTTTGGGATTTTTTTGGACAGCAAATCAAACGTGTATTGCCTTGTCATTTAGAGTAGATGCTTTCATAGATCACACTATGATCAGAAAAAACACTTATAAAGTAGTAGTTTTTCGCTAAAAACCTTGACATTCCTTGCTTTCAAGTCGGCAGGTTGCATTTTTTCTGGGGTGTAAAAATTTGGTATTAGACTCAAGTCAAACTAGTCCATTACTGAAAGAAGCTGGAGTGAGACATGGCTGATTAAATTCCCCTCTCCTGTGTGAGTATTTTCACCAAGGTTCAACTGCCTTTTCTGAGTGCCTGGTTGGAGGGTGGAGGGCTGTCCCCCTGCGTCCATTTGTACAGGTGCCACACTCAAAGTCATTCATTTCCTTTGGGCTCCTCTCTCCTAAAGTACTACTTGCTGGCTTTGATTGAACTCAAAGGGATTACAACAGAGTTAATCGCTCCTGGGTTTGTCCACTTATTACCATGTGTGAACTCCCCCATTGTTTCCAACCCTTTTCCATAAAGCCCTTTCCATGCTCCTGCTGCACACTTGCTTCTGACATCTCCTATGGAGCATAGGGCTCACAATAAAAGCTGAATGGCATACACTAAAATAGAGAGGGCCAGAGGTGGCTGTATAGGCACTAATGAAAGTATAGGCTGGATTGAGCCATTAGACCAGCCTGATCGGATGTGCTACTTTATTTGCCTGCATGGAGACTACAGTGGGTAAGGGTTTGGGGCCATGTGATAAGTGTTTGTGCTTATATATACTGTACATACACAGGAATATCATATACTGTGTATGTGTGTGAAAATGTCTAAAAGGCAGCATGTTTTTAAAGTTGCTTACTACATGTAAGATGAACCTTTTTATTTTAATGACCTTTCCTCTAGTGCTATCCTCAGAACAAATTAGTGAGGGGAAATCAACACCACCAGCATTTTATGAAGCATATTTTAGATTTTTAAGCATTTTTGTGCCTTTTTCTTTATCTCTCATTAATCTTTCCAACTAAATACACTTCAATTTTGTACAAATACATCAGGCCATGCAACATCAGAGAGATACACTTCCAATACACTTGAGGATATGCCTCCTTGAATGTTTTTATTTACCTGCTCCATGGTTTTCCCTTCATATCGAGTCATTTAAAAATACTAGTGCTATATCTGTGATGATCAATCATTGGCCCTGCAGGTCCTCTCAGCATATACATGTGGGCAGACGCTATAATTAAACAACACAAATGATTTCCCTTCTTTTATTTGTGTCGACTTAACCGATCAATAGTTTGGTGACATTTTAATATCAGTTTATGATGAGGTCCACATTATTCTGAATAATAACCACAAAACAAGTAAGGATCCAAACTAGAACAAGTTGGTAATTGATTGTTCCAAGGTGGGTGGTATGAACCATAACCTGTGGTGCAAACCCAGTGGTGTTCGGTGTTTTTATAAGACATGGATTCACCGGCCACAGGCCTGCCGGGCGCTTTGCGAACATCTCCAGCATTTCACGCACAGAATGGTGAGAAGGTCAGGCAGCTATTGTTGGTAATTAACCCCCAGTGTCAACACAAGAAAACAGCACCAACAAAGCCCCACCTCAGAGGGCCATTCACCCTTAAACCCGTACTTATGACCCAAACTCAACATCCCCAACACACACACGCACACACACACACACACATCTGAGTGGATGGGAAAAGGTCAGACGTAGCACTTCCCCAAACCTTGTGTGGTGTTTTGCTTTGCCAGTGGGAGAGTGGCGTGTTGAGGGACTGTCAGAACTATGAGCGCTCTGCCAACACAGAGGTGTGCAACCTTTAGTGTCCTGGCCTTGAGGAGCACCACCACTCTCACCTTAACATTGTTTTAAAGGCCATGTGTACTATTTACACTTTACATTTACCCTTTAGTCTGCTGTCTCTTCAGCTGGGGGAGGCGTGACCGGCATATTTATGAGCGGCCACTCAGTCCATATAGAACGGCTGAGAGCACATACGTTATTAAAGCCTCCTGAAGTAAACAAGCAGAGGTCTTTACAGCAACAATTAGTTTGAATGTTTGACTAAAGTTGAATTCTAGTACACTTCGCAAAGGTGTCATTTACGCTGGCCGGGGTCAAGTCCCCACCACTTTTTGATATGGCCAATCTTGTCCCCACCACTTGTTTAAAGCATAATTTGTTAGAAATGTTCCGAAAAATAGAGAACACAAAGAAATGTAATAAATATGAACACTTTTTTTTCACAAAAAGGAACATTTACAATCTCAAGAAAATGCTGTCAGTTCTCCAGGTCAAAAGATAAAGAAGCATAATAGATTTAAGTTTTTTCAAAAACTTATTTAAAATCATAAAAAAATATATTAATAAACTTGTTGTGTGTACTTCTGG
Organism: Ammodytes marinus; assembly: GCF_949987685.1. Taxonomy (NCBI): domain Eukaryota; kingdom Metazoa; phylum Chordata; class Actinopteri; order Uranoscopiformes; family Ammodytidae; genus Ammodytes; species Ammodytes marinus. The sequence goes on from NC_137226.1 coordinate 21,085,469, forward strand.
GAACCCAAGTGGTGTACTTTGGCCATGTGACACATTTAATATAAGCCAGCTGGATTGTATTCATCCAGCTAGGAGAACAGTAAAGGTAATAGATTAATAGTAATAGATGATAAAAGTAGGCTCTTTGACATAAACATGCTGTAACGCAGGGCTGTACAGTGCGATAGTTTTGATCGCATTTGCTACTGAAATTGATCACGTGCGATGATGAATACAAGTCCATTCGCACTAGTGCTAGTTGATAATGAGGAGAGGCTGTCTTTGAAACACAGAGGAGAGATGCACAACACTGCTTAGAGGGCTCTACATTAACACTCCATATGGGGGTAAATGTAGTCTTAGGCAAGTAAGTTATTGAGTCCACCCTTCACTTTGGCTGGTGAAAGATATGTGTCCTCGGGATCTGTGCTCGTGCAGCGATTCTACCGTAAAACTTCACCAACGGTAATAACCGGAAGGAGATTACCGCAGTTAAGTTAGGGCATGTGCAAACATTTCCTGTGCGCCTTCACATTAAAAGCCTGTTACTAGCCAAACGTGAGTTGACTTTTATTTTGAAGCTGGTAAGAACAGGAAGTTAGCGCTTCACAGCCCTGCAGTGCTCTAGCTAGAAAGGCAACTCATTCAGCTGCAGAGAAAAGTCAACAATAGTCTAAAAACAAAGTTTGAAATAAGCCACTGAAGAACAACTTCCAACACATTCACAACAACCTATTTAGTTTATCCTAAATTGTACCAATATGTATACTTATTTATTTAATAGGCTATGTTTAATGTTTTAAAGTTTGGTTTTAATTAACAGAAGGACATTTTCAAAAAAAATATATTATTATTAATATAATAATTATATGTATATACAAAACAGATACAGGTCCTTCTCATATAATTAGCATATTGTGATAAAGTTGATTATTTTCCATAATGTAATGATAATAATTGAACTTTCATATATTTTAGATTCATTGCACACCAACTGAAATATTTCAGGTCTTTTGTTGTTTTAATACTGATGATTTTGGCATACAGCTCATGAAAACCCCAAATTCCTATCTCAAAAAATTTGCATATCATGAAAAGGTACTCTAAACGAGCTCTTAACCTAATCATCTGAATCAACTAATTAACTCTAAACACCTGCAAAAGATTCCTGAGGCTTTTAAAAACTCCTAGCCTGGTTCATTACTCAAAACCGCAATCATGGGTAAGACTGCCGACCTGACTGCTGTCCAGAAGGCCATCATTGACACCCTCAAGCAAGAGGGTAAGACACAGAAAGAAATTTCTGAGCGAATAGGCTGTTCCCAGAGTGCTGTATCAAGGCACCTCAGTGGGAAGTCTGTGGGAAGGAAAAAGTGTGGCAGAAAACGCTGCACAACCAGAAGAGGTGACCGGACCCTGAGGAGGATTGTGGAGAAGGGCTGATTCCAGACCTTGGTGGACCTGCGGAAGCAGTGGACTGAGTCTGGAGTAGAAACATCCAGAGCCACCGTGTGCAGGAAATGGGCTACAGGTGCCGCATTCCCCAGGTCAAGCCACTTTTGAACCAGAAACAGCGGCAGAAGCGCCTGACCTGGGCTACAGAGAAGCAGCACTGGACTGTTGCTCAGTGGTCCAAAGTACTTTTTTCGGATGAAAGCAAATTTTGCATGTCATTCGGAAATCAAGGTGCCAGAGTCTGGAGGAAGACTGGGGAGAAGGAAATGCCAAAATGCCTGAAGTCTAGTGTGAAGTACCCACAGTCAGCAGGGCTGGACTGGGACAAAAAATCGGCCCTGGCATTTTTGGCCATGGCAGCCCACCGTTTATACGATATGCGGAGGAAGGGGTGTTGCACCAAATTCTGGGCCCCTATACAGAAAGTCCTGATGGGCTCTCTGAGAGGCGGTCTTACAATACAAACATGTAAAAGCTTTGTTTGTCTATAGTCCAAAACGTATGAGTGACTGGTCCCTCTCTGAGCCAGATAACAACACAATGTTTCTATTGATGAATGACCAGATTATTACGCGTACTTGAACACAACCCCTGGTCTAATGACTCTTAATAAACATGCACACACACAGTGTTTCTCACAGGAATTTGGGAGACTGTGTCGTGGACCCTGGACCTTCTAGGGGGGTCCGGGGGAATGCTCCCCCGGAAGATTTTTTTTAAAATGTTAAAGTAAAATTCATCAATCTGGTGCACTTTGAGAAGAAAACTAAGGCTAAATCAACTGTTTCCTATGTAAGCTATTTAGTACTATTTTCTGGAATGATTCAAAGACACAGAATGACCAAAAAGCAGAAAGAAGAAAGTTTAAAAAATCCAGTCAGCTTCGGGAATTTTTTCCCTTCGTTTGTATTTTTTAATGGCCCAATATAGGCCCCTGATCTTCATAGCCCCTAAATAAAAAATGTCGGGGCCTTCAAAGATCAGGGGCCTATATTGAGCCAGTAAAATTAATATAAATCAAAAAAATAATTTATTTTTTCTTGGGTGCAGCCCCCCTCTGCCTTGGGCCCCCCCAAGCCTGTCCGCAGTCCGACGGCCCTGAACGTAAAACTGACCATCGTCAGATGCTCATAATTACTGAGTACAAGTTGAATGCGTGATAATACAACTCAATGCAGCCTCTGAATGGGCGGCCCTCTGCTGTGTGTGTGATTGGGCCAGGCCTAACCTAGAACCAATCATAATGAGTAATGGCCTGGTAACTTTCAGGTGAAGTTGACAGCCTGCACGCACATTTATATGTCCATGGCACTCCCGAGAGGGAAGGGACCTCGGCCCTCGGCTGTGTGACTTGGCCGGGCCGGGCCGAGTCACACAGCCGAGGGTCCAAAAAAAAAAAAAAAAAAAAAAAAAAAAAGATTTTTAATTTTTTTTTTTTTTTTTTTTTTTTTTTTAACCTCACCGGCCCAAAAGGCTGCCGGCCCCTCGGGCATTTGCCCGGTATGCCAGATGGCCAGTCCAGCCCTGACAGTCAGTGATGGTCTGGGGTGCCATGTCAGCTGCTGGTGTTGGTCCACTGTGTTTTATCAAAGGCAGGGTCAATGCAGCTAGCTATCAGGAGATTTTGGAGCACTTCATGCTTCCATCTGCTGAAAAGCTTTATGGAGATGAAGATTTCATTTTTCAACAAGACCTGGCACCTGCTCACAGTGCCAAAACCACTGGTAAATGGTTTACTGACCATGGTATTATTGTGCTCAATTGGCCTGCCAACTCTCCTGACCTGAACCCCATAGAGAATCTGTGGGATATTGTGAAGAGGAAGTTGAGAGACACCAGACCCAACACTGTGGATGAGCTTAAGGCCGCTATCGAAGCATCCTGGGCCTCCATAACACCTCAGCAGTGCCACAGGCTGATTGCCTCCATGCCACGCCGCATTGAAGCAGTAATTTCTGCGAAAGGATTCCCGACCAAGTATTGAGTGCATAACTGAACATAATTATTTGAAGGTTGACTTTTTTGTATTAAAAACACTTTTCTTTTATTGGTCGGATGAAATATGCAAATTTTTTGAGATAGGGATTTTTGGTTTTTCTTTACTTTTTTGCCAAAATCATCAATATTAAAACAATAAAAGGCTTGAACTACTTCAGTTGTGTGTAATGAATCTAAAATATATGAAAGTCTAATGTTTATCAGTACATTACAGAAAATATTGAACTTTATCACAATATGCTAATTATATGAGAAGGACCTGTATAGATATAGATATTATTTTTATATTTTTATGGGGAAAAATTATTCTGAATCAGCAAAAAATTGCAATTGGCAGGTTAGATTCTTTTGTCTAAATTGCAATCAGTGCACCCCTATTCATTCTTCTACAATTATTACTGCACACACTAGGATATAATATTAATTGAGAATCTCAAATGAGACCAAGATGACAGGCTCAAAGGTAATTACAGTGAAATGCAAGGGTTAAGGTCATGCAAATTTTCGATCATACTTTGTGTGCTACCAAATTGATGTTTGTGCTACTGAATTTGTTTGCTTGCTAGCACCAGTGCTACCACCTAAAAAAATAAGCGTACAGCCCTGCTGTAACGTCTACTTATTTTTGTATTATTTTCATTCTTTTAAAAGGAACCCAAACGCCCCAGTTTGGGTTTTAAAATCCTCCCTATTTTCTAGAGCTGGAGTTGGGCCAGGTGTTGATATGAGATGTTAAGAAATCTTTACCGAAAACCATGTATGCACGTAAGGTATGTTGATGAAATGGAGTAAAATGACACATTTGAAGACAAAATGAGTCTCGCAATACACTAAATATCAGTTCAACTCATTAGTTGAGTGACATTTAAATTTGTAATGAAACGGTGTAAAAGGCCAGCATGTCCATTCAAAGGTCTAGGAGACAATTCTACAGTGACGAAAAACAAGTGCAACTATTTGGAACGAGTCAGTCGTATGGAAGGTGTAAGAAAGGCAAGGACTGGGGCGCCCGTAGCTCAGTGGGTAGGGCCCCCCCCCCCGGGCCAAGCCCCCGCAGCAGACCGGGGTTCGAATCCCGTCCGGGTCAGTTCTCTGCATGTCCTCTCCCCTTAGCCCCATTTCAACTCTGTCTAATAAAGCAAAAAATGCCCAAAAAATTATCTTAAAAAAAATATATATAGGGGAAGGTGGGGTGATTTGTGCAACTTTTTACTCAAAGTGATTTTAAAGTGAGGCCTTGACAGTTATGTCTCCAACTCAAATATGTACATATATTTCAGGATGTTGTGCATCCCTGGCAATAAAAACTTTGGATCTGGAATAAACTGTTTAAGAAATATAGCTTTCGGAAAAAAAGTTGTCTTTGTCATTGTGTCACAATGACAAAGTCACCATCATCATCTTTCTGGCCATCTGAACTCTCATCAGTGGTGTCGTTAAGTGGAATTGAGATGTCACTCTCTTCTGAGCTACTGTAGACAATCACTTTCTTTTGGTGACCAGCGTATACAGCCATGCCACTGGCACAACTCTCAGAAATGTACTTTGCACTAGTTGCTCCGTGCTTGTGGAACCAACTGCCACCTGACAAATGTGATTCCCCCTACATTTCTGCCTTTAAATCAAGGCTCAAAACCCATATGTACACCCTGGTGTTTCCTCCCCATTAACCTCTGCACTACTTACTTACCTCTGCACTACTATCTGTGTTTATGTGGATGTATGGGCTTTACGTCTTTTATTTTGGTTATTGTTATTTTACCTTCATTGTTTACCTACTGAATGCACTATGTACAGCACTTTGGACAGTGCAAACTGTCATAAATGTGCTTTTATAAATACATTTTACTTACTTACTTACTTATAACTCACCCAGGCCCTTGCGCACAAATCACCCCATCCCCAGAATTTTGGATAATAGGCATGATGCAGCAATTTAGGGTTGACATTGTGCTAATTATATAGACTCAAAGTGTAGCATACCAAAGCACTAAAACATGTGTCAAATGTTTTCAAACGTGTCTATAATTGTTCAGACACAATAATCAAAAAACCTTGATCATGGAAATTTTACTTTGAAAGGCAAAACACAGTTTTTTGAGCTTAAATGTGCTTATATCTTATTCCTTGTGTCTCCCTTCTTTACAGGATGAGTCAAATGGATGGCTCTTCTTAAATATGTGGTCACATTTCCAATTTCTTCCACGGTTTTCTAGAAACAATGGGTTTTGCAACTTCCAAAATGCACAAATCACCCCACCTTCCCCTATAGCTATATATATTTTTTATTATTTTATTTTTATTTATGTACGTATGTATGTATGTATCTGTTCATTTATATTATTACTTGATATGTCTGCTCATTAAATGGGTTGGTAAGATTACAGCAAGAAAAAAAAATATATATTTTTACAGTGACTTTGTGATGGAAAGAAACAACAAATTGGATTTACCTTGAATCACTTTTAAACTATGATGTTCTTTACACTGCATGGTATGTTCAGCTTATATTTCACCTATGCCCCACCTAAGGATATCTTAGCTGAAGCAACAGACCTGTTAATTCCAACTCTTTCTAGCTATTATTGTGCCCCTAGAAATCCAGACCTGCCACTATGCGCTGGCATTTGCTGCGCCTGTTGGTCTGGACACTCTCCATTGAAGCTCATTAAATATGCCAAGAAATCCTGAGCTACGTTTCAATTGGTTCTATCTGATATGGGCGGGCCAGAGCCCTATGTATGGTGCTCTGGGGCGGACGTAACCGGATGACGACAGTGCGCAGTTGACACCGTGATAGTAAACATCAAAGATGGCTGCAGATATGTTGTTTGAGTTTGAGACGGCTTTGGCCTCTACCCTTTGCGATTTGGAAGACGGCACTCAAATCTTTCATTAGCAAGTAAGAGGAATGTTCCGTTTTGCCGACCGACCATGGCAAAAGTTTAATTTAACAGTTAATCCCGCTGTTCGCTAAACGATCGGGGCTTAATACTCCACATTGTTCATTGCTCTGATTGGTTGTAGTGCTATCCAATTGTGTGCAGTGGCATTTGAAATGCACGAGTAGGAGCCGGCCCTTGAGTTGGGAATTACTATTGATCGTGGCCAGACCCTCTATCGTTCTAGATATGGGTCTGGATTTCCAGGCTACCCCTGACACCAAAACAGGAACCGGTTCATGTTCACTTCGGCACAGACTTTGATGCTATAAGCTTCCAGTTTATTCTACCTACTTTCAACATGACGGCATGTTAGACCAATTTAAAGTATAGAGTGGTCCTGTCAGACGTCTTGTCTGGAGATTCAAGCTTTTGTGGCAGCTGATTCAAACTTTTGATCGGTAATATGTTTTTGTGTGTGTGTTTGTGGGTGTGCATATTTTCACTGTCGGGCATAAGACTTTGTATGTCCAAAACAGTGATTTTCCAGGAACTTAAAAAAAGCACACAATATTTTCTAAAACAAATTATCTCTGCGTCATTAATTCACACGCATTTTTTAAATACTATTAATTGGTTAAAATTTTATAAACCCCACACACAGATTGAGACTAATGTCACTGATTTATGAAGACACATTTATAAAAAAGTAAAAAAAAAAATGGAGATACAAGGTTTCTTGCAGACAGCGATGATATAATATATATAAACACACACACACAGTGTTTATAGAAAGATATGAAAACCAGTCAGGAGGGCAGCAACTTTGCTTTTTCTATTTGCTGTTATACACTGATGTTGTCTGTGGACCACTTTGCTGTCTCATTGCATATCTGATCTTCTCATTGTTTTCCTAAAAAAAAATCACTCCAGTGCCGGTCAGATACTGGAGCCCACTGCGACACCACATGTACCATTTCCCTTCTATTCTGTCCCTCCATACAGGAGATAAATTAGTTGAGCGAACCTATTGAGAAAAAAAAGGCCTTCCAAAACATGGGGCAAAGTAGGCTATTTATACTGCGAGCTGAATGCGAAGGCCAAGTTATTTGGTGAGGGTTAAGGAAACATAACCACTGGAAAGAGCAACTGCTTGAGAAGCTGTGAAATAATTTCCTGTCAAGGGCATAAAACGCTTTTCCTCAATTGAGGTAAACATTTCTACTTTCAAAAGCAATTTATTTTTCTAACAACCGCTGAAAGCAGACAACATATCTTATGTTCCCTTTCCTTGAATTTTCATTTTATGCACCCCCACCACCGCGCACGCGCACGCACACACACACACACACACACACACCCCTGTCTCACAACTGAGTGTTTACCGCCCCGCTTGCTTGCAGCCACAACAAGAGCTGGGGTTGTGGAGACTGGCAGTGAGAAATTGCCTGGTTTCTGAGTGGAGTTGGATTAGGGTCAATGCAATGTGGTATTTTTTTTTTTGCGGGGGGTGATACATTCATGGCTCTCCATTGATTTTTTTCTCCCTTCACTTTTTCGTATCAATTAAGACCACAGAGCTGGAAAGTAGTGTGTGTATGGAATGGCCTGTATGCTATAAGCCACTGTTAGGCAACTACGCACTGCTATGTTGACATGTGATCATTTAGCCTTTACATTTAGTAGGCTATGTATGTATAACAACGTAGGATGTCAGCGCCTCACAAACAGGCTGCATTACGTTTGGTATGTTGTTTCAGTTTGTTGTGGGTATTTATCTTACCTTAGGGCCGGGTACCATGGTTTGGTTTATTTGGCTGTGTTTTTTTTATAACCCTCCGTTGAAAAATGTTGACCACTAGCGCCGAGTTGGGCCACTCATGTTGTTTTGATTCAGTGAAACTAGCAGCTGTCTCAGGCCAACATCGTTTTATGGAGTATAGTGACCATAGCCTGGCACCGCCCGCCTACGTACTTTCGCTCAATTTTAATTTCCCTTCAGTAGTCAGTCTGGGTCTGCGGTATATTCGCGGGTTTTCTCCTGTAGATTTTGTACCGGTCCAATCAGCGAACAGAGAGAGTGACTGAGAACAATTGCCGGCGCATTACGCCATGACCAAACGTTTTGGAATTGGTTGGCAGATCCAGAGTGGCACTGGGCAGATCCAATATTTTTTAACTTTAACAGACACCCGCCTTCAAGTGAGGTAACGTTTGTCAATTGAGCGATTCCAGACCTTCTGTACAATTGAAATTAAGTACGATGGTCTGGTAGGACCAGGCTATAGTGACCATTGGTGTCTGTTTGTTTGAACTGCCCCCGGAAAGCACACATGCCATCTTTTAAAAAACTACAGGTAGGCCTAGTTGTCATCAATTTTAAAATCACTTGAAGCTATTTGTTTTCTTGTGTCTCTTGAATAGTTCTGAGTCGAACGACTTAGTGATACGCTAGACTGCGCTGGCGCAAGTTGGCTACAATGGCCGAACTACACCTGAAATAAAGTGCAAAAATAATCGGCTACCTTGTGGCTAACTAAAGCAGTCAAAAAGAGCATCAATCCAGCATGCATTGAACAGATAATTTTTTAAGCATTTACAGTATATGTGGAGAAAAAACTGGTCCCCTCTGCAACAGTACTAGGCTAACTTCTGCCACTGCGACTTCTCCCCTAAACTCCTTATAGTGACTTTGTTGACAGCCATCTCCATAATGTCACATATTAACTATACCCAAGTAGCCCATACAACCCCACTTCTAAAATACTGAACTATCCCTTTAAGGGCCCCTCACTGTGTACCCATGGGCCTCGTGGGTTTGCTTCAGCAGGCACCCTCACACTCTCCCAGGTCAGTGGTCTCACTTGATGCCTCTCTCTCTCCGTCCACATCTATTTATTTATCTATGTGATTAGCTGGAGGTTGCTACAGCTTTACCAACAGCACAATCCTAACCCTGCCATCTCCACTTCCCCAGCACCTCGCAGCGGCTTTAGAAAAAAAAAATCCCATTTTAACACATTAGACTTCCCATTTCACCCAGATAATTACACAATTATCCGGCTTCACTCCAAAAAAAATTCATCCAGGGGTAATTGGTGCGTTGGGTTAGGGTTGTCAGGGTTCGACATAACGTATAGCCCGATGGCCCGGGGCCAGTAAAATCATATGCAGGGCAAGTTGATTGGCCAGTCACTGTCCCGCCCGGGCCAGTGACTGGCCAATCACAGTTCAGTATCTTTTTGTAGACTACATCATGGTTCATTGAAATGCGCGTTGAGAGTCGGAATGAAAGCAGTGTTTATTTAAGACTCAATATAATAAACCTAATATAAAATATATTTTTTAATGAAAGGCCAGTGGACAACCGATGCGTGGGTGTTTTGACAGGCGGGGCAACAAGCGGGTGCACTCTCGCTCCGTTGGCAGAGCTGCCTACCGTCCGCCTGCGAGTCGACAAATCAATCGACTTGCTTTGCCCCCTTTCTTTCTTCCCACAGCAGAGGTTCAGGTGCAGAAAATTATAACTGCGCTTTTCCTTTAACTGCCGCTATTATGTTACAGTATTTGCATGCAAGCCCCAATGGTAATACAAATGAAAGGCTTTATTTAAACGCTGTGACTGCGTCTCCGGTGATTGTGTCGGTTGTAGACAGAAACCAACGGAGGGACTCCGCTCACTGTACAGTTCCTATAGTCGCGCAGTTTGGCACTGTGTTTTCAGGCTCGAGACATTCAATCAGATCGCGGAAGTCTTTCCCATTGAAATCGCTAACGGGGGGAATATCCCCGGTTATTATTTTAGCCACAAACCACAGTTCATCTGCGCGACGGCTCACTCGCTGGCGAGATCACACGGTGAAACGCTGCTATGCTCGGACGAAGGCATTGTGTGTTTCTAAGGTGATTTAACGTCATAGTCTTAGACGAGCGTTTAGCATTATGCTGCATATTTTGCACTGCATTGTTTTTTATCAATAGTTTGAAAAAATGGTCCCACACTGGACTCTTATGTGAAGCTGACATTTCATGGAGAAGTGACACTCGCTGCGCGCTCACGACCAGACGTGAACTCGCATATGCGGTGAAATCTCCCATTAAAAAAACGGCATAACCCCCTGATTTTCGGATTTCTATTCTATTTTTAAAGTCAACTTGAGCGCAAGTGGAAAACCGGTCATTCGGTCATTCACATCCCTAATGCATAGAGAAAGTAATAAAAACAGCCTACCACACCACAAAGACTGATCAGACCTTCATCTCTTATTTTTTTTTTATGTTTGAACATGACTTCTGCAGGTGAACTATTCATTAAACTGCCCAAATTCAAGAATAAAAACAACCATCAAACTACTGGACTTTAACATACTGGCCCACTCTTTCAACATACTTTCAGTTGTAGGCTTCAAATTCAATATGTTTGCCTGGTTTTATATTATGTGTATGAGCAATATCAACATTTCATATAATTAACTAAAAGAAAAATAACCAAATCTAAAGGGAATATCTATACTGTTACAGTATAGATATTCCCTTTAGATCTGGTTATTTTCTTTATTTTTCTAATACAGGTATTATAATGATTGACACTAAATTATGAAGAAAAAAAAGTGTGTGCAGGGCCAGTGAAAATATACAAGGGGCCAGTAAAACTTGGATCCACTGGCCCGGCGGGCCAGTAGGAAAAAAAAGTTATGTTGAACCCTGGTTGTGTGTGTGTGTGTGTGTGTGTGTGTGTGTGTGTCTGTGTGTGAGGGGGGGGGGGGGGGGGGACGGCACCGTGGCTAAGGGTCTGCATGGGGGGGAGGGGACCAATCCAGATAAGTCAAGCATAAAAAAGGCAGGGGAAAAAAAGCTGCACTTTATTCGATTTTAATCTCCCCCACTTTGCAAAGCATTTAAATAGCCTTCATCAGACTCCTGGCTCGCAAAGCACTGCCACTAACCTGTTATCAATGCCGGAAAAAATGTCCATTTTTGAAAATGTCAGTGTGAGCACAGAGAGACGGAGGTACGCGCTAACAGGTGCTCAGCCCGAGGTGAACTGCAGTAATGCCCTCCATTATTGCTGCTACACGTTGCATTGTCGAACGGCTCGGGACACATGGGCATTCGGCGTGGGTAAAAGCAGAACTCAATTATTGGGCACAGAAAAACACATGCTAAGGCAACATAATGGCCAGCAAATATACAGGTGTACCAAGAGCTACATCTGCCTAGCCTATGAAATAACCTTGATAAAAGTAATTGAATTTCAACCATGATAAGATTAACTTGTGGTAATTGTGTGTGCGGTATAGGAGACCTTGAGTTCGTACACAAAAGAAACATAGTGTATGACAGTTGGGAATAATCTCACACCCACCCAGAACATGGGGGACAAACAACAACAGTGAAGGAATCAGGTCTGAAAACAGCCACTCACTGGCAGACACCACTGCCCAAACATGGGGAAAGTTTAATTATTTAAGGGTTAGGGCAAGCACAAGAAAGGGGCCCCTTCACAACCCAGGTTCTTCCCCCTTTTTAGACCTTATTATCTAAAGAGGGGTATGGTAGGGTAGCTTATCTTCATCTTTCTGTACACCAATCCACCAATTTGTTGTTTCTGTCAGTAAGATCATAGAATGTAATGAGTTAGAATAGATTGCGTTATAATGACCTGTTTTGCTAAATTAAAGTAAGCGATTTATTTATGTTAATATAAGTGCTAAATTGCTTTTTATTCACACAGTCATCACTTATATAGTGTGCGCGTTTCATAAAGCCGATCGCGCAGTCAATCGCTCTGCATGTAATCAGCCAATAAACTTTTCGGGGGATCCCGAAACTGATATCCAATCAGAAAAGAGAACGCTACAAACCGGCAGAGTGACAGATGGGTGAATGTGTATGTGCCTACAATGGCGGAACAGGTAAAAAGCCTTCCCAATGTCCGTTTTGATGGTTTATATCAAGTTTTATCACACTTACTTATCTGAGATGATGCTAGATAATTCGCTGCATGAAGACCGCAGTGCATTAATATGGTGACGTGGGGACGAGGAAGGGGACTGCTAACTGCAGTCACTGACAGGAAGTTAGCTAAACTGACCATTCTGCTTACTGAACCTTTACATTTTCCCTGTTTTTCCAATATTAATATGGGTCCCCAGTTTGACTAGAGACTCCTAAAGTATGAGAACAAACAACCCTCTCTCTCTTTTTCTCCACCTCTACCTTTCTGAAAAGCGGTGTTTAAATTCCCCAGACATAATTCTCCCCCTTCTATGACATCACAAAGGGAGAAGCCATGCCCCTGCTCTAACAACCTAACTTAACACCAACTCCACCTGTGATAAGCACACCTCAAGATACACCTAAATCTAACTGCCATTTAGATTCAAACCGGCAGGTGGATTCAGGGCCAATCAGAGTAGACTGGGCATTTTGGAAGGCAGGACTGAAGCTATATCCCATTCCAGGTCACGCGGTCTATGAAGGCTATAGCCTGTTAAGGCCGATTCGAAGGCCGAACGAGCGTTGTTAAACGAGACGGTCTCCGCAGGTCTCTGTTTACGAGCATTTCCGGTTTGCGCAACAAGCCGTTACCTTGCGTGACGACTCGCCGCTCCTGTGCTGCCTAGCAACCCTCATTGCTGCCAACGGAAACAGCCTTGTCAACGGAGGAAAAAAGAAAAAGAAGTTGCCTACTAGACAAAAAGATAAAAAAGTACAAGAAAAAAAGAAAGGAAGATAAAAGTTAAGAAGATGGAGCAACACGTTGCTGTTTTGTTATTTTTTATTTTATGCCATCTCTGAAAAAAACGCAATGAATCTTGGGATATGTTGGGCCACGAAGGATCATCTGTTGCAGCCTTCAAAACCGTGAAACAAAGGCTGCATTTCTCGGCCGCATATGAAGGAGCCTTACAAATGGAACAAGCCTTTGCGCGCTGCTATGACACAATCGGTCTTCAAATGCAGCCTTCGTAGGCTGTAACCCCTGAATTGAGATTCACCCTTAAAGAGACAGGCTCTAAAATAGAGAAAAGAGGACACTACACTATGAAAACAGTTTGTAGTAGAAACCTAAATTACAGTTTTGAACCTGACAATGGACATACTATGTGACCTTTAATTATTTCCGAAAAATAAATGAATAAACTATCTTCACCGTAATAAAGTGGGGCATGTTATGGGGCCACATGGTATAGTGTGGTGGCTCAGTGCATTTTCCTATACCGTTGCCTAATGGTATAAGTCCGCCTCTGCCCAAACAGGCTGTGGATGTCCTGATTACCATGCACACTCTCACAGTTCCTTTTAAATGTGCTGAGATGGGCTTTAAACAAGATTCAACACTTTAAACCCCAGCAGACTTAATTAAGGGTGGGACCGGGCACACGCAGAGAGGAGAGAGAGAGAGAGAGGAGGGGGGGCTTGGATCTGTGGGAGGGAGGAGGAGGTATGGAAATTAATGTGTTGGAGGAGGGGGTCCACACACACACACACACACACACACACACACAGAGGGAGGGGGGGGGGGGTATGTGCTTCCTTTTCCCACCAGTTAATGTCCACAATGAGCATCCTACACACAGACTACAGCTACATGAACAAATACATCATACAGCAAACCGCCTCCGACGTGTCTTAAACTCCCCCCATTACTTTGCCAAAACTGCCGAAAATATCAAACAATGCGAAAAAGCCATGGAGGAGGGGCGGGAGGGAGGGGCGGGAGGGAGGGGTGTGTGCGCGGCGCGTGTGTGCCCGTTTAAGCAGCCCAGTCTCATTTCCATACAGCTTTTTAACATGTTTCCAAAAGATATGCATAATTATAGGGTTTGTACATAATTGCTCCAACACATTGCCGGAAAAAAAGCCAGGTTTTTGTTCTTTTCTTTTCTTTCCCTTTTTTTATTACATTGGCTCTTAGAAAAACAGAATCTGCTTCTTTCTTTCGTTTTCTCTCCCTTCGTTCTCCGGTCTAGAACAATTAAAACTATGCAGGCTGTCTTGGAAAGGAGTTCTGTTCTCATTATCGCCTTCTCCTTCTCCCCCCCCCCAGCCAGAACATTTTTACTGCTTAAAACCAGGCACCTTGGCATTGAAACACACTCTTCCTTTTTCTTCACCTCCTTTCTTCCTTCCTTCCCTCACCGCAACACAACAGCTTATGAAAAAGGGAAATGTAAATAAGATGGAGTCTGCATGCTCTATTCTGTTCCCGCTGCTAAACGGAGCATGCAAAAGGCGTCTTAAGCAAATCAAACCAACTTCACATGGAGCAAGTTTTTTCTTCGGGGAAACAGATGCACGCATTGTTCAAACTGATACAAGCAGAAGCAGAAAGAGGCAAGTTTGGAATGCAAAGGAAAAATATAAGAAATTATCAAAGACTTTCCTTTGCTGAAAACCTACAGTACACACTGCACAACATTCAAATTCTTACCAAGAATATTGGTCTATTTCTCAAAGTCAAAATAAAAATATATTATATATTTCTAGCTAGCTTCAAGATATATCTAAAATATCACCTAATAATCTTATTTCAAGTAGGTGGTTATCTTAAATCTAAACCAGTGCCACTAATGTGTTACTTTAAATCAGTTAAATTACACTTGAAACGAAGAGAATGACATGGTCAAGTCGGGGGGAGGAATACTGCTTTTGAGCATTACAGGCTTATTATGATACATAACACTTGCTAATACTATTAAAGGTCCAGTAAGCGGAATGGTCAGTTTAGCTAACTTCCTGTCAGTGACTGCAGTTAGCAGTCCCCTCCCTCGTCCCCACATCACCACATTAATGCACTGCGGTCTTCAAACAGCGAGTTATCTAGCATCATCTCAGATAAGTAAGTGTGATAAAACATGATAAAAACCATCAAAACAGACATTGGGAAGGATTTTTACCTGCTCCGCCATTGTAGGCACATAAATATTCACCCATCTGTCGCTCTGCCCGTGCACCGGCAGTGAGACGGGTGCCGGTTTGTAGCGTTCTCTCTTGTGATTGGATATCAGTTTCGGGATCCCCGAAAAGTTATTTGCCGATTACATGCAGAGCGGGTGACTGAGAGATCGGCTTTATGAAACGCGCACACTATGTAAGTGATCACTGTATGAATAAATTTAACACTTATATTAACATAAATAAATCGCTTACTTCACCTTCAACCTAACACGGTAAGACTTTACATTAAGTAGACACTCATCAGCATTCATTGATGCTTAACTAATTCCCAGTTCATCCGGACAGATGTAAATTGCTCAGGTTCTGATGTATGTATTTGTTTGCAGTCCAAATATTTTGACATATTCACTGTTCAACCTTCCCACCTTATTCAAACATAAGTGTTTGTGTGGCCTTTCAGGAAGAGTGAATGTTTACGGGATGCCCCTTCATATCCGTTCATGATAATATCACTTGTTACCAGTTAACATGTTTGTAGCTCCCAAGTAGTTTCACGCGAGGCAGAGGTCTTTTGTTAAAAACAGGGTTTTTATTTCCACGTCGAATCAACCCGTGAGAACTGGGTTTTAAAAGAGAAAAAGAAATCAAATAAACAAATACAATTTACAATGGCAAATGTGCGGTATACATTCTTCAATCAAATAGATAAATGGTAAACAAACCTCGTCCACTGCTATACTACTTAGGGAGGGAGTCTTGATTCTTGTCCTTTTAATGCGTTCTTCTTCCTTGTGCTTTTAGCTTTATTTTAACTTGTAACATATAAAAACGGGTGCTGCTTCGTTCATATTGTTTGGCAATGTCCGTCAACTAAAGTGCAGTATCGGAACATATGCCAGCGGCAATTAGTTCCGCCCCAATAGCATTGTCACAGGTAGGAACAAAATCGGAGTTTACTAATTAAAACAAACTGCCAATGTGCGGCAGTTACACTCCCACCAATCACCTGTGATTACTTAAACGTCCGAAGGACATATACTTCACATAAACCATCAATTAAAGTGCCATCTAATTTTAGGTAACTAATGAACAGAGTGAGCTTAGCACCCCGAGGTCTTCAGTCTGCTTCCAACAGTGTGACTGTCTTATGAATGGGTCTTTCGAGGTGAACCGGCTTGGAGGTGCGCCTTCCCATTCCATCCAGAGTTGAGTCACCAATGAGCAGCTTGAGCTTCCTTACTCTCTCATCCTTCCCAGGATAAACTTCGATGATCTTAGCTAACTTCCACTGGTGTTTCCTCCTCGTCAATGCCCTCCGACTTACTTGTCGTAGTGATTCCTTCGACCATATGCTCTTCACGAGAACTGTCTCTTTTCTTCTTTGCTTTCTTTCTGTTGGATGTCAGCTCTGAGTATCCTGTATCTTCTCCCACCTTTCGCTCAATTTTTTCTTCACTGTACAACGTCCTTTTCCTTTTGGGCGTGTCACTTGAGGTGGTTTGGAGGGACACAGCAGGCATTTCTGGGCTCTCGGCCAATGTTGACTTGTTCTTTCTTTTCAGCTTCCTTTCTAGGCATCCAAGACGGCGGACAGCACATCTCTTGGTTTCTGGTAAGTTAGATCTGTCTTTCTTGAACGTTAGTGGCATTTCAGAGTGATCATCTTCCTCGAGTCCGATGCCTTTTCCCTTCCTTGAGAGGAGTGGGATATCTTCTTGAGACATGTTGCCGTCCTCTGAAGCTCCTTTAACAAGGTCAGGATCCGGCACCTTGATGACTGCAGGTGAGACTTCTTCCTTGATCTGTGTTCTACAGACATGGTGCACTTCACTTGTGAGGTTTAGGGACGATGGATTACCTGGTATCACTTGCTTCACGATGACCTGGTGACTCACTCCAATTGCTTCTCCATTATCTAGACATTGGTTGCCGAAGCCAACTACACTCCAGCCCAAGTCTGTTCTCAGTGCAAAGGGCTGATTTTCTTCACCAGGAACAACATGTCTTGGGACGAGAGCTTGAGGACAGTTGTAGCCAATTAGCAAGCCGACGTCGCAGCTTTGGTGCTGAGCAATCTTATCTGCAATGTGTTCGAGATGTGGCCATGCCTTTGCCGTCTCTGGTGAGGGAATATGATCTCTGTTTGCAGGTATGAATTTTCTTGTATAGGTCACTGGCAGGGGAATTATCTTGTTGGAATACATTCCTCTTACTTGCAGGCCAGTCAGTTTCCTACAGGACACAACAGTGTTTCTTGAAGCCATTGTTGAGAGTTTTAGTTGAACTGGTTCGCTCTTCGTGCCTAGAGCCTTTGCCGTGTCTTCCAGGAGAAAGGTTGTGTCACTCTGTGTATCTAGAAGTGCATACACCAAAACTTCACGATGAGGCTCACTTGTGGCGGACACCCACACTGGGATGATGGTGGACGTATGAGTGTCTTTGACATGCTGGATTACTCTGTTGGATGTAGCCTCATGTGAGGGTCTTGTTGCCATATCTTGAGAGTGTTCAGTATAGTCACAGTCTCTTACTCCTTCAGGCCTTGTTAACATCCTTCCTTCCTGGGTGCGATCATCGTGGAGGCAAGTTGGGTGCCTTTTCTTACAGGTTTTGCAGGTCATTCTGTTTTCGCAGTCCTTTGAGCGGTGGCCAGACTTCAGACAGCCATAGCACAACCTCTTTTCTTGCACAAACTTGACACGGTCGGAGACGGTTTCATCCATGAATTTATAACAATTGTGAAGACTGTGACCTGCCGTCTCACAGAACACACAGTTTGTGACCGTTTCGTCCGAGTTTGTTGCAAAAACATTTGCGCTAGGACTTCTGTTCCTTGGAACCTTGCTCTTCTCATTTTCAACTGGTTTTAGAGCGTTGAGGGATGATATCGGGTTGCATGCAATTTTTGCTTCACGTGTGATGTACTTGACGAATTGGCTGAAGCTTGGGAACCTCCGATTTTGTTCTTCCTCCTCCATGACTTTCCTATTCCATCTTGAGGTCAGCCAGTCTGGAAGTTTAGCAAGCATCTTCTGATTCTCGTTGCAGTCATTGAGTATCTCAAGACTCTGAATCTGAGACATGGCGGCCTCACAGCTGCGGAGGAAGTCAGCAAATTCTTGAAGTTCAAAGCTACCTTTTGAGCTGATCTTGGGCCATGAATCAAGCTTGTCTCTGAAGGCTTTGGCGATGAGGAATGGATTGCCATATCTCTCTTCTAAGATGGTCCATGCTGCATGATAGGCGTACTCTGTGCCTAGAATGAAGTAACTCTCTATGGCCTTTTTTGCAACTCCACCCACATACCTTCGCAGGTAATATATCTTCTCATCACCCGGTATGGTTTTCCGGTCAATCAGTGTCTTAAATGAAACCTTCCAATCGTTGAATCTAAGTGGATCGCCGTTGAATGTTGATGGTTCAGGTATAGGAAGACGACTCGCACTGATGGAGTCTGCGAACACTTTCATGAGGGCGGCTGTGGTACCTTCTTGGTTCAGACGTGGCATAGCTTGTGGCTGAGGGTGGGACTTTGACAGGTTAATTTCCTGTTTGACCTCCTTCTTTTCCTCCTTCAACGAGACATGTTGATGGAGCAGCGCGTCGATTTCTTTATCCGAGCCTTCATTCTGATCATATACTTGCAGTCGTGCCTTGGCAGCCTTTAGCTTCATTATTGTATCCATTCGCTCTATTTGCCTGCGCTTGGCCTCTAGAACCTTCTTCCTCTCTGATTCTCCAGCTTCAAGTTTTTCAAGTTCTTCGATATGTTGTTCTTTTTCGAGCAGAACTTGCAGTTCGGCTTCATTGGCAGCAGCTTCAGCAGCAGCGTGTTGCCTCTGTGAAGAAGACTGACTTGAACATCTGGACATGTTTTTTGAGCTGCATTGAGAGCTTTTAGCAGAGAACTTGCTGCGGTGAGATTTAATGCTTATTATATCTGCGGCTGCAGATTTGCTCACAGATCCTCTTTCTTTAACAGCTTGTTCTTCATCCACTTGACATTCACCCTTTTCAGTTCTTAGATAACCTATTGCGGTTTCGATTATCTTCTTTGTTACTGCTTCACAGGTGTCTACTCTACGACGTGTGTCTTGGTCTGGAATGTTGATGTGTCTTAACTCTTCATAAACATCATTTAGATTATTTGAAGCATTGCTGACCTTATTGATGTGTTCATGCAGCAGATCGTTTGAGCATTGACCACTCAACGTACCTTTGGCGTCCTTAATGATAGTCTTCCACTTCTCGTAGCTCAGGCTGAATCGATGTACAACCTTTCTTACTTGCTCATTGTGCAGTGCTTGGCCCTTTTCCGTCAATTTACGAACTCTTTGGCCTCTTTGTGGCTCTTGTGAGCTAGTGGGGTTATCAGCTTTGGTGCCTTCGGTAGTTTGTGGTTGTGCTTCTGTGCGGTGCTGCTTCATGTCATCATCACTGACACCTTCTTCATCAATCTCAGGGGCTAGCTCAAACTCTGACATTTTAGTAGGTTATTTTAGTTTGGTTTAAATCCAATATTATCTTTAGCTTAGTAGTAAAGTTGGGTTCAGGGTAGCTTACAATATTTTTGAGGTATTTGTTTACAGCTATAACTTATATTAGTATGATGTATGAATATTTGCAAGAGAAAATTGTGTATTGTGTGGAATTGTCCGAAAGAATACTAAAATAAAATAAAATAAAATAAAATATCACTCAAAGTGAAAATAAACACAAATATATATTGCCTCTTGCAAAGGTAAGCTACAGACACCTTAACCACTTGCTAAGTAACAGCAATACACCTTTCAATTCACAGTAATACAGTTCTCTTAATTTAGTGTTATTGGTTGAACAGAATTTTTACAGTATAACCACCAATATACACAATCTCAATATCAACCATAGATAGTATAATAAATATAGATATCAACACAATGCGAGTATAAATGCACTTCAATTAAGTCAGCTTGTTGTATGAAAAAATAAAGTTTCAGTCTCTTGTGCAAAGCACTTGAGTGCACACTAGTTGCAGCAAAGCTCACGCTAAGTGCACCTTAACCGTCCGGTGGGCTTGCTCTTCTTGCGTTGCTGCGTTGACGGTGGTAGAAGATACACATGCGGCACGGAGATGGCCGCTGCCGTCTGGTTGCGTCTTCCTCAGCTACTCATGCAGAGCAGTTGAGTTCTCACTGTAGCTCCCAAGTAGTTTCACGCGAGGCAGAGGTCTTTTGTTAAAAACAGGATTTTTATTTCCACGTCGAATCAACCCGTGAGAACTGGGTTTTAAAAGAGAAAAAGAAATCAAATAAACAAATACAATTTACAATGGCAAATGTGCGGTATACATTCTTCAATCAAATAGATAAATGGTAAACAAACCTCGTCCACTGCTATACTACTTAGGGAGGGAGTCTTGATTCTTGTCCTTTTAATGCGTTCTTCTTCCTTGTGCTTTTAGCTTTATTTTAACTTGTAACATATAAAAACGGGTGCTGCTTCGTTCATATTGTTTGGCAATGTCCGTCACCTAAAGTGCAGTATCGGAACATATGCCAGCGGCAATTAGTTCCGCCCCAATAGCATTGTCACAGGTAGGAACAAAAAATCGGAGTTTACTAATTAAAACAAACTGCCAATGTGCGGCAGTTACAATGTTTATGTGAGTAATGTTCCAAACAGGTATTTATTTTAACATTCTACAGCTTTCCCAATCTTTCAATGCCTGTCCCAACTTTTTTGAAATGTGTTGCTGGCATCAAATTCAGAATAAGCATATATTTTCGAAAAACAATGAAATAGATAGGATAAAAGATCAAATCTATTGCCTTTGTATTGTTTTCAACTTGATTTTTCTTGAAAAAGGATTAAAAAATTATCACATTGTTTTATTTATGTTTTACATAACGTCACAACTTTTTCGGAATTGGGGTTGTAGCTTGAAAGGCTCAAGTATTGCATCTTATTTCAAGAAATCTTACCTTAAGGGATTTTTCAGTTTTTTCTTTACTTATTACAAGTAAAATACACCTTGTTTGCTTTGTTTTTTAAAAGCCTTTTCTTGATGATGCATTTCTTCTAGTTTAGGTGAGGCTATTATAGCTTTGTCTGTTCCTGCCTTGACTACCTCTGAAGCTGTGCCACAATATATGATGGTAGGATGTATGTTAGTTTCTGAGTGAAATGTCTCACTCAGTGCGTTTCCATGGGACAACTGGATTGGATTAAGACATATACCAAACTTGCCACTCGAACGGACCGTGTCACTTGTCTGAGTATACATGGCCTTTCAAATATTCGATAAATGGCCGCAGCATGGCCGACTCCGCTACGCTAGGTGGCGCTGTAGCCCTTTCAACAAGTGGTTATAGAGCCACGTCAGGTTCCTTTCCGGCAACAACCCTACTCTTTACCCGTCCTATATCAAATCTGCCCTTCATCTCCAAAATCCTGGAAAAGACAGTTGCCTCCCAACTCCATTTTCACCTATCTGACAATTACCTTTACGAACAGTTCCAGTCCGGATTCCGCCCACTCCATAGCACTGAAACAGCACTTATAAAGATCACCAACGACCTCCTTATGGCAGCTGATTCTGGACTACTCACCATCCTCATCCTCCTGGACCTGAGTGCAGCCTTTGATACCATCTGTCACACCACGCTCCTCAACAGACTATCCTCCATTGGCATCACCGACACTCCGTTTGACTGGTTCTCTTCTTATCTTTCTGGCCGTACTCAATTTGTCCAACTAAAGTCTTTTAAATCATCCCCTCCCCCGTCACCTCAGGTGTTCCCCAGGGCTCTGTCCTGGGGCCCCTACTCTTCATCATTTACCTCCTTCCCCTCGGCAATATCTTCCGCAAATTTGACATTCATTTCCACTGCTATGCTGATGACACCCAGCTCTACCTCTCCACCAAGCCCTCGTCCACTCTCCCGCCCACTTCCCTTACTGATTGCATCTCTGAAATAAAAACCTGGCTCACCTGCAACTTTCTCAAACTTAACAGCAATAAAACAGAGGTTCTCCTCATCGGCACCAAATTAACCCAGACAAAACCTCACAGCTTTTCCATCACTATCGATAACACTTCAGTCTCCCCCTCCCCTCAGGTTAAGAGTCTGGGTGTCATCCTCGACAGCACACTATCATTCCAAGCTCACATTAATAACATCACCAGGTCTGCCTATTACCATCTACGCAACATCAACCGCCTCCGCCCATCCCTTACACCCCATAGCACAACCATCCTTGTTCACACCCTGGTCACTTCCCGCATCGATTACTGTAACTCCCTCCTCTTTGGTCTCCCCCTCAAGTCCATCCGCAAACTCCAACTGGTCCAGAAGTCTGCTGCTCGCATCATCACCAGAACCCCCTCCATTAATCACATCACTCCTGTCCTTCAGCAGCTTCACTGGCTCCCGGTCAAAACCCGCATCAATTTCAAGATTCTGCTCCTCACCTTCAAGGCCCTCCACAACCTCGCCCCTCCATACATCTGTGAAATTCTGCACACCGACACACCCACCCTCACTCTCCGGTCCTCCTCTTCCATTCAATTAACTGTACCACCCGCCCGCCTGGTCTGCCCCCCACCTCTGGAACACCCTCCCATCTGACATCCGTAACTCTGACACTCTCTCCACTTTTAAGTCCCGTCTAAAAACACATCTTTTTAAACTGACATATTCAATCTAGTTTATCGTCTCCCACCCATTTCACCCCACTTGTGTAAATTGGTTCAATGTATCTTTTTCTTGTGTTTTTTATGATTGTTGATTTTGTTTTTTAAACACTGCCCTGTAAGGTGACCTTGAGTGCTATGAAAGGCGCCCTCAAATAAAATTAATTATTATTATTATTATTATTATTATTATTATTTATTACGTCGGCTCCGTCCACTTCCTTGTGAAATCCCCGACAGGGAACTCTAGAGCATGCGCAGAACGCAAACTCCGATGTGCGATCCTGTATACATGCGGGTAGAATGCAGACTATGAACGAGTTATCTAGGTGTTCTTATCCGACTTTGCTTGTCCGTTAATGTGCCGATTTGTGTGTGTTCTGTTCAAGAAATGTCAATGTGTATTCAATTGTATTGAGACTGCTTTGTTAGGCTGCACTACACTATGTGTGGTGCAATGGCGACGCCTAGTGGCGAAACAGAGATAATGTTTTTGGATGACGTTACTGTATAAGTGGATGGAGTTTAGTTTCCACATGTTTCAAAACGGAGAAGTACTGTACGGCTGTTCTGAATATCGGATCCTCGGAGGAATACGTCCGTAAGTGTTCTTTTGGTTATTGTAGGTAGATATCGTCATTAACAGCTATGTGAATATGTAGGCAATTATTTAACAGTTGTCAAGATATTATTTGTGTCAGCTTAGCTAATTATATTTCTTTGTGTAAATTAAGCTAGCTCAAACTGCATGTGCGCAGGCTAACGTGTGTATAAAATGTGGATATTTGGCTCATTAGTAATTATACTTTTGTTTGTATTCCATAGTTTTAAGATGAAAGAATTGGACTTCAATAAATCTTAAGAAGATAAACTAGCCTGATTCTTTGCCGTTCGCTATCTGTCTATGGCCATTGTAGACACAACTGCTAGGACAGAATAGTAAAAGGACGAAACACAGCGGGTGAAGATCAAAGAACAGCGTTCCATCACGTCAGTGTCAGAGTCACAGGGACAACATGGCTTCTCAGAAAGAAGAAAATAAAGCAGACCTAACATTAGAAACTAGGTCATCTGTTAGCTCTTCGTCACGCAAGACTGTTTCATCAACGGCTAGCAGCGCAGCAACTAAAGCGAGGGCCAAAGCAGAAGCACTAAAAGTAAAGAGCGCATATGCAGAGAGGGAGGCAGCCATGTTGAGGGAGAAAGCGCGCATTGAGGAACAGCGGCAGAGAACACTTGCAGAAGCAGAGCGCAATAAAGCAGATGTGGAAACAGGGCTCAAGGTATTGCAGTTAGAGAGGGAGGCAGCAGCAGCATCCAGAGAGGCAGAGGTCTATGAAGCTGCAGCAGACTTGGATGATAGGCACAGCGATCAAGGGGATGAAGAGAGAGCTCAACGCACCAGGGAGTATGTGCAGAACCACACTCCGGTACAAAACGCTCAGCAACCACTTCCTGACCCACAGCATGCACCTATAGATTCAAATCCCCCTCTACACCAGTCTCCTCAGACATCCCATCACCACGTCAGCTACCAACAGCATGCTACTACAGAGCCAAATCCCCCACTCCACCAGTCTCCTCAGACACCCCATCACCACGCCAGCTACCAACAGCATGCACCTATGGATTCAAATCCCCCTCTACGCCAGTCTCCTCAAACTCCCCATCACCACGTCGGCTACCCACAGCATGCTGGTATGGGCTTTGAGCGCCAGCAGAACAGTGCAACACGGAGGCAACCAGCTGCAGTCCCTCCTTCTCGTGTCTCACCAGAAGGCTACACCAACATGCCACCTCAGATACCTGATTTCGCCACCTATTTGATAAGGAGAGAGATGGTGAGTTCTGGGTTGACCCAATTTGACGACCATCCCGAAAATTATTGGGCATGGAAAACCTCATTCCAGAACATCACACATGACCTCAACCTGACGCACCGAGAGGAACTCGACCTTCTCGTCAAATGGCTCGGCCCAGAGTCATCCACCCAGGCTAAACGAATGAGGTCAGTGCATGTAACCAGCCCTGCAAACGCAGTCAAAATAATATGGCAGCGACTAGAGGAATGCTACGGGTGCCCTGAGGTCATCGAACATGCTCTGCTGAAAAGGCTGGAAGATTTTCCACGCCTCACCAACAAAGAACCTCGTCAGTTAAGAGAGCTCGGCGACCTGCTGCTTGAATTGGATTCTGCAATGTGGAGTGGACTAACGCCTGGGCTTGCATATCTCAACACAGCACGTGGTGTTAACCCTATAGTTGAAAAACTCCCTTTCAACCTGCAGGAAAGATGGGTCACACAAGGCTCCAGATACAAAGAGGACTACCAGGTAGCTTTTCCACCTTTCAGCTTTTTTGTACAGTTCATTTGCAACCAAGCAAAAACCAGAAACGACCCAAGTTTTGCATTCTCATCATCCACCTATTCAAACAGCCAGAAGCCAGACAGAGCAGCTAAATTCAGCAACACGCCCTCTGTCTTTGTCAAGAAGACTGAGGTGTCAGCCACAGCTCCAAGCTCCCTGAACAACCAGTCTGAAAGGAAAACTGATGAGCCAGATAAACATTGCCCCATCCATAACAAGCCCCACCCCCTTTCTAAGTGTCGCGCCTTTAGGAACAAGCACCTAGATGACAGGAAAGCATTTCTGAAGGAGAACTCCATCTGTTATCAATGCTGTGCTTCTACTAGACACCTTGCAAAGGACTGCAAATTGTCTGTCAAATGCAGAGAATGTGACAGCGATAAACACATCTCCGCACTCCATCCTGGTCCTGCCCCCTGGTCAGCTGAAGAGACCACCAAATGTGAACCAGAACAAAACAGAGTGGAGAAGAATGACATGCCCTTTAATGTCACCTCAAAATGCACCGAGGTATGTAATAACTCTCGTCAGCCCAGATCATGCTCTAAAATCTGTCTGGTGAAAGTCTACCCCTCAAACCAGCGTGAAAAGATGAGACGTGTCTATGCCGTGCTGGATGAACAGAGTAACAGATCATTGGCTAAGTCACAGTTCTTTGATCTGTTCGGCATTGAAAGTAACCCCTCTCCCTACACTCTGAGGACATGCTCTGGCACAGTTGAGACGGCGGGGAGAAAAGCAAGTAACTTCACTGTAGAGTCACTCAATGGAGAAACCATAGTGAAGCTCCCTACCCTCATAGAATGTAACTCAATGCCTGATGACAAAGAGGAAATCCCGACACCAGAGATAACACAGCTCTTTCCTCACCTCGCTCCAGTGGCTGACAAGATCCCGCCTCCTGATCCCAGCGCCCAGATCCTCCTACTCCTGGGGAGAGACGTCTTAAGTGTGCACAAGGTACGTGAGCAGCATAATGGCCCCAACAACACACCATACGCACAACGCTTAGACTTGGGCTGGGTCATTGTAGGAGAGATCTGCCTGGATGGAGCTCACCAGCCTACTGATGTTAATGTCTACAAAACAAATATACTCCCAAACGGCAGAGCCTCATACTTCACACCAGGCCCCAAAAGCATCCATGTCAAAGAGCAGGCAAGTTCTCAATCTCTCCAGTACTTACCCTCAAAAGGCTTCAGCGCTGACACAAGCTGTATTGGAGACGGTGTTTTCTTCAGGACGGCAGACGATGAAAAAACAGCCCTGTCAATTGAGGATAAACTCTTTTTGGATTTAACGGAAAAAGAAGTGTATCTCGCTGAAGACAACAACAGAGTAACGCGCATAAGGAAATCAACCGCACCGAGCCAGTGGCATCACGTCCGGACTAACCTGAACCCAGCTGATCACGCCACCAGGATTATGCCGCCAGCTCAACTGCACCACACCAACTGGTTCACCGGTCCCAAGTTCCTCACACAGCCAGATGCTCCAGAAGACACTGACACACAGTGTTTTCAGCTTGTAAACCCGGACCTGGACCTTGAAATCCGAACTCAGGTGACTACACTGGCAACCTCAACTGCAAATCACACTCTGGGCTTAGACAGATTCCAGCGTTTTTCAAGCTGGAAACCCAGTGTGAAAGCTGTTGTTGTACTACTTACCCATGTCGCAAAGTCATTCTCTCAATCCTCACGTACGGAGACCTGTAGAAAGTGGCATTACTGCACAAAACCTTGCACATCTGAGCACACACAAGCAAAATCTACAGTTATTAAAGCTGTGCAACAACATGTGTACGAAGACGAGTTCAAGAGCCTAACACAAGATGGGAAAGTGTCACAACATAGCTCACTCAAACAAGTAGACCCCTTTATCAACAACGAAGGACTGCTGAGAGTTGGTGGGCGGGTGCGCAAAGGTGGCCTCTCTGACCAAGAAAAGCATCCTTTAATCATACCACCAAATCATCACGTAGCTACGCTGCTCGTTGCAGAGACAAAAAACTTCATGCAAGATCGAGGCTGCACCTGGTCATTTGATGCACCACACTCATCGCACATGGAAGGAGCATGGGAAAGGATGGTTGGGATCGCACGCCGTATCCTTGACAGCCTCCTGTTGAAAGAAAGTGCCACAAGACTCACACATGAAGTTCTGACTACACTAATGGCTGAAATCGTGGCCATCATGAACTCTCGACCTTTGACCCCTGTCTCAACAGACGCAGAAATGCCTCAAGTTCTCTCACCTGCAATGCTGTTGACTCAAAAAGCCAGTGTTGCACCTGCTCCACCAGGAGACTTTAAGATCGACCACCTACACAAAAGCCAGTGGCGTCAGGTCCAGAGCCTAGCAGACTGCTTCTGGAAAAGATGGAGGCAGGAGTACTTGACCACGCTGCAGCCTAGGAGGAAGTGGACTGAGGCCAGACCTAATCTTCAGGAAGGTGATGTCGTCCTGCTTAAAGACTGTCAGGTGAAGCGCAATGAATGGCCGGTTGGGCTCATCACGAAGACCATGCCAAGCAGTGACAACAGAGTTCGTAGGTCATGGTGAAGACTGCCAAACAAGGGACTGTAAAAGAGTACTTAAGACCTATTAATGAGTTAGTTGTACTTCTTCCCAAGGTTGGTAATTAATGGGAGAATAATAATATAGTGGCATAATAGTTATTACGCCAGACGGGGAGTGTTCTGTTCAAGAAATGTCAATGTGTATTCAATTGTATTGAGACTGCTTTGTTAGGCTGCACTACACTATGTGTGGTGCAATGGCGACGCCTAGTGGCGAAACAGAGATAATGTTTTTGGATGACGTTACTGTATAAGTGGATGGAGTTTAGTTTCCACATGTTTCAAAACGGAGAAGTACTGTACGGCTGTTCTGAATATCGGATCCTCGGAGGAATACGTCCGTAAGTGTTCTTTTGGTTATTGTAGGTAGATATCGTCATTAACAGCTATGTGAATATGTAGGCAATTATTTAACAGTTGTCAAGATATTATTTGTGTCAGCTTAGCTAATTATATTTCTTTGTGTAAATTAAGCTAGCTCAAACTGCATGTGCGCAGGCTAACGTGTGTATAAAATGTGGATATTTGGCTCATTAGTAATTATACTTTTGTTTGTATTCCATAGTTTTAAGATGAAAGAATTGGACTTCAATAAATCTTAAGAAGATAAACTAGCCTGATTCTTTGCCGTTCGCTATCTGTCTATGGCCATTGTAGACACAACTGCTAGGACAGAATAGTGTGCGAAATAGATCGGATAAATCGGCCTTTTACAAGTCCTGTTGAAGTCTTATTCGTTTATTTACCTGATTATGAGTCTGCATGTAACCGCACTGACTGTCGTGTTGCTGAGTGCTTTGTCCATTAATAACCTGTGATAGTGTGTGAGTGTTGCTTCTGCCTTAAAGGTGCACTGTGTAGTCTGTCAGAACAGACTTCGTATGAATTCAATATAATATTCATAAGTGTGTTTTAATTAGTTTATAATTGCTTGAAAATAAAATGTGTTGTTTCTTTTATTTCCTTAGAACCTTTTATAGGGGCGCTCCGGTGGCGTAGTGGGTAGAGCGCGTACCATATTGGCTCCGGCCTTCGTTGCAGTGGTCGCAGGTTCAAATCTGACCCGTGGACCTTTACTGCAGCTCATCCCCCCTCTCTCTCTGTCTCCCCATTTCAACTCTGTACTGTCTAATAAAGCTTGAAAATGCCTAAAAAAAATAAAAAATTAACCTTTTATATGTGTTTTAATACTGTATATAGTGGCTGTCCAGGGGAAATGCATCTGTTGTTAGACCAAGAAGTACTACAGAATAAATAACTAAATACATCTTCACCTCATCACTTCATATTGTGGAAAGACTTGAGGCAGTGGTGGATGATGCCATCTTTAGTAACTAGTTTCTTGTCCTTGAAGGCCAACTTAGCTTCTGTTACTAATGGTAAGGGAGGGGTTACCAAAGAAGCGTCAAAGGTTACCACTTGATGCCACTAAATATGCTGATATTACACACTGCACATTTAATGGGCAAAAAGTCTTGGTCCTCCCAGTCTCTATCATGGTGAAGACATGGTTATGATCCATATACTTTGTCATGGCGTGAATTCTTTGAGACTTGTTCGTCACTGGACAGATGAAAGCTTTGCATATACCTCCCAGGTTTAATCACACTTTATTTTTTTATTTAAAAAAAATGTTTTGGGACATTTTCAATGCTTAATTGATAATGTGGAGAGACAGAGATGAAACGGGGTAGAGAGGGGAGAGAACGACCCGGGTCTGCTATGATACTGCCTCTATGGGGGGGGGGTGCTCTAACACTACACCATGAGTGCCGCTGGCTCAATCACACTTTATCGACGTGCATAAAAAAGGGCAATGTCATGGGTGTGATTGACAGGTCCCTCAGTGGTTATAGTCAGAGATTCTAAATCAACAGTCATCCAGTACAAATGTAAGGTATATGTGCAACATTTGTATGTTCAACAAAGGGAATCAGCCAACTCGCACAAAAGACTTTCAAACTCCTTCTCTCGTACTGATCAACACAGGAAAATAGTAGAATTATAAAAATAAAAAACACGAATAGCCAGCCTGTAAGGAGGTTTGATGATAGTCTTTTTAACGCTGGTGAGTTAATTCTCTTGGAAAGGGGGCTTATACAGTAGGATTAATTTTTCTTAAATGTCATGGTCAGACAAGTGTGTGTGCGTGTGTGTGTGTGTGTGTGTGTGTGTGTGTGTGTGTGTGTGGCCCAAATTGGTCCCTTGCTGACAGTCCACACAGACAGACAGTGATTGTGGTTGGCTTGAGATGATGTATCAATGCAGCAGGAAAAGACTTCTTCATCCCAGAACAATACAGGCCCGCTCAGGGGACAGGGGGGGGGAAAATACATCCCTTTACAAGATAAAATTACTTCCACCCCACCCCCAGAAAAGTCAGAAAAATGATGGGAATAATACACCATTCAGCGACTGGGCATGTTTTATTATGCTTTTTTCTCTTCCACATATACCCTTACTGCTGACCAGTGCAGAAAACCCAGGTATCCTAATGTTTAAGAAATAACAGCATTATTGGTTTACCTATTGAATCGGGCTGCAAGCAATGCAACTTGTAACAGATAAGGACCTGATGGAATCTGTCTTTGCTCTATCGGTAGCCAAACTGCTCTCTGTATGATGGAATAGAGGGGAACCACATTGACAATTCAAATGGAACAGCGCTTTTTCCTAGGCAATTCACCCAGTAATCTACATGCTTTTCCCTAGCCCCGGCTAGATTGTGTTTTATACACAAAAGGGCTTTTTTTTCACCAAGTGGCCAATCACATTCACTAACACTCACTATCTAATACAGTCCAGAAGATTTACAAGTGCATCCTTTTAATAACTTTTTCATTATTGTCCATAAATAAATAATGAAGTGGATATCTAAGTAGGATCCTCGATGCCACTGGAACATTGGAATCACTATCGAGAGAGATTTATTTTTTTAAAACATCAATGCATTCCTTGGATTTTTATAGGCATGACCAAATTACACTGGAAGCTATGTTTTTCTGTGCATTTTACCATGGTTACTTTACAATCCTAACTATAGTTTTTTTTTCTTTTTAAGTCCAGACACTGCAGGTGAGTAGGGTTACCTTTTCATTCACAGAAATCATCATGAAACTTTGCCAGTTGATTACTTTTGTTAAAACTAATTTATTATTTTTTCTATTACAAGGTGTTCACAGAGCAGATTTGGGAAACAGCTCTTTTCATTTTATAAATCAGAAAATAGACTTTGTAAAGATAAAAAAAAAAAAATTAGCATGAAAATGTATCATATCAGACAATGAACAGCATGTGAACACATTCTTCTGTACTAACCTTCAGAATAGTGCTAAGAATGACTAAAGTTTAGTTGATGTAAGTGTGTTTCGAAGTTGAGATTTGTGGTTTGGGGTAAAAAAAATAACTACTTTGAGATAATGTCTCTTAAAGATGGTTTTAGTCAAATAAACAATTACATGTACATTTTGGACCTTTGATTTATATTGTACTAGTATGAAAGAAGACCTGTTGAGGAAGCTAAATAGACAAAAATCTCAAAATGAGTGTCTCGCCTTAAAGTAAGTGGAATGGTTCTTTTAGCTAACTTCCTGTCAGTTACTGCAGTTAGCAGTCCCGTCGCTCGTCCCTACGTCACCACATTAATGCACCGCGGTCTCCAAGCAGCGAGTTATCTAGCATCATCTCAGATCCATAAGTGTGATAAAAACTGATAAAAACCATCAAAACAGACATTGGGAAGGATTTTTACCTGCTCCGCCATTGTAGGCGCATACACATTCACCCATCTGTTGCGCTGACGTGCACCGGCAGTGAGACCATGGAGTGTATATATTATTTATGAGTGAGACGAGTGTCGGTTTGTAGCGTTCTCTCTTCTGATTGGATAAAAATTTTGGGATACTACAATAAGTTTATTTGCCGATTACATGCAAAGCAGCTGACAGAGATCGGCTTTATGAAACGCGCACATTATGCAAGTGATCACTGTATGAATATAGAGCGATTTAACACTTATATTAACATAAATAAACCACTTACTTCACCTTTAATCACTATCCGATAAGGTTGATCTTTTAAAAAATCACTTCATGCCTTGTATACTTATGACTATGACCAATTACACTGGAAGCCATGTATTACTGTGCAACTTTAACAGATTTAACCCTTTATGGTCACTTGACACTTTTTTACTTTTTTTAAATGTAACATATAACAAATCCCATATTTCTCCACCTGGCTGTATACATATGTGTTATGTCAATATGCCTCCCCCCATAGTTTTTAAATCAGTAACTCCCACGGCACGCAGCATTAAACATATACAATAAATGAACAAGAAGCAGTGCACCCCTTAACACACATCATTTGTTTTTTCTGCGCTTGCCATAAGGATAACACCGACCCCTTCAGCCCTGAAGGAAGGTCCCCCGATAGCCTCATTCATGAATCTTTTAGGTCCATGTGAGTCTAGTAGTTCAAAGTTCCTGTGAACCCGAGAAATAATAAGCTCCCTGATTAGTGCTGGTCGAACCCTGGACCATTTACATGATGGGAGGCTGCTGAGGAGCCTTCTCTAGCTGGAGGGGATGAACACAACACAACCTGACTGATCATCTGCTGAAGGCCTCATCAGGAAGTGAGCACTAGAATTTCACAGGTCCACTATAGTTCAGTACTATCCCATTCCGATATCTGGGTTTTGGATTTCAGCCGATTACCGATATTGTAAGATTTTTATTTTTTAAGACGACTGGCGACTGTGGCTCAGTTGGTAGAGCGGGTCGGCCGATGATCAAAGGGTTGGAGGTTCGATCCCCGCCCTGCCACCTGTGTCATAGTTGTTGTGTCCTTGGGCAAGACACTTCACCCACCTTGCCTCGTGTGAATGTCGATAGTTAGCCTGCTATCGGTGTATGAATGTGTGTGTGAATGGTAACGTGTAAATGGGAACAGGTCTCCCTTGTAAAAGAGTCTTCGGACTCAATGGGATATACCTGTATAAATAAAGGTTAAAAAAAAAAAAAAAAAAAAAGATTTTTTCTTTTGCATTTTTATGCTTTATTGATAGTGTAGAGACAGAGTTGAAATGGGGCAGAGAGGGGAGTGACATGCAGAGAACGACCGCGGGCTGGAATCGAACCCGGGTCTGCTGCTAGCCGAGGCCCATGGGGGGGGGGGGGGGACGCCTTACCAACTGAGCTTAAGGCCCCCCCTTGATATTGTAAGATTTCATAATTATAATACATTTCGGTAACACTTCACAATAAGGGTACATTCATTTACTGATAGTCAAAGCTTACTTGCTATTAAAGGTTAGTTAATGCAACTGTTAATGTTTAGTTATTTACGGTTGTAAGTATTAACTATGATAAGTTAAAGAGATCCTATTATACTACTTTTCTGGTCTTAATTTCTTGTTAAAAACTGCTATAGAGCAACCTGACACGAATCACATCACAAAAACTATGTAGATTTTCGGGACACTCTTCCTCTTAAGGCCAGGACACACCAGTCCGACTACCCGAAAATGGAGACTGCCGATTCAGGGAGCTCCAGTCTTCCCGTCGCGGCCGAAAAAGTGCAAAGGACACACCAAACCGACTGCTGACTTTCCGTACGCTCTGCGCTGGCGCGGGACGTAATGTCTCCATAACAGCAGGCGGCGCTAATCTGTATTGTGTCCCGAAAAAATACGGAAGCCGGAAATGATGGGACGGCTCTCTAGATCATAAACATGGATAGAAATACGTATTTATATTTATGGACCATAAAGAGCACCATTTTTAGCAGAGAGTGTCGAGCATAGTGTCGAGCAGTCAACAAGGGTTGATGCATGTGAGTACTCGCTGAACGAAACAAACAAACACATTAAAACGATGGCTAACATTTGTTAGCTGTTTGTGCTACCCGCCTCACTTCCGGGCTTCACTGATTCGCTAGCCCTCCACAAATCAAATTGCTCCAACTGAAAGACTGCCCACCGCCGATCGGCTCAAAAGAAGCCCGACGACATCTATTGACACCGATTTCACGGCACACACCAAACAGATTTGTGTCCCCGCCCCCTCGAAACTCTACGACGCCGATTATCGGGCCGGTGTGTCCTGGCCTTTACCCTAGCGAGCACAGCAGTCTCTCTCTACACACTGCTTTGAGCTTCTCCGCCCCTCCCCCCCTGCTGCAAACCCCACTCCGTTGTGATTGGTTTCCTTCCTTCCAGCAGCGGGAGATTTTCAGGAAGGTGGGGGCATGCAGCCGGAGCTTGCCTGAGCGGCATTACCATACATGGAAACATGACAGAAACGACCCGAGCGTGACAGAAACGACCCGGAACAAGTTCGGCTCGACCGGCTGCCATAGTTTTTAGTGCTCTGCACAGCCACCCCAGACGGTCAGCAGGGAATACGTCGAAATGCATGTATGTAATTATTTGATACTCTGGTATGGTTAAACATGACTATAAATCATTATAACAACGTTTATAGGTCATAAAAGTCGAAAAGTATCATAGGTCCTCTTTAACTAATGCTTAGTTAAGCATTAGCTAAGCATAACTGTTAGTAATGGCTTAGTTCATTCTAATTAAGCCTTAACTAAGCATTAACTAACAGTTAATTCATGTACCCTGATTGTAAAGTGTGACCTACATGTATTTGTTGGTGGTGATGTTATGTGTGAGGTAAGGAAGCCTTAAGCAAACACAGCAATTCTAATTTAAAAGAGCAAACAATATACAAAAAGCAGAACGGTTTATCTGAACTGCTTTGAACGGTTTCAATACTGAAGAGCATCAGAACGCAAAATGGCTACGTTCAGGGGCAGCAGGGATGTGAGGGAGGAGGTGACAGTCATCTGCATTGTGTAGCTCATGTATAGTGTTAGTTTTCTTGTTAAGTTAAGTTAAGTTACTTTATTGTCTTTGTCTTTCCGCATATCCCCTCTCAAGTTACCACACTCCAGAGGGGGTCAGAGCACAGGGTAAGCCGTAGTAAAGCGCCCCTGGAGCAGTTTGGGGTTAACTGTATTGCTCAAGGACACAATGGTAGGGATGGTGGGCACAATAGAAGTAATACCAGCCACCACTGGTTTTACAACTAACACCCTCCTGTCCGGTGCTGGGGATCGAACCAGCGAACTTATGGTTACTGGTCGCCCACCTTTCCTCTAGGCCTTGGTGAAGGCTTGCAGACGGTGGAGTTGGAAAGGGTTGTCATCTGGGCATTACTAAAGTTTGATCCCATCATCATTGGCTTGGAGGGACGCACGATAATTCCGCTCTTAATGAGATGACTGGCTGCATTATATATTGTATTTTCAGGGATAACAGGTTAAAGGCGTACTAGATCATCTCTAGCGAACGCCTGGGGAACATTTGTTTACACTAACCGCCGCAATAGTTGAGGCTCAGAGCGAGTGGTTGGCTCGTTTCGCCGAAGCGTCAATCCACAACTTTGTGGACATGGTCAGTATAAATCAAGCCCCAACCACAGCGAGTTCTACCAGCATCCAATGCGGAAGTGACACACATTGCAGTAACTTCCGGTGGCCACTAGGGGCCGGTTTCAAAACAGAGCAATTTTTCCTTGACTCCAATGTTAAATATGCCGTTTTCACAGCATTATTAAACCTATTTAAGGCCTGGACCAAAAAAACATTGTAGTGTATGTTTAGTTCATATCTCCATGACAACACTGAGGGGGGTGAATATGATAAAAAAAGGTCCACATTAAATCGCTCAGAATGCATTTAATAACCAGACATGCTATTTATGACTTGATGTATGGTTTTGATACTTGCGGTAAAAGTGGCTCTTTGTCCTATTTGGCTATCGTGCAAAAGAATGATGAAAACCCACTGCACTATTAGCTTTGAGACTCTGATTTGGCTCCAGCAGCTCCTGAGGTATAGACATGTGTCTATTTATCTGCCAAATGCTCCACTATGTTCACCATCTAGTCATTGACTGTCTGTGTGTGCTGTTCTGAGGCAGGTAGTGTGCACTGGGTTTATCAGAGCTTTGAGTCAGCTGAATGGATGTGGTCTAGACCTGCTGTATGGACTCAACACATTCCAACTGCAGGTTAATACAACTCTATCTCACCATGTTGTGGATAACAGACTTCCATATATAATAGTACATGTTGGTGGAGGTGCTGTTAAGCATGAAATGAGTACATTGGTTGCGTATGGACATAGAATGGTTACTCCTCATTACTTACATGAACTTGTTGTCCAGACACATAATGTGCAAGATGGATAAGCCTATAGCACATAGCAAAAAATAGGCAAATAGCAGTATGAGTCATCATGAGATAATATACGTTGTTCAAGTTTGTGCTTTGTGTAATGCACATCATTTATGGCATCTCCCTGCATAGCATTGAGGCTGATGCAGTGATCCAGTGAAATATTTTGTTACCTTATTAATGTCTGTAGTGTGTAGCCCTGGACAGATGTTATTGTTAATGTTTAAGCAGTGCCCAACTTAAAACACATCTTATATGTTCCCACAGTTGACATTACATACTTATTTAACCTTATAAGTTACAGCAGCCTAAAATTGTTTGATTTTTTGTGTGGCAGAAGATAAAAAAAGGTGCATGTGGACGCACAGCTCCACTGACAGCTTTGAGAACAAGGAAATACAGTAGGAACCTCTGTACTTATTACACTGGTTATATAATCAACGTATAATATAATAAATATCCGGCGTCGACCATTGTGGGCATTTATTATTCGCAGCCTGGCAGGAAAAATGCTTTTTGACCCCACATTTTAGGGGAGACCGGGGATAGTAGGCACACTTTTTACTCTAGCGAGAATTGCTCATCACCTAAACATCTTTCAATAGTTATTCCTACATTAAATTGAAGCTAAGGTGTTGGCTTGAAATGTGTACCCCTCACTTTTTCTAACTTATGGTAATAAAGAAGAAATTAATCATCAAAGACACCCTTACACATTGTGACAACCAACCCCATCAAGGGGTTGTTGTCACACACTATGGGGTTGTTTGTCACAATGTTATCTTAATGGGAAAAATCTTAAAAAGAAGGCAAGAAAGCAGAACTAAAATGTTTAAGTTTAATTTCATTGTCAAGGTGAAAAATAGGCCTACATAACTTTATGCATCTTAACCCATTGATGACTATGGCAATCTAGGATGCATGTCCTTAATGCCTGAGGGTTTTCTGAAAAAATAGTACGAATTGTCAAGTCTACCAAAACCTTAATATCTAAGCCTGTGTAGCACATAGAAACATGAAATAAAATACATTTAAAAGTTAAGGTTCACAGGTTTTATTTAAACATGCTCCCTTAGCGCTTTCAAACCAACAAATATTTCAAAAAATCGTCAAAATTAGATGAATTAGAAAATTATTAAATATTGTTAATAAATAGATGCAATGTGTTGTGTGATTTTCGTCAGTAGTCTATAGTAGACCTTGATTCTGCGCAACAAACGCCACTAACTGTTCTGTCGCCGACATAGCTGGCGTATTTTTTTTATTATTTTGTTTTATTTTTTTGATTGACATGATTTTCGGCAAACCACACAACTTTTGGGTGGTCACGTGGTCTTAAAAAAATCAACAAAACCCACCTCATGTGTATTTGAACCAATGACAGTGCATTCTATGCTGGGAATGCCATGAAAATTAGATAAAGTAATAATGCTGCGCGACGCAGCATCAGGCAGGAGAGCCAATGTGGCATCGCGCAGCAGCCGTCATCGATGGGTTAACACAAAATGAGCAAGGAACACACAATCAGGAAATCCATATTAAGACCAGCCTATGTAACAACATAAAGAACAAAACAAATAGGTCTAACAATGATAGCCTACTCAACTAGGCTACACACATCTTCTGTTTCTTCTTCCCCAGCTGGTGTGGAGTGCACTGGGGTGCAGTAGCCTTGGCAACTGGTCTAGTTTGGGATGCACTGGGACGTTTTGATTTTGTTCCCCTTTTTCTCTATTGCATGCTAGCTGCCTTTTCCTGCTCTATTCTCTCCTTCTCTGGGGTGTCAGTGAGGATACAGTTTGACGTTTTCTTTTGTTATTGGGTTCCTTTTCTGGCTGCAGGCTTTGGACAACCAACCCCCCAAAAAATTTGACGACCAACCCCAACTGGAATTTCTTGCTAGCATCAAGGCCAACAACCATCTGACAACTAATTAGCTTGACAACAATCTAAACTATAGCTTACCCTTCACACTTTTTTAGGGTAACACGTGTTTTGTTACAAACCCATTGTGTAAAAGCCTAGAAGAAAAATACTGAGGAGCTAAATATTTTCAATTTGACATGAAAAACACAAACAGTCCTCTCACCTCAAATTCAGCAGTCTAAGGCCCTGTTCTCACGGTGAAAACGTGACAGTTTTCCTGTTTTTTTAAAAACCCCGTTCAGACAATTTATCTGACATCTTCACCCCTACACATGTTTTCAGAGGAAACGGGACGAAATCGATGTAGTAAGAATGCCAGGCCAGCAGTTGGCAGTACAAGGTAGTAGTAAATAGCATTTCCGGTGCATCCGGTGTCGGCTGTAAGAATTTAATAAAAAGGCGCGCCTGCGCAAGAACGATTCTTTTTCTCAGCTCTGTGAGTAGGAGCGATTGTCGGCACGATAACAAACTCATCAGCAACAGCACAGCGAATACAGCTCGGTGATCCGCCATTGTTGTTGTTGTTTTCCAACTGGCGCACATGGACCTACAAAGACGGCGCATGCCCATTTATCTCCAAACGCAATGCGCATGTGTGAGGGCGGAGCCGTGGCGTCAGCGTTACCAGGGGAAATGGTTTCGGTGTTTACAAGAAACCAAAACCGTTGTGTTTTCCAAAAAATCCTCCCTGGGAGGTGATCTCAAAAACCTGCGGTTTCATGCCTGCGTTTGCTGTTTTCCTGTAAATTATATAGTGCAACCGCAGGAATTTTTCCGCGTTTGCACCGTTTCGTGTTGTCGTGTAAAGTGCCCCTAACTCCAAGGAAGACTATGTAGTAATTCCTCACATGGAGGCACCATTTATGTAGTAATTCCTCACAAGGGAAGCAACATTTATGTAGCGGTCACAAGTGGTTCAGATTAATTTAGCTATTAGAAATTATCTGAAGATTAATAATACCGTAATCATTTATTAAAGTTCAAAGTCGGGGCACCAGCTCTCCACTTAGGAGTGCAAAATAGCAAACATTTCTCATTTTATCGATGGTTTAAAATTAATGTTGATTAAGTCTAGTGATCAGTTAAAATAAATCAATATTAATAAAACCTAGATTAATTATCACTCTATAAAATCTAATAATAAATCAATTATTATTGAGCTTACAAATCTGATAATATATCCACATGACTGAAGGTTCATGAATTCTTGACGTGCAGAGGTTGACATACCACAACATATTCACACAAATGAATCACAGAAACTTCTAGTTACAAAAAGAAAATGCATGTAATTTATTAATAAAATCAACACATTTAAAATCACTAAAACTAAGCACACAGTGTGTGTGTGTGTGTGGGTGTGTGTGTCTGTAGGTGCAGGTATTTGGATGCAAATTAGCTTTCGAGTGTGTGTGTGTGAGTTTGGAGGTGTGAAAAGCATTTGTTCTGTGGTCACTGATGAGCAGGACAAAAGGGAAGGGGGAGACCTAAGACCCCGTTTCCACTTGGCATTAACATCTGACTTTTGTAATCGGATCACATGAATACAGCTCTAACTACAGGTGAAAACACTCTCAAGACGCATTGAGATCGGATCACAAAAACCACATTCGGAGGTGGTTTACGTCGGTTGTGTCGCTTGTATCCACATTCATTTTATAGTGGGAACACCTATGTGGTTTTTGGTCACATTAGGGACCGCCTACTCAACTGCTGCCCCCTGCCTGAGCGGAAATACGTTGAAAATGCATCACTGGCGTTCATGCAGCTTTTACAGAAGCCTCATGAACGTTGGTTCCATCCGCCAGTATTGTAAATGACAAGCTTTCTGTCCTCTGTTTTCATTTCACTGCGTAAATCTGAAAACACGGAAATCGCTGCTATTGACTGGAGAGCTGCAAGGCAACGACTTCCTGTTCTTATCTGCTTAAGAATACAAGTCAACTCGCGTTTGGCTAGTAACAGGCTTTTAATGTGAAGGCGCACAGGAAATATTCTGTTCGCATATGCAGTATCTTAACTGCATATAGAAAGCCGTGTAGGCTACTGGTGGTGGTGACAAGAGTGTAGCAAACGTTAGAAAAGCCGCCCGGAAAACACACATCTTTCACCAACCAAAGAGGCGTAATAACTTACTCGCCTAAGAGTTTTTACTTTTATATAGGTCTTTTATCTATGATATTTCCCGCATTTGGCGAGTGTTAATGTAGAGCCCTCTAAGCAGCGTAGTGCATCGTTCCTCCTTGTCTAAATGAGACAGTAGCCTATCGTCAACCTAGACTGGTAATTATCTTCGCATGTAGGCTTAATGCATTTTAATAGCAAATGCGATTAAAACTGTGGCACTGTACAGCCCTGTATGTTTACTTGTTTGAACCCCACTGGTTAAAAACAGCAATGCAAACGGAAATTATGTAGGCTACGTGTTGATTTAAATACAGCACGGGTAAATGGAATCGGATCACAAGTAGACAGAGAAGTCACATTTGAAAATACAAGTGGGAACACACGGACTGAGAGCTGGCCACTTGTAACCAGATTCAAAAAGTCAGATGTTAATCCCAGGTGGAAACCGGGTCTAAGACCTCTGTGCCTCCATTAAAGTTTCAGTATCAAAGTATGTAAACCCAATTTCAAAACAACAATGAATAGTTCATTTGATTTTCAAATCAGTAAATATACATTTCCAAGTTAACAGTCTTTTAGGCCATGTGTTCTGGCTAAGCTAAGCTAACTGCCCAGTAGTTCATACGATACCAGATGATGATACACCGCGTTTGTCGCAGTGTGAGAGGTTCTGGATCCTTTGGCATGAAAAAGGGTTTTTGCTTTGCGGGTCGGTCTTGATGCAGTTCGGATGAACTGGTGCTCTCTGGATCTTCAGTAGCAGCATGCTAACTGGCGTTGTTGTCTCTGGGCTACGGTTGTAGCTCTTAACTTTGTAGTTCTTCTTCCTCTTCGTCTGGCCTTGGTGCCAGCTTGGTTCATCCAGTGGTTCTTCTGGTTCCTCTTTGGTTGCTTGGAGCAGCAGGTTGGATCCTTGTCCCTCTTTGGTTGAGAGGGCCTTCACGGCTGTTTGGACAGGCCGTGCTGTAGGGCTTGGGGGGCGCATCCTGGCTGGGCTGGCTTGGTGCGAACCCAAGACAATGGCCTAGCTTCAGGCAGAGAAAGGTGTGAAACACAGACAATGCCTCGGCTCACGGCAGAGGAATGTGTGGGGGTTTTGACACCAACATTTTGCTCTAGAGTCAGAACCAAAGTAATTCACTTTAAGGCCAGGACACACCAGTCTGACTACCCGAAAATGGAGACTGCCGATTCAGGGAGCTCCAGTCTTCCCGTCGCGGCCGAAAAAGTGCAAAGTACACACCAAACCGACTGCTGACTTTCCGTACGCTCTGCGCTTGCGCGGGACGTAATGTCTCCATAACAGCAGGCGGCGCTAATCTGTATTGTGGCCCGATAAAATACGGAAGCCGGAAATGATGGGACGGCTCTCTAGACCATAAACATAGATAGAAATACGTATTTATATTTATGGACCATAAAGAGCACCATTTTTAGCAGAGAGTGTCGAGCATGGTGTCGAGCAGTCAACAAGGGTTGATGCATGCGAGTACTCGCTGAACGAAACAAACAAACACATTAAAACGATGGCTAACTGTTGTTAGCTGTTTGTGCTACCCGCCTCACTTCCGGGCTTCACTGATTCGCTAGCCCTCCACAAATCAAATTGCTCCAACTGAAAGACTGCCCGCCTCCGTTCAATCGGCTCAAAAGAAGCCCGACGACATCAACGACGACCGATTTCAAGGCACACACCAAACAGATTCGTGTCCCCGCCCCCTCCCGACTCTACGACGGCGATTATCGGGCCGGTGTGTCCTGGCCTTTAGAGTCAAAAGTTTTAATGAATGAATGAATCCATGTACATATTCACTACACTATGTAGGTGACCTCTGATCCCAATTCTGGATATTTACATACCAAAATTTACCAGACAGCGCATTCTGGTTCCGAGATATAACGATTGTGACAACCAACCCGTGTGACATATAACCCTGTTCTCCCCTACTCCTCCTCTCTCCCTTGGTCACCCCACCATAGCCCCACCCTAACCCGCATACCATGGGAGGACATGTTCTTGGACAATTTCACTGAAGGGACAGCAGTAATTTATTCTGCCGTTAGTATGCTGTCACAGGGGGAGACATTCAGCAGT
Source organism: Ammodytes marinus (assembly GCF_949987685.1). Taxonomy (NCBI): domain Eukaryota; kingdom Metazoa; phylum Chordata; class Actinopteri; order Uranoscopiformes; family Ammodytidae; genus Ammodytes; species Ammodytes marinus. Next base: position 21,127,710 of record NC_137226.1, read on the forward strand.
GGCTGTTTGTTTGCTGTGTTCCTTCCAAGCACACATGCATTTAAAATAAACCTCCAACACACACACACACACACACACACACACACACACACACACACACACACACACACACACACACACACACACACACACACACACACACACACACACACACACACACACACACACACACACACACACACACACACACACACACACACACACACACACACAAAGACATTCACACTCCTCCTATTTTATATTTAACTTCAACCTGTCAATTAAAGAGTGAGAGGGCAACTAAGAAAAAAAGGAAAAGAAAAGCGGGGGGAGAGAGCGGGAGACAGCGAGAAGCACAGAACTAATTAGGCAACTGTGTAATTTTAATTAGCTGTTTTGATAATTAAACTAATGAGTTCCCCTGTGTTTCCTCAACGTGCTTCTGCCGACTGGAGGATTTCTCTCTCTTTCTTTATTTATATCAAGGCTTCAAGAGCTTTCACTCCCGTCGGTTAATTAGTACACTTTCAGCATCAAGAAAAGCTTTATTGATAGGCCTTAATTTGCAGTTGAAATGAGAAAATCTGCTGTCAATAATTCGGATAATTGCCCCTAGCCGTTTGATTTCGCAGAGAACAAAAGTACAAAAAGCAAAGCAAGCTCCACCGGCTTCGACGCATCCAACAAATCCCCCACGGAGGGTCTCTTCCCCCTGAATGCTTAGGCTCCGTGATCTACATATCAGCAAATCAGCTCGCTTCCCTCCCCTCCTGCCTAGCCTAGCCTCTCCCTCTGCTTGACCCTGCTAACTAGAATGAGAATCCACGCTAAATAAGGCAAAGATTGACCCAACACACACACACACACACACCCTCTCTCTTTCTCCCATGCAAAAGCACGCTCCCAAAACGCATCCTTAAAACACCACCCACAGCCCTGTGATTCTTCCTCCTCTCTTGCTCCTATAACTTTTAAGTGTCCTGCATAGGCGCGCTAATTATAAAAGAAAGCAGGGGAGGGAGGAAAGAAGGAGAAGAAGAAAAAAATAGAAGGGGAAAGTTAGTGCTTTGCTTTGTAGCTAATTAGTGTCCTTGGGTTTTTAAATGAGCTACGCGTTGTGCAACCTCGTAGCTCCCGCGGCCCCGCGCGCGTGTTTGTGAATTGAATAATTGATTCTCCTCTCTAACTAATCAGAGAGCGACATAATGAGCCAGTTTAATTAAATGAAGGGATCTAACCTGGCGAACACTGGGAAAATATTTGCTCGTTTACGGTTAATCAGGAATAACACAGAGAGAGAGTGGGGGGAGGGACCGTGGGATGTGGGATGGAAATAAATATTATATTGGCTTTGTGTGTGTGTGTGTGTGTGTGTGTGTGTGTGTATTGCTGGGTAAACTTAGGGGTATCTAAACAGCAAGAGAATTGTGCTGTATTGGTCCTTGCCAGCATTGACCCTGACGTAATTGTTATATTAATCCCCAAACATCTTATGGATGCGTTCAGGGTGGTTGGTTGTGTCAGTTGAGTCTGTCTGGACAGTGGATACCACTATTCATGTCTCATCTGGTACCAACAGTCGAGGCTGGCTTCTTTGAATCATTATTGCAGTGTTCTATAAAACATAACCAAATCTCAATGGATAATTGTGGTTTATTTCAACCTGGTGAATTTCCCACTGTCATGGCTATTATTTCAAGAAAAGAGCAAAAAGCCTTTTATTTCAGCAATCCAATCCCCTAAAGGCCAGGACACACCGGCCAGATAATCGCCGTCGTAGTGTCGGTAGGGGCTCGGGACACGAATCTGTTTGGTGTGTGCCGTGACGTCGGCCGACGTAGAGGTAGTCGGGCTTGCTTTGCGCCGATTGAACATGTTCAATCGTCTTTCATTTGGAGCAATTTGATTGGTGGAGGGCTAGCGAATCAGTGAAGCCCGGAAGTGAGGTGGGTAGCACAAACAGCTAACAACAGCTAGCCTTCGTTTTAATGTGTTTGTTTGTTTCGTTTTGCGAGTACTCACATGCATCAACCCTTGTTGACTGCTCGACACCATGCTCGACACTCTCTGCTAAAAATTGTGCTCTTATGGTCCATAAATATAAATACGTATTTCTATCTATGTTTATGCTCTAGAGAGCTGTCCCATCATTTCCGGCTTTCGTATTTTTTCGGGCCACAATACAGATTAGCGCCGCCTGTTGTTGTGGAGACATTACGTCCCGCGCAAGCGCAGAGCGTACGGAAAATAAGCAGTCGTCTCGGTGTGTTTTTTGGCCGCGACGGAAAGACTGGAGCTTCCTGAAACGGCGACTCCAGTTTTTGGGTAGTCGGAACGTGTCGGACTGGTGTGTCCTGGCCTTTAAGCTCACATGATTGGGAGAGGAGCTGGCTGTCATTGTGTTGGCTGACAGTGGACTTGTGATTTAAATTTTGGCTCTAATAATTGCTTTTTAAAATCTTATTGTATAATTGGGTTGAAACCGACCCTAACAACACAAAGGTCATAATTTCCACCAGAGAATGTTATAATGTAATGAAATTTTAAAAATATATATTTATTTTGATGAAATAGAGGTTCCTGACAAAGTCAAAAAGACTTGATGCAACAAACAAAATGTATGTGATTCTTTTATGCATTTGAAATCCAAAATGGGTCAGTGCCGACCCTCACACAAGAGGAAGGTTAATACCATGCTCAAAATGTTTTGTGACTGCGCTGTAGGACACACTCAAAACATTGTTAACTGCAAATACTGCTATCCTGACTACAGGAAAAAGTCTGTTTTATAACACTACTATATCATAGTGAATGTTAATGCCGTCCGTTTTGTGTGTTTTTTAATATTTAAGTATGAGACACTGCAGGCAATAACATGTGTGTATATTTCTCCTCTACAACCATCTTTAACAGCCACTAGTTTTTTTTCCTACACCCTGAACCAAAAAAATCAGAACTTCTTAAGCACTTACTTATCAACTAAACTTTCCTTAATCATTCTTAGCACTATTCCAAAAGTTATTACAGAAGTAAAGGATTTGTTAACATGTTGTCAATTGTCTGATTTATGATGAATTTCTGAATTTTTAATACAAAAAAATTACTATTTGAATGTAAGAAATGAACTGGCAAATGTTCATGATGATATCAACTGTAAAAGTAAAAAAAAAAAAAAAAAAGTCTCACCCTGTTCACCTGCACTGTCTGGTCTTAAGATTGTACAAACTTTCAAATGTTCAAATGTCAAATTTAATTTCATCATAGCACAAACTACTCAGTATACATTTAGGTCTCATATGCGTTTGACATTGAACTGTCGGATCCATCTTAAAATGGAGAGAGGTATCAGTGGCTGTCAGATATGGCCAGCAGCCTCTGGCGGTGAGATGACTGGAGCACACTGACCTTTTGGTTATCAGTGTTGTGGAGAGCTGAGGACCCGTTGGCCAATGCTGGGGCCATGCAGGGCCCTGTGTGTGTAGCCAGGGGGCCAGTCAGGGGGCCTGATAACAAAGCTGGCCCCACGGTGGTGACCCCTCAAGTCCTGCACTGCTCTGGGTGAGCTGAACAGAGGTGAGTAGGAGGTCAGGCGCCGTGCACTGCATTAAGTTTGGACAGAGAAGAAGTGTGGTTGTGATGGAGCTATGATCATGTGCTGATTTCTGGAGTATATTCTATGTAACAGTGCCTAACAAACATGATAGAACTATCTACAGCCACAACTCTTTAGGGACTTACATTTGGGCATGAACTCTAAAAGGAACTGTTGTCCCCACCATCCCTCCTTGCTCCATCCCCAGTCACTGTCAGGGTTAGCGGCAGGCAGGCAAGTAGAACCCAAATGCAGACTGTTTCAGCTAAGGGATAATTTATTCTCCTCAAAGATTACAAAAAAAGGCCAACAGGCCAAAAGGCAAGGAGTACAGAGGATCAAGAGAACACAGGTAACACAGAGGACAAAACTCACCAACAACCATAATGCTCAGACAAGGAACAATGAAAGACAGGGTAGGCAATGAGGAACAGGTGGAACACATTAGGGCGGGGCCAGTAATCACACAGGAGGGAAACTTGACAGGACATGGGGAGAAACAGACATACCAAACTAAAACAGGAAACACAGGGACACCACCAAAACAAGACAAGAACATACAGATCATGACAGTCACATTTATTGATGCATGACCTCCGCCTCTCCGAACCGTACAAGAATAACGAGATTAGTACTGCAAACAATGATAACTACAGCTGTCGAAAAAACAACAATATTTGTCTCTGAAGTCCAGTGGAGTAGAAGTGCTTAAGTAAAACTTTACAATGAGGGTACATTAATTAACGGTCACTTAATGCTTAGTTAATGCTTCATTAGCATTTACTACACATTAACTAACCATTAATAACTGCTTCGTTCATGATTAATAAGCATTAACTATTCATTAGCTAACTGGTATGCTTAGTTATTGGTAAATTGAGCATTAGTAAACTATTAACTAACCTTTAATAATGAAGCACTATCCGTTAGTTAATGCTTAATAGACATTACCTACATATTAACTAACCGCTACTTGCATTAACTAACCGTTAATAGCATTAACTAAACATTAACTAACAGTTAACAAATGTACCCTTATTGTACAGTGTTACCAGTGCTTATATTGTACTGATGCAAAGAAAACATTCACTAAAAAGGCACTATCATGCCTACAGTATACTGTATATTGATTTGTACTTTGATACATCACCTGCACAGAATTGTACAGGTGAGCCGTTGTGATGAAGGAAGATGTGAAGTTTCTGCCTTTCATGTATTTCAGTGTGTTGCTGAGTGCATTGTGGTGACACCATGGTACCTGGCCATGGTGCATCCCATCTTGTTTTTGCAATAAGCACAATTCCCATGTGAATGAAATTCCTATTTTGCATGTTTTCTAAAGACAGAACGAAGGCGTGTCCTTTTGAGTTTTGCGATTGCAGTTCTTAGGTCACAGTGTTGCCTGGGTGTTTTTGATGTTCTTCTATCTTAATTCATCAATGGGGCAGGGGGAGCTTTGACAGAGAGTCATTGAAAGGAAAAAAATCTTTGTGGTGTGTGGAAAGAGAAAAAATCAAAAAATTGTAGCATTGAAATTCTGCACCAGCGGAGAGAGAGGGAGGGAGGGAGAGAGGAGAGGCAGCTTTGAAGCGGTTGGCTGTCAGTCTTTTTTTCTTGTGTTTTTTGTGTGTGAGGAGATGAGTGAGAGTTCCCTGGTACCTCTCCCTAGAGCCTGGGCCGAGCCGCGCGCTGCACAGGTTGGAGAAAAAAAGTTGAGTTTGTGGACTTTGAAAGAACAAGGAACAAGAAAAGAAAAAAAGAAAACTCTACCTTTTCGCTTTCGAACTTTCACAACAGCAACGTATACACAACAGCAGCCGCACCTTAGCAGCGCTATGTGCATGGGAAATATGAGAATAGGAAAGTCAAATAAACCTAGGAGTGTATAGCACACGGCCAGGGAGGACACCTGTGTTTCTTTGACTTTTCATTTGAAATGTTGCAGCCTTTTCACTTTCACGATTTTTTTAGCAGGTGTCACATACTTGTATTTGTATCTACTGTGTGTATTTTCATTGGGATATAGACAGTGGTTAAATGTAACAAAGAACACTTATATATTGTGGTATTTCTACTTTTCTATGGAAACTATTTATTGATGTAGATATACTGTATAAGTAAAGTTGTCCTGTCAAAAGTCATATGGATACCTGAATCAATGCAAATCATCTCTTCATCGTACAGCATATCTCTATAACCACAGTACAAATCAATATTCTAGATCTCTACATGTTATAATGTATAATGGATGCATATGTGGAGACTGAAACCTCACTGCCTGTTGTGTTTCTGTCGAGACCCACTGCTATAAGGAATCCTCCAACAAGTTCGGCGGGCCAGTGTGTGTGTGAGTGATTGTCACTGTTAGCGCTGTAATGACCCTACTAGACTAGTCTTATTGTTATCGTGGCCCATCTAAAGCAGCTGTCCAGAGCCATGGATGTTCACCAGCAAAGCCCCACTGACTGCCTCCATTTGTCTCAACTACTTCTGTTAGCCGTAAGCCTACTACATCTCCCCCCTAAATCACTCCCCTCTGAAACATCTACCACTCTGGAGCAGTTTGACAAAAAAAAAAGCCTGTCCTGATTGGTTCCACCCTGCAGTAGTCGCTTGCATTACAGCCAGTGGAAGAGCAAGACAAGTGTAGATAGAGAGAGGTGGAGAGAGTGAGAGAGAGAGTCGTGGCCCGGGTTGAATAACAGGCGGCAGCAGCCAGCACATAACGAGCCTCATCCTCCTAGCTTCATTAGAGAGGAGGGGTTCCTAACCCCCAAAGGGGAGAGGGGGCTATTCCCACTGCGCCCATTGCACTTTTTAACAAGCCCCCCTGCTCTCAACACACACACACACACACACACACACACACACACACACACACACACACACACACACACACACACACACACACACACACACACACACACACACACACACACAGCCTCCACTAGAGATTGGTCTAGTAGTCCACCTGATTTGTGGAAGTCCGGCCCTACTGGCACGTTTTTTTTTTCAGTTTAAAGAAGGAGTCGGCCCCAGATTATGGCGAGCCCCCTGTGGGAGCCTCCCTCTGACACCGCCCGCTCCTGTGTGCAAACAAGAGTCTCTGAAGTAAACAAGGTTATTAGACAGCTAAAGAGCCACTGCCTAGTACAGCACACATATTAATACTATCACCTCAGCACAAGCCAGTTTAAGGCTTTTAAAAACTGCCACTGCTGTGTCCTTTAAAACCCAAACAAAACATGTGTTTGAAAGTGAAAGTGTCTGATGCTATTGTCACATCTTTAAAAGGAAAGTTCAGTTTTTTTGAAGTGGTGTTGTATGAGGAAATTTCGCGGAATTGCAGTGCAGCCTATCAATCCGCCAATCAGCTGTTCAACTCAGAGCTATCTTGGCTTAATCCTCTATTAGTGGACAATTGAATTGAAGGGATATTTATTTTTTGGGTAAATATATGTGGTGAAAAACTGTCAGCTGGCATCCTACGCAGCAGTTCAATGCTGACTTCTGCTACAGCGACATTTCCCCCAAGCTCCTGACAGTGACTGCGCTGATAGTCAACTCCATAAGGTGACACACTAATTATGCATTAGTACTTCATACAACCTTACTTACTAAAAATTCTGAACTATCCCTTTAAAACTGCGCCTTTTAAACCCATGAAGACAACAGCCTGGGTTTGAACTTGAAGGTGGACTAATTTCCCAGGCTGTTGTCACATCCTAATGACTGATCCCAGAGATAACAAACCACCTTCTTATATCCCCCACACACGTTATACCACCAACATATTCAGCACAGTATCATGTTTACCGATGTCACTTCCCTTTATTTCCTACTGATCTTTCCAAAAGGCCTTCGGCGGGCTTCATTGCTGAAACAACATTATCACAATGACAACGCGCTGCTATCCATTTAACAAGAGGGCTCTCTGTAATGGCTCTCCAGGTATGTTTAGCTCATATTCACAAGACGTGCACAGTAATCACCCTGTTTTCTCCGAGAAAATGCCGTTATTATTCAAACTTCACTGTGAATAATTGAGCAAGTGAATGTGCCGGGAAGGGCCCCAGAAATGAGACAGTGAATTTGTGTGTGTGTGTGTGTGTGTGTGTGTGTGTGTGTGTGTGTGTGCGCAAGCCTTCTTAGCATTCGCCTGCTGCCTTCCCCCTTTGAGGAGCAGCCATTACTAATCGCAAAGAAATTTCCTCCCTTTTCCTACCTGCGGGCCCTGTCAGGTCGTAAATGAAAAGGAATTAAGTAGAAATCCATACGTCTCCAAAGCCCTCCTTCCTTCCCCAGCCTGCCCCCCCCCCCAACCCCCCTGCACCCCAGCGATGCCGTATATCATTAGGACGAGCAAATTAAACATTAGCGCTTGGGCTGCCGCTAGTTTGGGCTAATTGCTAATCAGCAGTAAAAGTTGCCTGGCACGGAATATTGCTTACCATAAGCTAAAGGTAATTTGCTTTCCTGAAGACGAGAGCTAGACCGGCTCGTCTGTTGTTGTCCAGAGCCCATGCCTAATTACTGCCGGAGGGTGATGACAGTCACTCAATGGAGATTAAGACCGAGGCAAAAAATGGAAATGTGCCATAATGCTGGAATGAGCTAGAAGTGCTTCTGTCTGCTTTTTTCTTTAATTCCCTCTCTTTTCTCCGTGCATGGCTTGCTGCTGAAATAGATGGATTCTGAGAAGGAGGGGAAGCCAGAGACACAGCTGCTGTAAGGACTCTGAATGCAACACACACACACACACGTTGACATTTCTGCATTCTAACCATTTATCAATACACCAGCATCTTCATGGAGCCGCGTCACACTCACACCTCATGTATGGGAAACATTTTTTTTGGGGGGGATGGGGGCAAGGGGTGGAGTTCTTCATAGATGTGTTGTAGTTCATTTTGAGTGTTTGTGATTGTTGTGAAGTTCATACCAAAAAGAACAACCCTAAACCCGGCCCTAGCCACCAGCCATCTGAAGGCAGCAAAATAAAAGAAAGACAAGTCACAGTGAAAGGCAAGGGTCGTCAGAATTGGTGCTTTTCCACTACATTGTACCAGCTCGGCTCGGGTCTACTCTACTTTTTTTTGTTTTTTTCTACTATGTAAAAGTCCCTGGTCCCTACTCCATTGAGGTTCCAGGGAATCGGGCACTAAACCGTGAGGTTAAACACAGCAGACCACTGAGTGTCATCAGTGGGCGGGACCCTATCCTGCACAACAGACAGCCAAGCTACTGTAGCGGCAGCAGTGTTTGTGCTGGCTGTCTCTCCTGTTTTTTGTTCTACTTTCTTTCAAAAATGGCATCAACCCTTATCCATAAACAAAACGTGACAATATTCACCCCACTGAAGTCTGAGTAGCAACACAGAGACGCTTACGTTAGCCGCTAACGTTGCTATGAGGACCATCTAGAAAGAGGCGCTACTGCCATTGATACTCTCTGGTAATAGAAAACCAGCTCCATTAAAAAGGACCCGGTACCAAGAGCGAGTACGGTAGAATAGTGTAGACTAGAGCCAGAAAAGCGGCAAAAGTCATTCAAACTATCCCTGCGTTCCAATTCACATACTTTTTCTTTTTACTGCACTACATACTAAAGTACAGAAGAGTTTAAGGGCCACAGGAGAGAAAAAATAATCAGATAAGGAAGATTTTTTTTAATTATTTCAAGAAATGTCAGGAATAAAAACGAATACTCCAAAGTGCTACAGGAGTTAGTGTGGCATTTATGAATTTTCAGCATACTACAATTGACATGCATGTATTGGGACATACTAAATATTTTTCTGGCATACTAAATAGTAGGTAAGTATGGGGATTGGAACGCAGGGAGTGATTGCTTCTCTTACCCATGTGCTTGAATCGTTTGAAAGATAACGTATTCAATTAGTACAATCTCTAAGCATAACAAAAGATAAACAAACTACTACATAGTCATAGACAACAAACCTTTTAAGTGAAACCATCAAAACAAATCCCAATCTGCAAATTATTTACACCCCAAAGTGGGCATCAAGTTACCAGTGCAATTTTGACTTTGACCACTATGTCACAGCCAGGGTATTGATGTCTACTGGTCCTCATCCTTCATCCACCCATACCTCCAGTAAAGTCATAGCACAGATCCTTTGGTATATCTCACTGTGTTCCTGAGTGCTGATTGGTCCGTCGTGCTTCCTCTTGCCAGCTGCCCTTCATGTTGTTTCAAAGCCCAGGGCCATACAGTAGTTGATAGAAATCTGAGAGCATGGTTATCACAGCCCGGTCCACACTTTATCATAATTAACAATCTCCCATTGCTTCTCTGCTGCCCCACAGGCCCACATTCATATACCTAACATGGTTCTATGTTTCGGAGGCCAAAGATTCTCTTCATATTGGAGGACAATCGGGGAATACTGGTGACTCAAGTTGTTGCTAATATGGTATTTGTTATAGCTTAAGTTCGAATACATTGTTCTGGAGCTTTCAACCAACATAACGTGGTAAATAAACAAGGCCCAACAAGCACACTGCAGTGTTAAGTGATGTTGTAAAGTTTATCTTTTGACCTGCTCCCCTTGACTACCAGTGTTTGAGCTAAGCTAACCTGGATGAGAGACCTTTGCCCATTTCTATATCAGAAATGCACGCACAGTTACATGAGTGGGTTCTGTCACCTTTTTCTTTCGCCGGAGAGTGAAGCAAAAAGCCTAAAAAAAATAAGAATCTTGAACTATTCCTTTAATCCAAAGACAGAAATGAGTCTTGTTATTTAAATATTGTCATTGATATTCTGTTGAAACCAGAGGTGTGTCTGAATTGTTGTGACTGGTTAGCGGTTGACCCATTGAAAACAAAAGAAGAGATTCACCCTAAGGAAATTAGGTAGAGACCCACAAGTGGTAATGTTTTAAGAAACTGTTTATTATTGGGAAAATGCATGACTGCGTCCACATAACATCTCAATGGGCTGCAAATTCTCTCTTTTGTCTTGTCAATCAGATTTATCTCTCTGGGCTTTCTTGTAAAAACACACGAATGACCAAATTGTATGTGGTCCGAAACCTAGAAGCATAAATGTCTAATTAACTATAAATCAGCACAGGAGCTATTCAGTGGGAACATGTTGGATTTTTCCAGACAGTTTCAGGATAGGAACGTGCACTATTAATAACTTCTTGTAAGTCTGCGGTTCATTTGTGTGTGTGTGTGTGCGTGTGCGTGTGCGTGTGTGTGTGTGTGTGTGTGTATGTAGTGTACTAAATTTCACCAGGAGTATTGCTGTCTGTCTTCTTTATTTCAAAGTCCCCAAAAAAATTGCTCCAAAACCAAAAAATGTTCAGCAGCCAAGATAGTGAACGATGGAGAGGGGGGTGTAGGTGTCTCTGGCGTGGAGAAAAAAAAGCAGCCCCAGTTTGGATCCCAGTACAGTCCAATCAATACATCGTTATAGATCGTAATCACGTGAAGCGTATAATCGCCTAAAACCTATCAATTATAGAGAGGCCAGATAGCCGGGGCCCTCCAAATCCTGGCCTGCAGCCCTCTTCCTCCTTGGATTAGGATCTGAGATTGGGTCAGGATCATAGGGGGTGGGGGGGGTGCGCCCGGGCCAGGCCAGATATCAGATTAATGACCACTCCAGGGGCCACACATCTCAGCCAGCAGTTAGAGGGAAAGAGAAGGGCGAGTTACTGCCAAATAAATAATACATCATTTGGTCTGGGAGCTGACACAATTATCACCAAAGACACAAGGTTTCTCTGACCAAGAGAACGCATGAAATATGTCGTTGACAGAATCATATCAGCACAGATCAGATACTGTACGTGACGCAAACACAATTGAGACTTGCTTTTAGTCGGACAGGTTATACTGTTTGTACTGAGATGCAATGCTAATATTTGTGTGTGTGTGTGTGTGTATGTGTTGTATAGCTCTAGAAAATAATAGGAGACCACTCCAAATGATCAGTGTCTGGTTTTACAATATACAGTTCTTTCAGAAGCTCGACTTTCTTAGTCATACAAGGCAAAGATAATGAAACAATAGCATACCGTTTATAGGATACACTATGTTGTTTCATTTTAAAAACTTGATTATCGTTCTTTATTCTATAGTCCTGTATTTGCTGTCAAGAACACTATTTCTTAATACCTCAAGTGGGCGTTTCAAGAGGTTCCTCTAATTCAGACATCAACGTAATAATAATAGTATGGACTGAAAGAGTTAGAAAGTTCAGACCTTTTTGAGACAACAGATGTGTCCGCTAAAAAAAAATTATGAAAAATTAGTCAACTATTTTTTTAACGATCGCAAAGGGTTAATGTCACCTCTTAATTAAATGTGTATGCTTTCCATTCATCCATATCATTCCTAGATTCATATGATATTTAAGGTTTAGTTTAGGTTCACAGAAGATTGTGTTTTCCCTACTTCATCAACCTCTGTAAAAAATTGATTTCTTGTTCACAGCTAAACAAGTTGAAAAACACAACACTGACATCAGAACACCTTAAAGGGCTTTTAACTATATGTCAAAGCAAACATTTCTCTGGTTACACAGCCAGCAGACACTAAAATTGTCATCTATTTCAAGTCATGTCTGTGTATACACCTGATGTATGTTATTCCAATATATGTTTCTCCTGCGCAACATATCTCTCCCTTTGGCTACAAGATGTTCCACTTTTTTACCAGTGAGTCAATACATTAGTCTGACAGCTATTTGGCATCTGAAGGTATAGTGTACATTGGGTTTATCACAGCTTTTTCTATGAGAACAGACATCGGCTCCTGCTGGAAGTGAAGGGGATGAGAGCGTCAACACAACAGTGACCCAAGACAACTTTTAAACCAAAACAACTTACAATGCTATCTGGATGGATCTGAGTGGAACTGCACTTGGTGATAATTCTCACATATTGTTAGCCTCATAGCGTAATTGCATAAATCATATTTACTCTACTCTACTTTTACTCTACATCTACTCTATTCTACATCTACTTTACTCTACATCTATACTTTTCGTTAGCCTAATAGCATAATTGCCTAAGTCATATTTTAAGGGTTGTAGAGTAGGGTAAAGTAGATGTAGAGTAGATGTAGAATAGAGTAGATGTTGAGTAAAAGTCAAGTAGAGTGAATATGATTTAGGCAGGTATGCTACGAGGCTAACAATATGGTCCTTTTCTGGGGGATTTTATAACCTGTTGAAAATAAGAATGACTTGGTTATAAGATTGGGGGGAAGATGGTGGTGACAACAATGTTAACTTAAAAATAAGAAACAAACTGTAGTTTTCTTGGTAGAAGTCCAGGGCTTTTTGCATCTATCAGACCAGGCTGACCTGCTATTATCAGGTTGGTCACACTACCTCTCCTTCACCTCACTGCCCCTAGAAGACAATGTTATATTCCGGGACACATGTTCTCCTTTGCTTCTGCTGTTTTCACACAGGACCTGTTTGGTTCAATTGAAACAAACTCGGGTGCGTTTCCACCTTTAGTGCGGTTTGTTTGTTCAGGTGTGAACACACCAATCGTACTCAGGTGTGAAAAAAGGCTTGAGAACCACATCATGGCATACGTCTGTGTCTCTGCCCTCCCAGCCAATGCTAGCCTTTACTTTCAGCACAACAACATCATATTTTGATCCCAACATGATCCATGTTTAGTTTCTGGTGTATTTGTGCTGTTTGCCATGATTGTTGGGTGCCGCCCACTGATGACGCTCTGACCAATCAGTGGTCTGCAGTGTTTCACATCACTGTGTAGTTAAAAAATAAAGAAGGTACCAGGTCCTTTTTTCATAGTGGAAAACTCAAAAAGTGGAGTAGAATTGAGTCGACCCGTGGTACCGTGTAGTGGTTCCCTAAAGCGGTTCTTGGTTCTAGACCAGCAAAGAGTAATAGCTGCTCTGGAACCAGTTTACCTGGCCTGAGAACAGCTTGTTTTTGCTTTTTAGAAACACAAATAACTGGAAAAGGGAATAAGAGTAAAACAAGTTGTTGGTGGTGTGCTGCAGATCATAAAAGATGTGTATTGGCCCACCCTTCCATGGATGAGTTGGTAAGCAATTGGCATTCCCCTGCCGAAACACCTTGTGTCCAACAGCAAGGCAATTAAAGTCACAGCAAAGTCATTCCCCATGCATGTCTGTGTACAGCTGAGATCTCCAATCAGGACTCTGTTGGATGGAGGCTGTCTGCCGTTTGTGGATGGGGCGGCCCTCCTGCTTCCAGCTCCCCTCCATCTCTGCTTTCACAAAAAAATAAAATGAAAACACAGTCTGATGTTTATGGGAAAATCCAACTACAAAAAAAACAAATATGTATATTTTCAATTTATCTCACCTCCCATACCTGTCTGTGCTCCCCCCTCCTGACAAGCCTTGGCATCTCTTTTCTAGCTGGCCCCTTCCAACTCCATACTATTTAAATTCTGAATTCTTAAGCGGATTTTCTCAATTTAGCCATACTTTTAATCTTTGGGCGAAATGAGTGATGACTTCTTTCAATAAGAAAAAAAAAAAAAACCTGACAGGGCTTACAGGCGCACACCGGCGGATTAGTTTCCTGTGGAGATGAGGTTTTTCCTTTGTGCCGGCTGTGTGTCTGTTTGATGGGGTTTAACAGGAAGCGTCGCTGCTGAAATTGGATGCAGCATGGGATCGTGGGTAGATGGCCCGGGTTCGATACAGACCCACACACACTGCAACTCCTGCCCTGTGCCTTTCCCATTCATTTTCCTTGACTGAGCCTATAAATACTTGTGGACTGACTGACACACACACACACACACACACACACACACACACACACACACACACACACACACACACACACACACACACACACACACACACACACACACACACACACACACACACACACACACACACACACACACACACACACACACAAATTTGTCTTCCAAACACAGACACACACACACATACATTCCTAAGTCACCAACAGTGAACTATCGGTCAACATTCACCAAGTGGGGACCTCTGTTTCTGATAATTAAAACAAAAACACAGTATAAATTAACATTGAATGTATTTTGTCAGAAAATTACTTTCGATGTGCTTTTAAAAAAATCTGCCAACACACACACACACACACACACACACACACACACACACACACACACACACACACACACACACACACACACACACACACACACACACACACACACACAAACCCCCCATACAGCACATAATATGCTGTCAGGAATATGCACGCCCCTCCATAGCACCTGCTTTGAATGGTCCGGTCGAGGTATTGAATCCCACCTGCTCCATAATCTAGCGGAGAGAGTCCACACTTTGTTGTGCTGGATGATCACCAGTTTTCATTGCGGTCTGTTACAGTTTTTTTCGATTGCTAACCCACAGTGGGCACAACTGTAGCTCAATGTGCAAAACTCTAACTACAGTCTGCACTACCAACATTCACTGGAGCTGAACAGTTCACTTCACCTGCAAAATAGGCTCAGTGCAGCAAACACTATGAACCAGCCTCATTGAGATAACACATATTGTCAGTCAGAACATGCTCAGAGTATAAACACTAGCATCAAACCCCAATACTCAAATTACAAACTTTTAATCTTTACAGTTTGAATAATTTGAGTTACTTCACACAAATTACGTAATATTTTCTTTGAGGAAAGACTGACATTATTTCACATGAAATTGTTTATTTTATAACATAGCAGTTATGTTTACGTATAAACAAAAATACATGGAAATCAGAAGTTTGCTTCAATAGATACATATTTTATATTTTTTTGGAAACATTTCCAAATGTAATATTAATCCGTGTAAATATTCTATAATTGTAATACAGAAATCAATTCCTGTTGTTATTTACTATAAGGATGCAACTGTAAGCTGTTTGTTTGCTGGAAAATCCGTATTACAGATGCAACTTTAGATCTTTGCAGATTGGGTTGCACTCTCAACCATTCACAACAGGGTCTATCACTGAAGCCCTTACTGTATTTCATCAGACATTACAGCTTAATGTCTTCTAGGTCTTCCTCCACACATCCACACTCTCACTGCCACACTTCTCCCTCCAACAACCAACAACATTCATTGGTCCATTTAATTTATTTGAATTGTTTCCCTATACTGTATATACAGTATGTTCACTAAAAAGTCCAAAACAAGACACCTTCTTAGTGTTTCAGTTGAAATTGTAATCCGCAGTGTTTGAAATGCACTAGTCTGAAATCCATTCTGTTTTGAATGTGTGGTTTACAGTTGTGCCACTAGTGCTTTAGCATTTGAACAAAGAGCTAGATATCCACAGTGTTGTGCAGGCTGTGGTTAAGCCATTTGATAAGTGTGTAGTGTTTTGAAAATTGTGTTTAAGCAATGAAAAACGAGCTACAGTTTGGTCCACATGAACCGCTGTGGTGCATAGTGTTGTTAGAGTTTTGCACATGTCGCTCCAGTTGTGCCCACTGTGGTTTTGCAATAAAAAAAACTGTAATCACCCATACTGTTAGAACAATGTACATTAAAAACACAGCAATATGGGCATGCTGAAGTAAGCGTGATGGCATTGTCATAAAGGCAGCAGTGTTTCTTCCTCCAAATGAAAAAAATAAAGAAATGGAGTCTGATGTCCCAATGTAATTGGATATACAGGGTGAGTTGAGTTGGGTAACCACCATGCCTGATTAGCCCCAGTCTGGAACATCCTCTGATAGCTGATTGAGGCTATAGTGGCTGGTAGCAGGTCTAATCAGAGAATAATGTTGGAAAATGGAGTATTTAACATTATCGTGAATTCTAAGTTCAATGTGCTCGTCATTTTCCTGGAAAATGTTAACTGATCAGCTAAATTAAACTTTCCACAATATCAAGTGATGAGGTGAAGATGTATTTAGTTATTTATTCTATAGTACTTCTCAATTGTTTCCCAAAAGGTGCATTTCCCCGGGACGCCCGCCCACTATATAAAACTATGTAAGGCCGTTATGTTTGTTTATTCTGTTCTACTAGAAACATGGCGGTACAACATTGAGGCCTCAACGCCCCGCTCATTTTCAAGGTAAAGACATAATGGCCCTCATTTATCAAACTTGCGTGGAAACTGGTGCAGATTCTGGCGCAAATACCTTCCTACGCCAGGTATCGCGTGGGATTTATCAAACAGTCGTATCTCGCCAATCTCGGTGTACGCCACGCCATTATTGATAAATGCAGCGGCTGAAAACAATCGTACCACGCCCCTATATTTTCTCAGTTTAGAGGCCTCGCCCAGAGGTTTTGCGACATGGATATGCGCAATACGGCACTTCCCTGAAGTAGAAATTGACAGAATAACAGCGAAAGTAGAAAAAAAGAGTTTCATTTCGGAGCATTAGCCTACAAGCAGCATCAAATAACGACAGAAGGCAGCAGTTAGGAAGGAAATAACTGCTGCGGTCAACAGCGTTGGTGTTGACTCAAAATCGCCACTAAAAAAAGCGTGTTGCTGTTCTGAAATGCAACCAACTGGGGGTGCGGGGCTGCGGGCATAATATAGCCTAAGTGGTGGAGGAGAAAAAGACGCACCAACTGTCCGATAATGGTCCCCATAAAATAAATAGAGGTCTGCAGAGATTTGAATGATTAGAATGTATTGGCCCTTTTAGATAGCACTACTCAAAAGGGTTTTAAAAACTAAAAATAACACATTTAGCGTTTTACTGTATGACAGCATGCGCTTGGCACGAGTGGTCAGCCCGGCCGTCAGCTGCACAAGCCGACCCGGCAGCGATCAGCTGTGAGAGCGCCCACCGTCCTGCTCCACCAGCAGATAGGAACAACGTGCCGGTTAAGGTGGAAATAAATCGCTCGCTTTAGCATCAATGACACATTAAAAGAGGAACTAACATCTACAAAGTGCGTCAAATAAATAAAATGTTAAGCTGAATGTTGTGCCGTGTATTTTTTTGTATCATAAAGAGCAGTGTAGGCCTACTACATATTTAATACTTAGGCTAACATTTTGAATGAATGCAGCCCCCGTGCCTCAGTGTCCCCCCAGCTGCTCCAAAACGGAGACAACTGCCCTTACGTGTGCGCACTATTGAATCAGCTCTCCTACTCAGTTGCACACCATAAGCTGCTAATTTTTAAGTGATTAATATCTTTATTTCGGTCTTATTTGCACTGCATTTGTATTATCTTCGGTAACACTTTACAATAAGGTCATCGGCTACCCGGCACAGCCTGCACTGCGAGTCCAAGCTGTTTTCAAATTTGCGTACACGAGCTGAGAGCTGGCGTGGGATTTGAGCGTACCCTACGCTCACGTCCATATTGATAAATGCCGAGATTTGCGTGGAAATGTACGTACACCCATTTTTCTGGTCTACGCAAGATTGATAAATGAGGGCCAATGTGTGGAAGCAGGAGGATTCATACCTGGCTCTGTTTAAATTTCAAAAATGCACTGAACACGTCTAAATCTGAGTGATGATCATGTACATTTCGATACATGAGAAGACATTTATACCGCTTTTACGCTAAATGATGGAAAACCACCTCCAGAAAAGGAGCCGGTGCCAGAGTAGAGTAGAATTAGAATCATGTAATAACAACACCACATTAGTGTGTCTTCCAGAGACTAATCCTGCGATGTAAACAGACAATATTTGCAAAAGCGGCCATTTTTTATTTTTTTTCAGGAGCAAGAGGACCATTGACAGCCCAATGAGTGGTGCCTTCAGTCCTGGTCAGGTGTAGGAAGAGTTCCTGTTAACGCCGGGGCGTGTTATTCTCTATTGAAAGGTCTTCTGGGAAATGATGTCTGTCTCAGGTTGATACTTATGGACAAGACGGATGGTGGTCAAAGCAAGGCACTGCACGTTGCTAAAGGCCCAGGTCATGACAGATGGAAGCAGCTAGGCCGGAGCTCAGACAGTCTGAGAAGACTTGGCTTGGTGTGACTGGGGGTGCCCTGGGGTTATCCAACAGCAGTCCGCCCCCTCACTCGCCATCCGACTACTGGGTATCTATGGCCCACCATTATTCCTTTACCCTGCTTAATCCACTATAGAGGGATTTAAGCTTCTTTTGTTTGCTCATTTGACTGTGTGGGTGCCATATCCCAAAGCTGGGCGTAGGATTAGTCAGGCATTGTGTCAGTAGCTCCTTGTGATGATGCTGGCTGGGGGGTTGTGGTGTGTGTGTGTGTTTGTGTGCACTTGTTAACCCATTTTTGTGAGAACCATTTTGAGTTTTAAACCTTAAAAGTGAGGACATTTTGTCCGGTTCTCTACTTTGGGACAGGCCTTAGGCTGTTTGAGGGTTAACACTAGGTTTTACGGTTCAGGTATGAATGATGTTTATGTTAGGGTTAGTGTAAGGGTTGGGGTTAGACATTTAGTTTGGATGGTTAGGGTTAGGGTAATGGGCTAGGGAATGCATTATGTCAATGAGTGTCCTCAGAAGTGTAGCTGTACAAACGTGTGTTTGTGTGTGTGTGTTGGGGAGGGGGTCATGCTTGCTGAAACAGTGTCTGCAGAAACAACAACATGATACCTCATTTGAGGAAGGGA
Organism: Ammodytes marinus; assembly: GCF_949987685.1. Classification (NCBI taxonomy): domain Eukaryota; kingdom Metazoa; phylum Chordata; class Actinopteri; order Uranoscopiformes; family Ammodytidae; genus Ammodytes; species Ammodytes marinus. The sequence goes on from NC_137226.1 coordinate 21,146,843, forward strand.
CCGCGCAGAGGTTGGAGGCAGGGATCACACAAGGACATACGGGCCTATACCATTCCGTGAAAAATCCATGTGATTCTTTGGCATTTCTAAAAGATCTGTTGACTCGTTTGTTTGCTTTTAATGGCTTTGCGCTCGCCAGCAGGAGAGGCATTAAAGTAATCTTAACAATGCAGAGAGTGTGTGCTCGCGAAATAGCCGTCCTCGTCATTTCCTTTGATGTCTACATAATATTTAGCGTGAGCCAGAGCTGAAAAAAGGCATGACAAATGGAGAGTTCTCTTCCTGTGCAGGTTTTTCCACAGGGTCTAGGGCTGGCGGTATAGAGGTATATAGTGCAGGGGTTGTGGGAGATTTTGGCATTCCTTTTTTGGGAGCTCTTGCACTTGACCTACTTTTCATTAATGGGGGGATTCTGGGTGAGAGAGAGAGAGAGCTGTTTAGCCACCGCGATGAAAAGCATTATGACATTTGGTTAAAGGCAAGTGGACAAGGGTGGATGGATGTGGGCCTCATCTGCCCCCCCCCCCCCCCCCCCCCCCCCTCCACCCCCCCCCCCCCCCCCCCCCCCCCCCCCCCCTCCACCCCCGGGTGTCTCCAGCTATTGTGATTGGGTGGAGCTGCTGCCGGTTTCGGGGGGGCGGGCAGGGCTGCACTGGCTGAGAGAAGAGCTATAGATGAGCTTGGTGACACAAACTCCTTTTGAAAAATGTTTGGCAAAAGCACTGCTGGGAGCTGTTCAATGCCCCTCGCTCATGAAACCAGTAAAAAAAAAAGGCAATTTCTAAGAGGCTGGAAAAAGTTGAAGTCTAAAGGGGATATATACAGTGTATGAAGAGCATTCACATCCATCACACTGAGTGGAGATGAGCTAGCCTTAGGTGGGGACATCTGGGGAAGTTTGACTCAGACCTAAGTACAGTGGCAGACCAGTGGCATAAACAGTATCTGAAAACCATGCTTGAGTAAGAGTAGACATACATTACTAGAACAATGGCTCTGTTACAAGTAACAAGTCACCTATTATAAAAAAAACACCTGTGTGAAAGTACATACAGCGCTGCTTGAAAGTATGTGAACCCCTTGAGCATTTTGGAATTTTATTCAGTTTAACAATTAATCATTAATTTTTATCAATACCAGTATTGTTTATCAATTCAACATTTTTCTTTCCCGGAAATCATTTGTTAAAACAGACAAAAAAACGATTTGCCAACTTTTGTATGTGGAAAAGTTTGTGAACCCTGAGCTGCATTGCTTAAATCGAGCAGGTAAACACAATCAGGTGGGCCAAATTGAGTTATGAAATGGACCAATGTAATGAGATCTTCAGGGAAGAAATTGGACTAGATGAATACAGGCCAGACATGCCAAAAGGGAAAGAAAATCTCAGATGATCATTCAATTATTGTATGGAGGAATACAACCACCAGGCTCCATCATGTGCTTCATGTGCAGGGCGGCCCCTGGCTTGATTGGGGCCCTAAGCGAGGCCCGGGGCCCAGGGTATACACAGACCAACAACATGACCCTGTACACTCCCACCTGCAAAGTTTACAATAAGTATAAAATCAGTGCATAATGAAATTACTGTTAACAGAACAATCATGCAACTGCATTGAAAACATGTCCATTTATAAATGGTATTGTTCATACCAAATGGTATACAAAATCCTTTTTAAAGAACATTAAGTCACTTAATAATATACAATTGTGGAGTACATTAAAAATTAAAAAAGTCAACAATGGAATACTGTTCTAAATCTCTCAAGGGGCCTCGCCTCGCGCTGCATATGCACATAATATGCGGGGGAAAAAGAACATTTCTCTTTTTTATTTTTTTGTTAATATAAGGCCCTATACAGTACGCACAGTGCATGTTCTCCCTCTCGTTTAGGGAGGGGCAGCCTCGATCATGTGACACAAACTATGGTGTGTCTCTGTATTCAGATCAAGGTTATTTTACAGGACTTTTCTACAAGATAGTGAATTTTTGAATTCTCATTTGAAAGGTGGCCAGCATGGCCCCATCTGTTTCACACTGCTTGATGGAGCCATACTTGCCTAATGGACCTTCAAGAGCTCATTTGTTTGAAACAATTATTCTGAAGCAACTGTTTCTGTATAGTTCAAAGAGATTATTTGCTCTTTTGCTTTAGAGAATGACTTGAGGGCATGTGAAGGCAGCCCATTTCACTGCAGTGGTGCTGCCACCAATAAAGACAGAGAAAGGTAGGACTCTGGGGGAAAGCCATCTGCCCACTCTCTGTCTATACAGAGTTGAGAGGGGAACCAGCCAATCAGCTCTCAACGTGTGGGGAAAACAATCTCCAAAAATGAAAGAGAAGCAGGCCTGAGTCAGCAGCATGGTGGCCTATAGGCGCTCACAATCACAATGGGATGGATGAAAAGCTCCCAAAAAACTGCAACACACAATGATCATATGTCTTTTCTCTTTGCAAACAGGAGCATCATAATTACAGATGACCTAGCTCCGTTCAATACATCCTGACACACGGCGCATCGCTCACATTTTGCCCCACATCCTGCAGTTTCCCCCGTCCATAGGAGTCCAATTATCTGCCTTCTCTCTCAGCCTTTTGCAAACCACTCAGTCTCATCCACTTCAACAGTGGCGGTGGCATAGTCAAATCCCACAACCATAGCTAAACGCCTATTAGACGTGTCAACCAGCGCCAAATCGCTAAAATACATTCTCACACAGCTACAGTGTGTTGACAACCAAACACCTGACATGTAAGGACACTAAATATTAAATCTTTTTTTTTTATCTGTCGACTAAAAAAAACCTTGTCTGGCTCACCCTCCCTCCAGACTGATCAGTGGAGTGCATTTGAAAACAGCCCTTTGCCAAAGTGAAAGGAGCCTTAGACGGGGAGGGGGGGGTGGGTATCAAAATGGCTACAGAAGATGACAGGCACCAATGCGCAGTGAAAGCCTGGATCTCAGTCTTATCCTTTGTGATTTTTTTCCTCTGCTTCTTCTTTTCCAGCGTATATATATCAATCCCCCTGATGTGTGAGAGTGAGGAGAGACAGCTCCTCCCGTCTCTATCAGCTCCCTGGTGGATCCTTCCTGATGTGAAGTGACTCCAGCTATAATCTCTCTCGCTAACTTTTCAATGTTGTACAACTTGCAATGATTTAACGCAACTTCTCTCACTCTTTTTCTTAGACTTCTTTGTCCCAGTCGATCCAACGCCGTGCAGCGCTGCAAACTCAGACTGCGTCAGACTATGGAGGAGCGGTGCAATATCACAGCGTCACGCACACCCACGCACACACACACACACACACACACACACACACACACACACACACACACACACACACACACACACACACACACACACACACACACACACACACACACACACACACACACACACACACACACACACACACACACACACACACACACACACACACACACACACATAATGCATCCCTAGCCCCTTACCCTAACCCTAACCATCAAAACTAATTGCCCAAAACCAACTCTTACACTAACTTAAACATACACCTAATTCATACCTGAACCTTAAAACCTAGTGTTAACCCTCACACAGCCCTTTAAAGGCCTGTCCCAAAGTGACAACTGGACAAAATGTCCTCACTTTCCAAAAATATCGTATCGTACCCTATAGTCTAACACTCATATTGGTTCTCACAAAAATACACACACACACACATAGTAATGCAGTCAACAGTGTTGCAGTTTCAAACTGCTTATCCAGGCTGAATCCAGGAGGGAAATCATTCCCTAACAGTTTCCTTTCATAAGCGCTGGTTGGGGGCTTATACTGTATAGCTCTGCTCTGTTTATCCCTGAGCACAAATCACTTTTTCAGAGTGGTCAGAAAGAGCAAATAAAGGATAGGAGGAGTGACACCTGGGCTGAGGTCGGCCTTCCACATCAAGTTCCCTGTTATCAATATCAAATAAATATAAATATATATAAATATATATATATATATATATATAAATATATATATATATAAATATTTTTTAAAGCTGCACTAATGGTGATCTTGTGCCTGCCATGCATGAATACACTCCACCACCTCCACTGGCCTGAGTGAGTAATGTTTGGCACCGAAATCAGAATAAGTCCACTTGACATAAAGAGCATGCATCCAATAGCTCAGGGAGAGTGATTGTGAAAAGGACTGAGGTGACTGTCTCTAGCTCCTGGATTCTTACTGTATAAAGCCAGCTCTTTGTGGATGTATTCCTCGTCTGGTTGTCTCCACTGAAACACACACGTATACAGTACAATGGAGCAGGATCTAAGTGTTGTGTGGCGGTCCCCTCTGAGGGGCTGGGTTTGGGTGTGTGCTGATCACAGGGGGATTAGCAGACTGTAGTGCGGGGTCCCTCGACACAGCAACAGAGCAGTCAATTAAAACATGAAGGAGGTAGGATGGGTGATCTCCCCGCCAAAATAAAATACAAAAAAATAAAAAAGCGGAGGAAGACGGCAAAGTGAGATGTAAAGACTTTTTGAGTTTTTCTTCTACATCAAGCGTGCTGTTTTAAAGCCCTCTCCATCCTAGAGGGGCTTTGAACCCCAAAGCGCCAGGAACCACACGCCTAATTTGCAGTTTGACGACACAATAGATTCCCATCAAACCCCGCACACAGATCTTTTACAGTGTAGGCCACAACATGTAAAGCTCACTGTGACTGTGTGTGTGTGTGTGTATTTGTCCATGTGTCGTCCTATCTGTGGAACTGTGTGTGTGTTTTTATAGTTCTCCCTTATGTTTCTGATGGGATTTATACAGATATATGGGTTATAGTAACACAAGCACCGCAGAAATCACGACGGTGGTTGTGTGTTTGAAGCTGGCGAAACACAACAGGCAAAGGCATTGTTTTTTTCAAGCACCGGAGATTTTGGTCTATTTAGCTTCCATAGCATGCCTTATTTCATACTAGTATGAATCAACGGTCAAAAACGTACATTAAGGTGTTACAGTTTGACTTAACATGGTCTGTTTGCATCTGTATATTTCTCCTATACAACCATCTTTAACGGCCATTATCTCAACATGGTTTTTTTCTTTAACTTCTAATGCCAAAATTTATGCCAAATTTAAATGTTTAAAAATATTATGAAAAAAATATAATGCAGAAAAGAATTGTTTTAATGTAAGTAATCAACTGGCAAAGTTTAATGATGAAATCTCCACGTTTAAAAAGCTGACCCTATTCAACCTACAGTGTGTGGCCTTGATATAATAGCGACCTTTAGGCCAACAGAAAAACAAGTTTAGACAAGGGTTAGACATAACACTTTCATGTGACAGAAAATGTAACTGAATGATTCAGTCCTGACTACCGCCATGCATCTCATTCAAACACATGTTCAGCATAGGTCTGTTTTTTTTTACTCTTAAAGAATCTTTGGAGATAAAATACTTGCATTCAAGGACCTCAAGACACCATTTATTTGTGGATCCTAGAAATCTTTTTTTTTTTTACATTTTCTAAAGTATTCTACCTGATTCATAACACGTCGTTACATCAGCCAATCACTGCATGTACTGAGGGTGCTCCTGCCAGTTCAAACAGTCAGCTTTCACAAGAAAGATCGTTTGGTGGGACCTCCCTGTATTGAACTGGGTGATACAAACCCAATCTTTTAATGTCAGATCATTCGCAGTTTGGTTTAGGTTGGAAAATAAGTGATTGATATTTCCGTCTTGTAGAGGATGACTGCACTTTACATTTTAATATGTCATTTGGCTTAGATGTATATTGTTAGATGACAAAAAGAAAGAAAAAAAAATGTATTGAGGCAGTGGAAGTGTGATAGCGTGCACAGATGTATCCGTATGCTACTGATTTTGAGAATTTCCCAGGGTGTAGTTAGGACAGCAGCAGCAGGCAGACTTGGATTACGTATCCTCTTTTATTCAATCATTGCATTGCTCCATGGCTGACACTTGATCAATACTGCAATCTCCCAGTGATCAGAATATGCCAGACAGTTGTCTCTCCACAGAATTCCATTAGTTTTCTCCCTTCAGATTGATGCACTAAAACAAGATATTGAGTGAGAAAACAACAATTTGATGACTATCTCCCGGGTTTTTATTCTTGCTTTTAAAGGATATTCTTGAGTGCATGCGTCAACCGTTCTATACAATTACAATCATATGAAAAAGTTTGGGAACCCCTCTCAGCCGGCATTATAATTGACTCTGCTTTCACAAAAAAAAATATAAAAGTGGTATGTCTTTAATTTACCAGGAACAGTTAAGTACTGGGATGTTTTCCAAACAAAGATTTTTTGAAAAGCATTATTTGGTTGTATGAAATAAAATAAAATGTGAAAAACTGGCTGTGCAAAAATATGGGAACCCTTGTGGTTTTGTTGATTTTAATGCCTGTAACAGCATGTAAAACTGATGACTTTAAACACAAAGTTGGTTGGATTATGTTGTTAAGCCTTGAACCTCATATAATTGTCTGTTTAATCATGAGAAAATGTATTTTAGGTGCCTAAATGCAAGTTGCACTTCTCTTTGACTCTCTGCTGAAGTGAGACAGAATGGGATCATCAAAACAGCTCCCAAAAGATCTGAAAAACAAAGATTGTTCATTGTCATGGTTTAGGGGAAGGCTACAAGAAGCTTTCCCAAAGGTTTCAATTGTCAATTTCTACTGTAGGGAACGTTGTCAGGAAATGGAAGGACACAGGCATAGTGGCAGTTAAACCCAGGCATGGCAGACCAAGAAAAAAACAGGAGCGGCATAGGTGGAGGATTGTGAGAATGGTTGCACACAACCCACGGATCACCTCCAAAGACCTGCAAGAACATCTGGCTGCAGATGGTGCATCTGTACATCGTTCAACAATTCAGCGCAATTTGCACCAAAACATCTGCTTTTTATAAAGACCAAATAACTTAATTTTTGTCTCATCAGTCCAAAGCATTTTCTTCCAATATGAAGCTGGCTTGTCTAAATGAGCTTTTGCATACTCCATGCAACTGTATCTGTGGCGTGGGCGCAGAAAGGGCTTCCTTCTCATCACCCGGCCATACAGATGTTTTGGTGCAAATTGCACTGAAATGTTGAACCATGTACAGATACACAATCTGCAGCCAGATGTTCTTGCAGGTCTTTGGAGGTGATCTGTGGGTTGTGTGCAACCATTCTCACAATCCGCCGCAAATGCCGCTCTTGTACTTTTCTTGGTCTGCTAGACCTGGGTTTAACTGCAACTGTGCCTGTGTCCTTCCATTCCCTGACAACGTTCCTTACAGTAGAAATTGACAATTGAAACCTTTGGGAAAGCTTCTTGTAGCCTTCCCCTAAACCATGACAATGAATAATCTTTGTTTTTAAGATCTTTTGGGAGCTGTTTTGATGATCCCATTCTGTCTCACTTCAGCAGAGAGTCAAAGAGAAGTGCAACTTGCATTTAGGCACCTAAAATACATTTTCTCATGATTAAACAGGCAATTATATGAGGTTCAAGGCTTAACAACATAATCCAACCAACTTTGTGTTTAAAATCATCAGTTTTACATGCTGTTAAAGGCATTAAAATCAACAAAACCACAAGGGTACCCATATTTTTGCACAGCCAGTTTTTCACATTTTATTTTATTTCATACAACCAAATACTGCTTTTCAAAAAATCTTTGTTTGGAAAACATCCCAGTACTTAGCTGTTCCTGGTAAATTAAAGACATACCACTTTTATATTTTTTTTGTGAAAGCAGAGTCAATTATAATGCCGGCTGAGAGGGGTTCCCAAACTTTTTCATATGATTGTAATTGAATTAATTCCAACTTAAACGTATAAACGTATTTAGAACTTTTACATAGGAAAAAATGCATGTTAACCCTTAAGGTGCGAACACACTGCACTCCGCGGTGCGGCGGCTGGCCGCGCGAATCGCAGGTTCCGTGCCGCGTGATCATATTGGGTCATATTGTGTCCACCGCCCGACCGAGTAGCCTTCTCCTACTCTGGGGATATGCTGGTGCTGGTGCTAATGCTAACCAGTGCTGAGGGGACCAGTCTGCTGTGCTGATGGTGCTTTACCCAAGCTAACCGGTGCTAACTTGCTAACTTTGTTCATATAAAGCAAAACTGATAGCTGTACACAGGCAACAGTAGGCTATTCAAAGTACTAATGGGAGCAAACGGTGATGTTTTCATCCATCTTAATTTCTTCTGTCCGTCGTCCCGAAGCGAGTGACGTCGGGAGGAGCTCAACGCTGATTGGCTATCGCGGCGCGGCCGGCGGCAAAAATATCAATATTTTAAACTCCTGCGGTGGCCGCGCCACCCTAGCACCGCGTGAAACGCTCAATTCCTGCCGCCGGCCGCCCATTCGCGCGGCGCCGCGCAAAATACATTGACTGTGTATGTAAACTCGCCGTGCGGCGGAGTGCAGTGTGTTCACACCTTTAGGAGTCCAGGGCTATTTTTGCCGTTTTTGCATACTTTTGATTCTGACTTCCTTAATCACATTTAGAAATAGTTAACATGCCAATGTTTGGTATCCTTTTTATCAGCTCTACCTCACCTTTTTGGCCTAATAGTTATTCTTTAAATTTTGACATAGTATATGAACATATTGGACCCAAAACCACCAAAAAAAATCGAAAAACGTAATTAAAAAATATATAATTTTTACTATGGGTAATACAAACATTCCCAACAAAATATTTTGAAAGCTGAAAATAAATACATGGGATGTCATAATGATAATTTAAAAGTTTGATTGAGGTGGCATCAACCTAAATACAAATTTAATTAACAAATAGCAGGTGAATACAAAGGCGTTTTCCCCAAATTCCTCAGAGTTCTGTCAACCATAACAGAGGGCTCATCAAAAAATGTTTAGCATGCTGTGCCGTTAACATTACCTTGCCGTTATTATTTCACTCTGAGATACTTTGTGAACATTATGGACCTAAAAATAATAATAAAAGTAGAATTTTCATATTGTTTCATATTGGCCTAGCCAAAAAAATACATAGGTAGACTATAATATAACATAATATATAGGCTAGAATATATATATATAACTTTTATATATACTGTAGTCTAAAGTAAAGATTGTTACTGTGTCTCTAGGCCACATCATTATTTCCTAGGCTACATTATGTAGGCTGGCTGTGTGTGTGACAGTCAGTGCTTCAGTCAGTCAACAATGGCCACTTCATGTAAATAGTCACTATTTGACTCTGAGGATGAACTGTCCGCCTCCTTCATATCAAAGAATAGCTTGACTCACGTTCAACGTTTGCTTCAATATTACTAAAATAGTCTCAGTAGTAAACTCTCACTCTTCCTCCGTGTGTCTGTCTGGTCTGTCACTCACTCACTTGTTCACTAGCTGCCTGCCTTGTCTCTCCCTGTCACTCTTCTTCGTCTCTTTTCGTTTAGCTTCGTATCACTCCGCCAACCCCTCCCCTCCCTGTTTAAATTGGCCTGATGAGCAGTACTAGCCTGGCTCCGCCCGCCTACCTACTTTCGCCCACATTTTATTTTCCCTTCAGTAGTCAGTCTGGGGCTCGGGTGTATTAATGGGATCTAGCTGAGGAAAATTGACGGCCGTCCAATCAGCGAACAGAGCGAGTGGCTGAGAACGATGACGTCGAAGTCGCGCTCCAGATTCACTTGAATGCTGCGTTCCTTTATACTCGGAACTCAGAGATTTCCGACTTGGAAGTTCCGAGTTCCGACCTGTCTGTGCTCCAGTGCATCTGCTCGCGAAAGTATGGATGCCTACAACCTTTCTCATCCAAATAACTAAACATTAGGCTCTGGCAAGTTACCGTTGCCAGGTACCGGTAGATCCATAGACTACAATATGTAGTGAAGTCGGAAATTTCTGAGTTTCCAGTACAACTGGAATGCACCGTCAGGAGCCGGCTCATGACATACGTCGCGACCAAATGTTATGCGATTGGTTGGCTAATCCAGAGTGGCACTGGGCAGATCCAATAGTTTTAAAGCTCCCATATTATACACTTTTCGGTTCTATTATACACCATATTATATGGTCTTAGTGGTCCCTAATACGTTTTTCTTTAATTGTTTGCTGAAAAAAACTTTCAGATAATTTATTGTACTATGCTGATGTTCAGCTAATCTCACAATGGCCTATTTTTTAAAAAGAGCTGCAGCTCCCCTCGTAAATATACAATCTTTGAGCTCCCCCCGCCCCCTGTCCGGAAGCGAAGCCAGATACGCCTCGCCCTCTGTCTGTCAGGGCCGTGGACCAATAAGAAATAGGGGTGTGGGCTGCACAGTGGAAGCTTCTGGCTTTCCAGTTTTTGAGGTCAGAAAAGGGGAGAATTCTGACTGGAGTATATTGGGGGGGAGGGGTGGGGGTTTCAGAAAGGGGGAGAGTGAGAAAAGGAGAGATTGTTATTTTTTTATATTTTGGCAGTCTCTAGGCACACCTTGGACCCATAGATATGTTAGAACACATTTAAAAAGTGCATTTAGCATAATATGTGACCTTTAAACTTCAACAGACACCCACCTCCAGGTGAGTGAACGTTTGCCAAATTTGCCAAAGCAGTTTCAGACCTTCTGTACAAATGAAATGAAGTATGATGGTCTGGTTGGACCAGGCTAGAGCAGTACACCTTCCAACATTGTTTTCTGCTCCGTGAAATGGCAAAATACGGCGGAGATATTAAAATATTTAATGGCCGCCACAATCGAATTCTCATACTTTTGAGTAAATAAAATGGAGTGGGTTGCAAGAGCTTGCAGAGGAATCAGCACCAGTAGGCAGGCTAGAGCAGCTTAAATAAGGCGCCACTTTGAGTGTACGGCCAATGGTGTGCTAGGGGCTGTCATCTCGGCACTACGCTCGATCAATTTTTTGTCACAATCAGTGAATATCTCGACACAAACTAATACCTTTCTGTACTGTTGTCTGCTAAAAGAAATCCAGTGCTAATACACTGCCTAGGCTCTGTAAACTGGCATGTGTGCTAGCTACAGTGGGCCCCTTTGTATACCAGTTTACAGAGTCCAGGCGGTGTATTAACACTAGCTTTCATTCAGAGCATAAACAGTAAGGAGAGGTAAACTATGAGGAGATATTCACGGATTTTGACAAACAGTTATTTTGCCAACAAGCGTTCTCCAAAATTGCAGGCTCCACCTTTAGAATTGTCACATTTCATCACATTTGATTATTAAAAACAATTACGACCCCTGGTTATGACACAATACACATGACTGCTCTGAGTTTCCTACTATCATACCTCTATGGTTAGGTTTAGACAAGTGTAAGATCACACCACACCAAGTTCAACATTGTATATTTTTTTCATTAATTATCATCATTAGACCTTTATCAAAATCATCAACAATGGCAATGTCCAGAGCATTCCACCAATGACTTACTGAAAACCCTTCATTGGCAATACATCAGTTAGTCGTGAGGACAGTTCACTGAAAACTGATAAATGCTACATTACTGGTGGCTTTAGCGTAAATGATAGGGGGATCACAAACGTCATTGGGATTTATCAGATGGATACCCATGTTCAACTCAACACTGAGATCCATACAACAGTTATTAAATATTTCAGTCTGGCCCAGTAGCATGGCTAACAGTAAGTGATGTTAGCAATATCAATGAATGCCTTCAAACAAAAGAGCAATAACTCAGTCATGGTAAAACATCTCATGAAATAATATCTGTTATCTTGATGCTTCTGATAAGGCCACAGCAACACAGGCAAAATAAAATTGCACATAAACAACAAAATACAATCAAAGTCATATCAAAAAGAGAGCAAAGTGAACACATCCAAATGTATATATTTGCTTGTGTGCTGTCTATGTGGATATAATAATGAGGGGAACCTTAACCTTTTGCTGTTACTGCCTTTCTTCACAATCCCAGTCAATCAGAGCGTATTCAAAAAGGCTGGGGGTATAGGACACACCAGGACCTTTATTTCCAGATAGACAGGTCTTGCCATTATCATTCATATTAAACAATAACCCAATGGCACTTATTTGTCAGTGAAACAATATCAGCGGTCAATCAATAATGCATCCAAGGTTCAATTTGAAATGGATATCCTGCTTTCAGTTAATATTGTCTGCGGTTGCTTGGCGATACCGCTCTGTGTCTATGAAGGAATTACCTGGCTAAATAATCGGAGGCTATAGCGCTGGAGTCTGCTACACTAGCAGATATTTATCTCTTCTGGGAGGAAGGCTTAATATCACAGGAAACATTAATATAAGAGCAGGATAAGCAAATACTCGTGGAGATAAGATGACTGGCTATCAAGCGGCTAAACGATTTCCGACTACCGCACGTCAATAATGGGAAAGCTTATGCATTTGTAAAAAGTTCTGCTTTATTGCCGATTTACATAGAAATTGCCTTATTTGAGTCTAAATAAGGACTCCTTTCGTTCACTTATTATAGCTCTTTATCCAAGGTCTGGCGTAGGATATGGTATTGATTGAGAGTTTCTATGCTAGTGCACTGCACTGATGGGAGACATTCTCAACACTTAAGAATAGCCTTACCATTCTACAGTTGCCTATCAGCGGTGCACATACAGTACAAACATTTACTCAAGTGCAGTATTGAAGGATCTGTACTTGGTTATATTTTTGTTTAATAGCTACTCAATACTCAACACTTCTTTATACATTAGTTGATCTCTAAATGTGTAGAGAACTCTGACTGTCAATCATTTTTATTAGCATTATACATTGTATAAACTCACCCAGCTTAACGTGGTTTGTCCAAAAGGATTGGTGGTCTTCACGATAATAATCTTTACTTGTGCACAGTTTTAACTGTTTCTTTTGTTCATATTGGGGTGACTGTGGCTGAGGTGGGAGAACGGGTTGGCCAATGATCAAAGGGTTGGCGGTTTGATTCCCGCCCTGCCACTTGTGTCATTGTTGTTGCGTCCTTGGGCAAGACACTTCACCCACCTTGTGGCCTACAGGTGAGGGCGCCGACCAGAGGCCGCTGGTTGGATCCCCGGCGCCGGACAGGAGGGTGTGATTTGTGGCCCTGGGGTGGCTGGGATTGCATCTACGGTGCCCATCATTCTCTACTATGTGTCTTTGAGTGGGACACTTAACCCCGAAAACTGCAGAGTTGATGTGGTATATCTCACATTGTTTTCTTCCTTAAAATAACTCCAATCAGAGTGTGTTTTACCTTCAAAGATAGACATTGATGGACTAAACCTAAGATTGCATGGTTTGGATGGATCGTCAGTTGATAACATTATTTTTTTTAAAGTCCTACATTTCTGCTGTAAAATAAGCAGCAGTATTGTAATATGGTCCATTATTATAAGCCCATGAGGTAAATGAGTGGAATGTGGCAGGGGATATGTTATCTGTGTAAACAGTGCAGTTGGGGCGACATGCATGAAATACAGCTGCCTCCACAGACTCCAACAAACCTGTTATTGATGAACACATAATGCTAGATTGTGCTTTTTCCCTGTGTGGCTCAACGTTAGCACACACAAAGACCATAAGAATAATTATTATTTCAAGAGAACAAATATTACCCCTTGGGCTCCAATTATTTTCATGCATTGGCTCCTTCAGTGTTGGACTACATTCTTTTTTTGTAATGGTTAAAAAAAAATGTTTCTGCTTCCACCCTGTGTGTTAAAAAATGGGAGTGTGGAGTGCATAATGAGGCCAGGTCATGGAGATATGGACATGATAAATTCACTCTATCTGAATTCTACATAACTAAACACGTGAACCCAAGACAGTGGATGAAACAATCGAGTTGCCCTGGTCTGGAGTTTTGAAAGGGAGTTGCAGTTGCCAATCCAATCTAAAAACCAAGGCCATGTCTCAAAAATACTCTCTGAATTACAAAACAGTTATCTTCACATTTTTACATCTGTAGTGTGTGGCATATTATTTTGGCAAAATGTCCTAAATGAAAACACACTCAGGGTTGATTGAGTGTGTATGATATAATATAATAACACTGATTTATAACTACATTTTTTGAAGTTTAGCCATTTTAGAAATTTGACTTCTGTTTACTTACTCCAAGATAAAGTAACATTATTTTAATCATCACAACTCAGCTTTAGAAATGCATTTGGAATTTCTTCATTCATTTTAAATCTGTCACTTAATATTTAACTTCCATCCCTCATGGCAGCTTTTGATGTATTGCTAGCAGTCCAAATAACCCCTGGAACAGTTGATTCCATATTGGTCCTAGAATGTCTTACATAATGAAGGTGAATCAAGTGTATGAAGATTGTCTTGATCCTGGTTTGTATTGTTTTAATACAGATCACGAGTCAAGTCCATTTCATTCATTTAGTCCGTAAAAACATTTCCTTTAAGTGGCTTTACAATCACTACGTCATGGGCCACCCTTTACCCTCAGAAACTGGGTTCAAATTGATCACAGACAAGAATAAACAGCCTCCCTCAAGTTCCTTTAACATATCAGGGCAAGTAAACGCAAACAAATAATGTGTCTTAATAGTTTTTGATGATATGAAGTCCTGGAAATGATAATTAAGATGTTTGAACTAGAAACGTAACAAATTTATAAAATATTAATTAATAGGATTATAACAAATATTACCCCTTGGGCTCCAATTATTTTCATGCATTGGCTCCTTCAGTGTTGGACTACATTCTTTTTTTGTAATGGTTAAAAAAAAATGTTTCTGCTTCCACCCTGTGTGTTAAAAAATGGGAGTGTGGAGTGCATAATGAGGCCAGGTCATGGAGATATGGACATGATAAATTCACTCTATCTGAATTCTACATAACTAAACACGTGAACCCAAGACAGTGGATGAAACAATCGAGTTGCCCTGGTCTGGAGTTTTGAAAGGGAGTTGCAGTTGCCAATCCAATCTAAAAACCAAGGCCATGTCTCAAAAATACTCTCTGAATTACAAAACAGTTATCTTCACATTTTTACATCTGTAGTGTGTGGCATATTATTTTGGCAAAATGTCCTAAATGAAAACACACTCAGGGTTGATTGAGTGTGTATGATATAATATAATAACACTGATTTATAACTACATTTTTTGAAGTTTAGCCATTTTAGAAATTTGACTTCTGTTTACTTACTCCAAGATAAAGTAACATTATTTTAATCATCACAACTCAGCTTTAGAAATGCATTTGGAATTTCTTCATTCATTTTAAATCTGTCACTTAATATTTAACTTCCATCCCTCATGGCAGCTTTTGATGTATTGCTAGCAGTCCAAATAACCCCTGGAACAGTTGATTCCATATTGGTCCTAGAATGTCTTACATAATGAAGGTGAATCAAGTGTATGAAGATTGTCTTGATCCTGGTTTGTATTGTTTTAATACAGATCACGAGTCAAGTCCATTTCATTCATTTAGTCCGTAAAAACATTTCCTTTAAGTGGCTTTACAATCACTACGTCATGGGCCACCCTTTACCCTCAGAAACTGGGTTCAAATTGATCACAGACAAGAATAAACAGCCTCCCTCAAGTTCCTTTAACATATCAGGGCAAGTAAACGCAAACAAATAATGTGTCTTAATAGTTTTTGATGATATGAAGTCCTGGAAATGATAATTAAGATGTTTGAACTAGAAACGTAACAAATTTATAAAATATTAATTAATAGGATTTTTTTATGATTTTTAATAGTGTTGGCAATGAAGCCAAACACTGAGTGAAAATGTGTTTTCCTGACTCAACACAAGACAATAACAGATTAAGATTCAAAGTCTTAATGGCTAGCTTGATTTTTTTTTGGAACATTAACTTTTTAAAATAGAAATGCTTATCATTTATGTTTCTAAAGAGTTGTAATTGTTGTTATTGCCAAAAAAAATGTAAGCTTGCGTATTCACAGTGTACAGGTATGTTGGGCATTTCAGTCAATGAACTAATTCGATTAAGTAAAATAAGTTGTACAATGTTTGTGTAAAAAGCAGGCGATGCTCATGCTGCAACAGCGTAATCAATGATTGACCCTTTTAAAGGCGGATTCTGGAGAGTACTGGTTTTCAAAATCACTTTTTGTCAAAATCAGTGACTGTCCATATTGTTTGTGAACTGAGAAAAAATCTGGTGTTAATAATACACAGCCTAGGCTCTCTAAACTGGTCTGTAAACAAAGGGCATGTAAATGAAGGGGGCTTACTGTAGCTGGCAACATGCTTGTTTACAGAGCCTAGGCTGTGTAGTAACACCAGTTTTTTTTCACCGCACACACAGAAAGGACAGGTAGCGGACTGTAAGGAGATATTCACTGATTTTGACAAAAGTTGATTTTGACAACAGAATCACTGACTCCACCTTTAATCTAAAATGACCGAAAGCGGTGAAGAAGCTCACTTTGGCTCCATGCAATCACTGATGTCGTCAAAGACATGGTAAAGTCCATTCCAACTCATTGGCAGTGACCTACTGTAAAAAATGGAGATTGGACTCCAGTGGAAGACACAACAACCCCCAAATCTTTTTATTATTATTTTCTTTACATTATTTAGTATAGTCCAACTGTTTTCTTTCACACTGCAAAAAAAAGAAAAAAGCATTTGCTTGGTTAACGACGAAGGCGCTCGGTAAACTCCCATGTTGACTGACGATCACTGAGATGTATGACACCTCTCAACTTGTCATAGAGGAGTTATTTGTACACCGTGCTGCTGCTGCTTCCATTCTGTGAGAGGAAAAGAGCAGATGTCCCGTCTTAATTAGGCCGGCGGTGATGTTTTTAATGACTTCTAGAACCATCTAGATCTTCCTCCTGTCACTCCTCTGGGCCCTGCTGCTCTTTGTCTAAGACTGCTATGTGAGTTTTTGACACATTTTAAAATCCTCTAAAGACAGCCAAGCTAGAGATATAGAACGTTCACTGAAGGCACGCACACATGAATGTAGAGGCGGGAGACAAAAGAGTTGTGGAATGTGTTGTCGAAGAAAACGAGAGCGACTTTCCCCCCTAATGTCTTCTATGTTGTTCGTTTATCATGCACACACTTCACTTATAGGGAATGTGGTGCACGTATTGTAGTAAAAAATATATTTAATTCATGGTATATAAAGTTGAAAAAGTAGGCCATCATAGTTGATGCAGGATCTGCTGTGTGCGCTCCTTTAAATAATAGTGCCAAGGAAGGAAAAAAAAACGCCCTCCAAGGAATGTGTGTAGTTCTCTCTCTCTAAGGTTTTCAGTCAGACAACACCTTCTCTTTTCCCTTTCTTCCCAAAAGCTTCAGCTTGCTTTTCTTCTGTTTGGTTATTCTGTAGTTCAGCTACACGAAGAAATAAAAAGCCTTCGTTCTTTTATTATTCTTTTCTCAGCCAAGACACCATAATACTGTCAGGGAAGGTCTTTTCCCCCCTTTCATTCATTTTAAAAGTGGATCATGGCTCAATACACGCTTCACAATGAAATATCATTTGAACAGACAGCCTCATTTTAGAGCGGCAGATCAAATATGAATATAGTCCCATTTGCCAGTGACACGCCACCCCCTGTGATGTGTCAATGAGTAGCATCTGTTGGAGCATAGGCCAACACACACACACCACATCACCTTTATCCTATCTGCACTGCACATTAAAACACCTTCAGGTAAAGATAGAAGTACGTTTCTGAACTAATGTTATTGCTTTTGCCCGTAATGAGGGTATAACATGTTATTAATATTTTAGAACAAGCCCTATTTTTCATTTCTGGAAATAAAAAAAAAAACACTGTGGGGCTTCTTTTTCAAAGGCTTTCAGTCAAAACCCAATGGGAGATTCAATTGACTTTAATCTTTGCATTCGTTTGAAAATTTGAGCCCATTAGTTAACTTTGCCTTACACCGTGCAGTTTTTCATTGCATTTCAATGAAGCCGCTTTTCCTGTGGTGTTAAGACACTAATAGTTGCTTCAAATAGCAAATGAGAGAGAGAGAGAGAGAGAGAGAGAGAGAGAGAGAGAGAGAGAGAGAGAGAGAGAGAGAGAGAGAGAGAGAGAGAGAGAGAGAGAGAGACACACTAGCATGAGAGAATAGGAGTGGAAGGGAAACGGAGACGATGGTTTAAGAAAAGTCAAATATATTATTATGAAACATCTATATTTTCAGTTTTGAACGTTCTATATAAGACGACCTTGGGGGGTTAGAGAAAATCCAATAGATTGCAATGAGGGAGCCGTCATCATATATTTATGTGCTGGAGTGAATTATTTTTCAGATTGAGACACAGGCATTAGGTATTCTGCATGTGGCACCTTTTCATGCACTGACAACATATCAGCAGCATCCACACAGTGTAGCAAAGGCTAATTGGAGCAAGGCATTGTGGGTGCAGCAATGAGAGGGTCAGAATGGTCATAATAAAATCAAGGAATAAGGGTAGGACCTGAATTATTCTCTTTGATGTCAGGTGGTCCTCGGAAGTGAGACTGTCTTAATTGCCAGGCTTCTGTAGTGTTCCTCTCCTCTACCCCACGCTTTCCACCAGTGAAAAATCTATTTTCCACCTGCTGTCACATGAGCTGTAATGTTACTACGTACTTTTCCGGTGGGCATTTTTTTTCTTTGCAGAGACAGAGATGAAATGGGGCAGAAGGGAATGATTCGCAGAGAACGACCCGGGCTGGATTCTAACCCGGTTCTGCTGTGAAGAGGACTGAGAACTGTGTAATAGAATTTTTACTTTAAAATTAACAGCAATCAAGATGTTTCAAATTTCAAAACACATTCTCATGTTAGGTGACTGGTTAGATTTTCACACATGACCACCATTCCTCAACAACTATGAATTATCATTATGCAATGTTATCAAAATAATATAAATCTGACAGAGTTGACACGTATCTGACGGAGTTGACAAGTATATCTTATCGATTTGACATACAGGTCCTTCTCATATAATTAGCATATTGTGATAAAGTTCAATATTTTCTGTAATGTACTGATAAACATTAGACTTTCATATATTTTAGATTCATTACACACAACTGAAGTAGTTCAAGCCTTTTATTGTTTTAATATTGATGATTTTGGCAAAAAAGTAAAGAAAAACCAAAAATCCCTATCTCAAAAAATTTGCATATTTCATCCGACCAATAAAAGAAAAGTGTTTTTAATACAAAAAAGTCAACCTTCAAATAATTATGTTCAGTTATGCACTCAATACTTGGTCGGGAATCCTTTCGCAGAAATGACTGCTTCAATGCGGCGTGGCATGGAGGCAATCAGCCTGTGGCACTGCTGAGGTGTTATGGAGGCCCAGGATGCTTCGATAGCGGCCTAAAGCTGGGAACACACCGCACTGGCCGCGCGGCGAGATTACATACAAAGTCAATGTACTAGCGCGTGGCCGCGCGTCCACCCAATAATCGGCGTCCAGCGGCCGGCGGCGGGGGCTTGCGCGGCGCGTGGCCGCGCCTCATGAGAGGCGCGTGAATCGGGAGCGCGGCCATTAGCGGCGCATAGAAATTGTGTCATCGAAGGAGCGTGAATCGAAGGCTTGTGCGGCGAGCACGGCGCCGCAGAAAAAGATGAAATTTTTCATCTTTTTCTGCAGCGCCGCCGGGCACCGCGCCTCCACAGCCAATCAGCGTTGAGATTGCCCGGTGGCGGTGGTCTGCAAGACGAGGTGGGCGTGTGGAGTGAGGACATCGGGCTTCCAATACATTCTGCAAATATGTGTAGGCTATTTTGCATCTGTTTAGCTGTTGGTTGTACTTTAGCCAAGGTAGCGCCGGTTAGCATAGTGAAACTCACCAAGCTGTGTGCTGTTCCTGAGGATAATATACCCAAACTTGACGGCGGTGTCCGTGTGGAATTCCAATATAGTGCAGCGAAGAACCGGTGTTGTCCTCCGTCAGCCGGCACACTTTCACTTTCAGGTAGGCTGATGTTTGCCTTTATTTTAGCCGCTGAGCACACACTGCTGTTGTTATTGTGTTTAGTATGTTGCTGAATTGCTGTTAATGTGTGTGTATTTGAGATCGGGGTGCGTGTTCAGGCTGTTTTAATGATATTTGTGACAAGACTGCCGCTGGTTACACAGTGAACCTACATCTGTATTTTTTGGCACAGCTGGACCATGTTATTGTTGTTGTTGCACCGTAAGTGTGACGGGTCTGATCTCAGCGTCGGCGTCAGGAATATATGGCCCAATATGATCAAGCGGCGAGCCTCCTGCTGTCACGCGGCCAACCGCTGCCTACGATGAGGCTGCGGTTGGCCGCGGCGGCGACTGCGGTGAACATGGCCCAATATGACCAAGCGGCGAACCTCCTGCATTCACGCGGCCAACCGCCGCAGGCGGCCAATGCGGTGTGTTCCCAGCTTTAAGCTCATCCACAGTGTTGGGTCTGGTGTCTCTCAACTTCCTCTTCACAATATCCCACAGATTCTCTATGGGGTTCAGGTCAGGAGAGTTGGCAGGCCAATTGAGCACAGTAATACCATGGTCAGTAAACCATTTACCAGTGGTTTTGGCACTGTGAGCAGGTGCCAGGTCTTCATCTGAAATCTTCATCTCCATAAAGCTTTTCAGCAGATGGAAGCATGAAGTGCTCCAAAATCTCCTGATAGCTAGCTGCATTGACCCTGCCTTTGATAAAACACAGTGGACCAACACCAGCAGCTGACATGGCACCCCAGACCATCACTGACTGTGGGTACTTGACACTGGACTTCAGGCATTTTGGCATTTCCTTCTCCCCAGTCTTCCTCCAGACTCTGGCACCTTGATTTCCGAATGACATGCAAAATTTGCTTTCATCCGAAAAAAGTACTTTGGACCACTGAGCAACAGTCCAGTGCTGCTTCTCTGTAGCCCAGGTCAGGCGCTTCTGCCGCTGTTTCTGGTTCAAAAGTGGCTTGACCTGGGGAATGCGGCACCTGTAGCCCATTTCCTGCACACGCCTGTGCACGGTGGCTCTGGATGTTTCTACTCCAGACTCAGTCCACTGCTTCCGCAGGTCCCCCAAGGTCTGGAATCGGCCCTTCTCCACAATCCTCCTCAGGGTCCGATCACCTCTTCTGGTTGTGCAGCGTTTTCTGCCACACTTTTTCCTTCCCACAGACTTCCCACTGAGGTGCCTTGATACAGCACTCTGGGAACAGCCTATTCGCTGAGAAATTTCTTTCTGTGTCTTACCCTCTTGCTTGAGGGTGTCAATGATGGCCTTCTGGACAGCAGTCAGGTCGGCAGTCTTACCCTTGATTGCGGTTTTGAGTAATGAACCAGGCTGGGAGTTTTTAAAAGCCTCAGGAATCTTTTGCAGGTGTTTAGAGTTAATTAGTTGATTCAGATGATTAGGTTAAGAGCTCGTTTAGAGTACCTTTTCATGATATGCTAATTATATGAGAAGGACCTGTATGACGGTGGTGACAAAAACCCAGATGTAGTCATTTTAACCATCAAATACATAGAATAATCAATAACAGTGATTTTATAACAGCACATTATTGGTTGAGCGTTAATTCAAGATTCACATTACAGTCTTTCAATCAGACTTGCTCTAACCAAATCGCCTCATTTTGTAAATCATCCTGTACTTTAAGAATCATCCATGACAAAAGAAGATTGTGAGAGTTTCCATAAATACAGTATTAAAAAACTAAACCCTATTTCTATATTTAATATAATTATAATAACTTGAAAACCGCCAAAATATGATGCCTTCACATTGAATGTCAACTCCGTCATTGGCCCGTCATCACCGTCAGACAGGAAATCTGACAGAGTTGACATCTGACGGTGTTGACATATTTAACGTTTTCTTAAACAAAACAAATGGAATGTATCTAGTAGCCATTTAGTTTTTCTGTTGATGTTAGGCGCTAGTATAAACTAGCCTACTTCAGGAAAATAAAATTATCGAAACATTTCAAATAACTTCTTCAGGAATTGTAAGTCGTTGTTGACGTATCATGGTTGTGACGCAGCACTTTCAAGAATTGGAATGTAAAATATTCTAAAATTACAACACTTATCAGAGCCTGTCTGACTCTAATGTACTCTGCAGAGGTAGAATGTGACAAGAGGTCCTTCATAGTGACAGCTGCCCCTTATTTTGCCTGATTTTATTACATTTGAATGCATTGTCTGACGATGTTGACAAAGTGGGGACACCACTTAGAAACCTTATAAAACATCAATATTTTGTAGAAAAACAGTTTGTATTGATTTGAGAGATGATTTAGTGTTGCTTTTGATGAAGAAAGCTCTTTTTAATCATTAAAGTAATTTTCATATGAATGATTGAACACTTCTCTGAGATCATCGTGAGAAGATAACAAGTGTCATATATTTGACATAATAAATATAAAATTTAATTTAAGGGGATAATTGTGCTCCAGACATTCTATTCTTAATCCCTAATAACATCTATAATTTTAAATATTTTAAATTTTTAAACATAACAGCAGTTACTTTTGCAAGACGGTCTTTTGTCCCGCTTCTGAAGAATCACTGCTTTATTAATGCAATTTATTCAGAAAAGGCAAACACTTTCATGTGTAAATATACAGGATACATAGTCTGGTAAGCATGAATGTGTGTACAAAATGTTCTGCCAAATCTATCTAAAAATGTTTGAGATATTTCACTTCTGGCCTTGTCATCTACAGAGCCACGCACTGGTACACATTTTGATTAAGGAATTAATCTTTTTTTTTTTAACATTTGGGACTCTAATATATTAAACCTTGACTCCAATGTTTGAATCTAGGACAATGATACGTGATTTGTAATTGATATGACCCTCACTGTGACCAAAGCACATGTCAGTTAGCTTCTTCCTTAGCTCGTCACTGATAGCAAACAACAGGTGCTGGACAGGCAGAGTGACAGAGCCTGCAGCCGTGGTGAAATGAAGTGATTAGCCATCTTAATTAGCTGTCTAGCTTTGGCCCTGGCCTTTTCTGCATGATGGAAAGTTGTGCTGTGAGGATCAATATGGAGTAAAACAACAGCTACCCAGAAGCCTCCTCTTAATCAAGCCTCTGTTTGAAAAGCTGAGACACAACAGAGAGAAAGCTTGGCTGGTTAGGATAGCAGCCACTGTATAACCCTCTCTATTGGCATGCGTTGAGCTCATAATTCAAACAGTCCGTAGATGGTTTAGATCTTGGGGCGACTGTGGCTCAGTTGGTAGAGCGTGTCGGCCGATGATCAAAGGGTTGGAGGTTCGATCCCCGCCCTACCACATGTGTCATAGTTGTTGTGTCCTTGGGCAAGACACTTCACCCACCTTGCCTCGTGGGAATGTCGATAGTTAGCCTGCTATCGGTGTATGAATGTGTGTGTGAATGATAACGTGGGAAAGGAAAACAGGTCTCCCTTGTAAAAGAGTCTTCGGTCTCAATGGGATATACCTGTATAAATAAAGGTTAGAGAATGGTAAACTTCTGGCTTTTGTCATCCACTATTGCTGAACTCAACACCTTTGAACGCTTATGTCTGTCAATATCAAAAGGAAACCATTCTACAATGTTTAATTGTATAATAGAGGAATGACCACCGTTGTCTTTCGGTTACTGCAAACTAACATATATATTGATGTATGGTATGCCCCTGTAAAGCACTTTTAATTGCCTTGTGTCTGAATTGTGCTATATATCTGTAAATAAGGGCGCACTCGCACTAGGCAAAGTTGCCCTGTTCCGTGCTCAAGTACCCCACTCCCCACTACCCCGCTGGCCTGTGCGCATGGACCTATTATGTTGCGGGGAACAGACTCATGTACTGTAAATTGACGTCAGGATCCAATCTATGTGGGTGCTCGTGCCAGCTTGTACTCGTACATTAGTATCTGTACTGTGCCATAGCACACCTCGGATTAGAGTAAAGAGGGGCCTACCAGTAACCATGAGGTCTCTGGTTCCTCCCAGTAACCATGAAGTCTCTGGCTGGATCCCCGGCACCGGACAGGAGGGTGTTAGTAGTAAAACTAATGGCCCATCATCTCTAGCTGGCTGAATTGTGGTGGACATTGACTAAGGGCGCACTCACACTAGGCAATTTTGCCTGTTCCGTGCTCCAGTACGATTGCCCCCCCCCCTCCCCCACCGGCCTGTGCTCACACTGGTCCCAAAGGCCGTGGCCTGGGCACGATTGCTCCTTCATACGTCATCACGTCGTAATATGATAAATACGTCATCACCAAGCGTCCTCGCCGCCATAACAACAATGGAGAACAACAACGAGATCAACACAGAGAACACAATTGGCACTTTCCTGACTTTGCTGCTCATTTGGAGCCGTTCTATTCAGATACAGCCCTCTCTCAATGCTATTTTTTTCGATTACGCAAGGCACAGATTCGCAGCTAATCGTGCTGCACGCCAAAGAAGACTTTCACGGAGGCAGCAGCAATCGAGGGCGGCCTTCGTAGCGTTACTTTCGGACTACAATTCCCGCCAAAGAAGGTAAGAACAATACTAGTTCTACACCGAATCTACACCTAAACCCTCCAGGTAGCCTACTTTTTAATGTCTGTATGTGAACTATTGAGCTCATTCGTACATTATGTGATGGGTTACGTGCCGTCGTTGTCAATGTGGATGCAGAACCCGGTCATTGTTACTGAGATGCTACCCCTGTACGTCAGAATACCCTCTGAACGTGAGTTGAAATACATTATTCATGGTTTCCCAGGCAGGCAGGATCAGAATGATATGGACTGATGGAACTGAACTGAAATATATACTGGGGCTGATTAACTGATGAGGAGCAGGTGAGTGTGGGGCAGACCAGGTGAATGTAATTAACCGGGAGTGCAGTGCAGGAGGGAGTGGCCGGGTCTGAAGTGACATGAGTAGAAAGTAAACCAGGAAAACAGACATAAGAAAACAAACTAAATACTGGCTGAAGTTGTGACAGATATGTCTGATAATAAAGAGTTATTTCCAAGAAATGTGTGGACCTTCATGGTATACAACTAAGAAATTGTGCACCTTAATGTTTCACGAATTTATATACATGAGATTTATATATTTTTACGTTTGCTTAGTACTTAAATAAATCTAGGATAAAAGGTTGATGCTGTATCCTGCTTCACAAATGTCAGACAGTTTTACAAATAACTGACCAGAGATTGGTAAATTGAAAAACACTTTTATTTACAAATAGAAATGAAATTAAGTATACAACTATTGAAGAATAAGCAAAAAATACAAATTAAAATATAAGCAAACATTACACATTTTAAATATAAAGGGACTCTTAAAAATGAAATGTGTAAGCTACACAAACCTACACCTCAAGTTGTGCTGGTGTGGTTCTTACTGATGGTGCAAAACATCATAAGGTAATGAAATTAAAAAGATAGGAAAATGCACACACACACAGTAAAATATAAATGCACACATAAAATAAAATATAAAGGCACGCACACAATAAAATATAAAGGCAGTCTTTGAGGCAGTCAATGAGGGCTTTACATTTGCAAGCTGCAGGGCTTCAGAACTCCGCCTCATAAGTGGTGGTAGTCGGGCGGTGGTGGACTGTCCTCGTGATCGAAGGCGTCCATCGGGGTTGTATGTCGGTGAGGGTGTGAGGGCTTGATGGCAGCATACAGCCGGTTGAACATGGTCCTGTTCTCCTGGTGTCGTCGCTCATCCATCTCCCTCTGGGACGACATCCACCCACTGAACATCTCCATCTCACGACTGGTCCGCCTCCATGTGCTCAGCATGCTGCTGCCTCTGGAGGTGGAGGAAGGCCGTCATGATGTCGCTAGTGGTCTCACTGCGTGTGGTGGTCCTGTTCCTCATCCTGCTGGAGGTTGGAAGCCTCGTCACTGGCCGTAGAAGCGGTGCTTGAAGTCGTTGATGAGCTGGCAACAGAAGGGCTCCTTGCAAGGCCTGTGGTTTCCTCCTCCTCTGACAGTGATGACCCTATCAAAGCAAAGGGGGAACAATTGTAAAAGTAAATATAAACATTGTTCACAGAGGCACATGGAACTATACTATTCACATATTTTCAATGCATAGATGCAAACACATTAGGGGCTTGACAGGTACTCAAGTGACCTTGTGGGGGAGTTTAATATCATGTTCCCTTGGGAAAACAATTGGTTCATTTTAAATGTACGTAACATTGCTAGTTATGTTAGCTGAGCAGGCTAATCAGGCCCACAGAGAGTAGCAGTAACTACTCCGTTACAATTCTACTACTGACATGCAAAATATAATTAAAATGCAAGCAAATGCTAAATCTCGTCAGACGTTAAGCAAACCACACAATAGACACATTTTTAAATAAATATGCGCCATAGAAGCTAAAGTTAACATAGTCTAACGTTACTCACCGTTCAATGGAGTTTCAGGTCTATTGTCCTCCGTCGGGCATTCCAACCTGGAGAACACCGGACCCGACTCCAAAACTGTCGGCTCACTGCTTGGTTTATGGCCAATTATCTGGTCGACAGCGTCGTACCACCGAAACATGTCCTTTTCATCAGAAGAGGAGCCTGACCTGCGGAGTGCGTCCCACACTCTGAGGTATTGGAACCTCAGCTTTTTGACTTTGTCCCGACACTGTACCATAGTTCGGTGGTGTCCAAGATGTTCTAAACAGTCACGTATTGCACCAAACACCTCCGAATTCATGTGTGTGGTGTCCAGCTGCGACTGAATGCTGTCGTCAGCCCAAATTTCAAGCAAACACTCAACTTCACTATCGCACCAACGTGAACCCACTCGTGAACCGCTTGCCGCCATGGTTTAAAATGATTGTGGGGAAGAAGGTCGCGCATGGACTACGTCATCCAGCTCACGTTGCGTATCCGCGTGTCATCTCATTAGCATCTGTACTTTGGCCACGGCACACCTCTCCCAAGTGTGCCGTGGGCAAGGAAGTGTTCCGTGCTGGAATATGGATGGCGTGATCACACTAGCCAAACGTTTTAGACTTTAGTATGCAAATGAGCTCGGGCACGGAACAGCGGCCCTATTGTGAGTGCGCCCTAATAAAGTAACCTAACCTCTTTCAACTCCCAAGGAAGTGTGCTTTGCTTGAGTCCCTACTCACACTAGTCCAACCAACTAGACTTGAGGGGGCAAACATACTTGGGCACGGTACAGATGGCCTAGTGTGAGTGCGCCCAAAGTTGCATCACTGATATCTAATAACTTACACTCCAAATAACCAGAGTGGTTTAATGGCAGCTTCATATGTGTTGTGACTTTGATAGTATGTTTTTCCTATCTTCTAACAATGTATCATTGCTTTCTTAATGAATCTAGCGCTTGCACTGCCGGCACTTGTTGTAGATTGACCTCCATGCCAAACACAGAGCTTGGTTTTGGCTGCTAGAGTCACTGGGTGAGCTTGTCCCTGGTCTTGTCTTGTTCTCTACGTGCTTGTGTTGTGTTCTTGACCGTGGCTCAGCTGTGCTACCTTCCAGGGGGGCTCATTTGTAAGGACTCCCTCCCCGCGCTCCTCTAAAGCAAGAACTACTTGCTTACATATGGCCCTCAATTAGCTTGGTTTACTGTGGGGCTGTGGAGAGACTGAGCTGGAAAATACACAGCGGCACAATGATTGACAGTTCATTGTTAGTATAGCCGAGGGAGATTGTGACTGTTGTTATTGTCCTCTCATTAGTGCGTTGAATAAAGAGAAAATCCCCCTGCATGATGGTGATCTATTGTGCTGTGTCTAGCTCCCAATGCAAGAGCTCATGCTGAACACAGTGTGGTAAAACAAGTGCACTTGGATACCTTTAGTTCCCCTTGGCCTGGGAGATTTAATACTTTATGATAAGATATGTCTTTTGGATTTTGTGTTACTGTATATTGTATTTAAAAAGAAAATCGTTATTCTTTTTTGTTAAATTAGTTTGTTGTTCTATATATGCAACATATATTGTGTAAATATTTTGTTAATAAAAAGACATTCCAACATAATTTTCATTATTATGATTATTATAATAATGATATTAATTGTTATTATAATATGATTAATTTGTATTTTTAAAGTGTGCTTGTATGAGGTACATACCGTAATCAGTGTGTTACCTTATGGAGATGGAGATCAGTTACTATAATGAGTTTGAGGTAGACGTTGCTGTATCAGAAGTCAGCATTGTACTGTTGCAGAGTGGGCCAGCACAAAGTCGCTTGTTCACACATATATAAATGGTCACCTAAAAAATAAATATCCCTTCAATTATACATGATGTCTCCCAGGAACTCTTTAGTGACCGAGCTGATCTCCACAAGTCACACACTAACTACACTTAATCATAATACAACCCCACTTCAAAAATACTGAACTATTCCTTTAATCTTTTTTTTTCCCATGACCAATTTTTCACTGGCTTGGTGCAGATCAATTCAATGTGTATCAATGTTTTGATACACACTGTTACAGACAGACAGAGCCTTCAGTTTGACTATTGGACGATCAAGAACACAAACTATCCCCATTTAGAACACAATGTCAGGCGGTACTATACATATTTCCACCATTTCTGTTCATTTCAATCTTAAATCCAAAGTAAGATTTGTTAACATGTGAAAAGATTGTGTCAAGAAACCCCTTTGGCATTATTCCCTGTTAAATTTTGTACACAGATAATTCCGCTGTATATACACTCAACAA
Organism: Ammodytes marinus; assembly: GCF_949987685.1. Classification (NCBI taxonomy): domain Eukaryota; kingdom Metazoa; phylum Chordata; class Actinopteri; order Uranoscopiformes; family Ammodytidae; genus Ammodytes; species Ammodytes marinus. Next base: position 21,175,459 of record NC_137226.1, read on the forward strand.
AAATATAAACACTTTTGTTTTTGCTCCCATTTTTCATGAGATGGACTTAAAGATCTAAAATTCATTCCAGATACACAATATTACCATTTCTCTCAAACATTGTTCACAAATCTGTCTAAATGCCTTAGACTGTCCACAATAAAAGGCCACCCTGAAATGTGCAGTTTTGTCTCACAGCAAAATGCCACAGATGCCACAAGCATTGAGGGAGCGTGCAATTGGCATGTTGACAGCAGGAATGTCAACCAGATCTGTTGCTTGTGCATTGAATGTTCATTTCTCCACCATAAGCCGTCTCCAAAGGCGTTTCAGAGAATATGGCAGTACATCCAACCGGCCTCACAACCGCAGACCATGTGTAACCACACCAGCCCAGGACCTCCACATCCAGCAGGTTCACCTCCAAGATCGTCTGAGACCAGCCACTGAGACAGCTGCTGAAACAATTGGTTTGCATAACCAAACAATTTCTGCACAAACTGTCAGAAACTGTCTCAGAGAAGCTCAACTGCATGCTCGTCGTCCTCATCGGGGTCTTGACCTGACTCCAGCTCGTCGCCGTAACAGACTTGGTGGAGTAACAGAGTGGGCAAATGCTCACATTCGATGGCGTCTGGCACGTTGGAGAGGTGTTCTCTTCACGGATGCCTTTTATTGTGGACAATCTCGGTTTACATTGTTCAGGGCAGATGGCAGACAGTGTGTGTGGCGTTGTGTGGGTGAGCGCTTTGCTGATGTCAATGTTGTGGATCGAGTGGCCTATGGTGGTGGTGGGGTTATGGTATGGGCAGGCATCTGTTATGGACGAAGAACACAGGTGCATTTTATTGATGGCATTTTGAATGCATAGAGATACCGTGATGAGATCCTGAGGCCCATTGTTGTGCCATACATCCATGAACATCACCTCACGTTTCAGCAAGATAATGCACGGCCCCATGTTGGCCAGCATACTCACCGGACATGTCACCCATTGAGCATGTTTGGGATGTGCTTGACCGGCGTAAACGACAGCGTGCACCACTTCCCACTAATATCCAGCAACTTCGCACAGCCATTGAAGAGGAGTGGACCAACATTCCACAGGCCACAATTGACAATCTGATAAACTCTATGCGAAGAAGATGTGTTGCACTGCATGAGGCAAATGGTGGTCACACCTGATACTGACTGGTTCTGAGTCCCCAGACCCCCAATAAAGCAAAAAAAATGCACATTTCAGAGTGGCCTTTTATTGTGGACAGTCTAACGCGCCCCACACACATCCTGCGTCTACCTCTGGAGCGCGTCGCGTTACCTTACTGCTGCCTCTCTCGGACTTTTCTCGGACACACATGCAACGTCTCAGCAGCTGCTGCTGCTGCAGCGCTGCTTCTAAAAGCCCTATCTTTCTACATAGAGTTTTCATTGATAATTCCCATTAAAAATGAAGTTCTTTCATGTCATCTATGATGCATATGATTTATATTGAGTCTGGACAGTAATCCGTGCGCCCCATTGCCATTTTTTTTCTTTTTTTTTTGCCATATTTTCGCTTGTTGGAAGTTTTATGTTGAAGGGGACACACCAGGAAATGGTGAAACTACAGCGAAAGCTGCCAGTATGAAGTCAATATGACTCTGAGCAGAGTATTTCAAAAATCACTTTACTGATTTATACGGGAGAGAGAGAGGGGGGTGTGGTCGGGGAAGAAGAAGGCCGTAGACACAGATAGAGCAACGGAAAACTGTTGCGCTCATCATGATCTTTTTTATTTCTTCACTATATTGGATCTCTATATGTGTCATTTATCCAAAAATGAAATGCCAGAACTAATTGAAAATTAGGTTTTAAATCCCTCGGATTTTGATTGCACAATTAAATCGTGAAATAAAGGGATTATTCGCGTATACGACTGAGGGATGTTTTATTTTGAAATAAACACACCGGGTAAACGTGTAACTAGAGTGAATGCTGCTGGTATGACTGTCAGCAGAGTATTTCTCTATCAGTTAAAGCACAGAGACGCGAGAGAGACGCGCTGCTCTCAGAAAAAAATAGGCGAGCCTCCTGAGGTGAAGGGGAGCGTCGCTGCAGACGTGCCTCCGACACGCCTCAGCAGTGCGTCTGAGGTTGGATGTGTGCTCGCTCTACGTTGATTTCACAGTCTGTGACAAAAAGACAGACGCAGACGCGAGGTAGACGCGCAGTAGAGGTAGGATGTGTGTGGGGGCCGTAAGGCACACCTGTGCACTAATCATGATGTCAGATCAGCATCTTGATGTGGCACACCTGTGAGGTGGGATGGATTATCTCAGCAAAGCAGAAGTGCTCACTATCACACATTTAGACAGATTTGTGAACAATGTTTGAGAGAAATGGTACAATTGTGTATCTGGAATGAATTTTAGGTCCATCTCATGAAAAATGGGAGCAAAAACAAAAGTGTTGCGTTTATATTTTTGTTGAGTGTATGTTTTTCTTCAGGTTTGTGGAAAGCGTTTTTTTTGCCTTCTTTTGCTACATTGTCTTGAAAGATAGAATAGGAAAATGATATTGGAAAAGATGTCAGACACAGCAATGTCCCATCATCAGGCACAGAAAAACTGTACTCACAGGTATTAAATTGACTATTCATTCATGTGTATGTAAAAAAAAAAAAAAAAAAAAGAAAAGGCAACCGCAAATCCAATATAAACATCCCCATTCTAAGCGGGGCACATTTTGACTGTCAACTGATGCTCGGCACCGCAATCAGGGATTGTCGGCAAGAGATTAAAAGATATTTTCCTCTTCAGGCGGAGTAAATTGGTTTTGGATTAAGGCTGATTGATGGCATGCTGAGGTATACGCCGGTCTGTTTGAAACTGCTCCAGTTTCTGAATACACCAGTCATTTTCAGACCGAGCTACTCAAGGAAAAAATCACATCGGATGGAATCGATAGATATGATGTAGCAAGGTACCAGCATTGCATTGTTCAAGGTTATCATTAAATGCTTGGAGAAAAATATTATTCAAAGGCTCGTCACAAGGGGAAGTTACTGAGTTTCCATGTGAGTAAGAGGTACATACAGAAAAAAAACGTTTGTGTGTGTGTGTGTGTGTGGGCGTGTATTACTCATGTTGTGGGGACATTATACATTTTACACATTGATATTGTGGTGGACGTACCTTCCTTTTGGGGACACAATGGAAATCCCCATAAAGTAATAATGACATTTTATGGTAAAGACTGGCTTTAAGGTAAGGGTAGTAGACTTAGGTTTATGTTAAGGCGGGCATTAGGCAAGTAGTGGTTATGGATAAGGCAGGTCTCAGGAAATGAATGTTAGTCTATGTAATGTCCTCGAAAGTGATGAAAACACAACCTGTGTGTGTGTGTGTGTGTGTGTGTGTGTGTGTGTGTGTGTGTGTGTGTGTGTGTGTGTGTGTGTGTGTGTGTGTGTGTGTGTGTGTGTTGTCTGTAATTGCATCAAACATGTATGTATGTGGTACATATGTATGGATCAATGTGCCTTGGCAACAGGAATGAAAAAGGACTTAAAATAGGCAAGGCAAGGCAAGTTTATTTATATAGCACAATTCAGACACAAGGCCACTCAAAGTGCTTTACAGGGGCAAGATTAAAATACATAAAACACATTAGAAGACATTTAAAAGCGAATGAAAAGAAGTAAAACATTTAAATAAAATAAAAAGTACAGGTTAAAATGGAAACAGAAAAGTCTTCAGACTCGATTTAAAAGAACTGAGGGTTGCAGCAGACCTCAAGTTTTCTGGGAGTTTGTTCCAGATATTTGGTGCATAAAAACTAAAAGTTCATCTTAGGTCATCAGCTCGCTCCAACTGAACTGGGCCTGTGCTCATGGGTTGGATATAAGGTTTTAACTCTTTCTGGGCATCAACTAAATGTGTTTTACAATCAAATACTGAAAACCGTCAACCATCAACCTAGAGCGGCCAAACATCCAACCTGTACCGCCTGCAGCGACGCTCCCCTTTACCTCTCTCGGGTCTCTCTGCTTTAACTGATAGAGAAATACTCTGCTGAGAGTCATATTGACTTCATACCGGCAGCTTTCACTGTAGTTTCACCAATTCCTGGTGTGTCTCTTTCAAAATAAAACTTCGAACAAAAAGCGAACATGTGGCAAAAAAAAAAAAAAGGCAATGGGCCACACAGATTACTGTCGAGACTCATTATTAGACTCAATATAAATCATATGCATCATAAATGTCATGAAAGAACTTAATTTTTAATGGGAATTATCTATGAAATCTCTATGTAGAAAGACAGGGCTTTTAGAAGCAGCGCTGTAGCAGCAGAAGCAGTTGAGACGTTGTATGTGTGTCTGAGAAAAGCGCGAGAGAGGCAGCAGCAAGGTAAGGCGACGCGCTCCAGAGGTAGACACAGGATGTGCACACATATCCTACCTCTACTGCGCGTCTGCGTCTGACTTTTTTTCACCGACCATTTAATCAACCTAGAGCGGCCACACATTCAACCTAAAGGCCAGGACACACCAGTTCGACTACCCGAAAATGGAGTCTGACGTTTCAGGCAGCTCCAGTCTTCCCGTCGCGGCCAAAAAAGTGCAAAGAACACCAAGCCGACTGCTGACTTTCCGTACGCTCTGCGCTTGCGTGGGACGTAATGTCTCCATAACAGCAGGCGGCGCTAATCTATATTGCGGCCCAAAAAAATATGGAAGCCGGAAATGATGGGAAAGCTCTCTAGACCATAAACATAGATAGAAATACGTATTTATATTTATGGACCATAAAGAGCACCATTTTTAGCAGAGTGTCGAGCATGGTGTCGAGCAGTCAACAAGGGTTGATGCATGTGAGTACTCACTGAACGAAACAAACAAACACATTAAAACAATGGCTAACTGTTGTTAGGTGTTTGTGCTACCCGCCTCACTTCCGGGCTTCACTGATTCGCTAGCCCTCCACAAATAAAATTGCTTCAACTGAAAGACTGCCCGCCGCCGATTGAACACGCTCAAAAGAAGCCCGACACCACCGGCGTGTCTGGGCCTTAAGACGCACTGCCGATGCCCGTCGGAGTCACGTCTGCAGTGACGCTCCCCTTTACCTCAGGAGGCTCGCCTATTTTTTTCTGAGAGCCGTGCGTCTCTTTCGGGTCTCTCTGCTTTAACTGATAGAGAAATACTCTGCTCAGACTGAGAGTCATATTGAGTACAATGTAGACATCTTTTATTCCATATTGAGCAATGCTCATATTAATTGTCCTATCGTTTTTTTCTTCTTGAAAGAGGTCTTTCAGTTATTTTCCTCGAGTTACAATAAAGTCTGATGCCTTGACCTTGTTAGGTGTGTTTCTCCATAACATATTCACAAGATTTCAACTTCAGTTTTTTTTTACACACAACCAAATTCAATACTATGTACAATAACCTTAATTTGCATTCATTACTCAAAGGGCCAAAGGAAAAGGATGTTATTGTGCTGTGCCAATCGATAAGGCCATGAATTTTACATTCGAAATGCAATTAAATGCATCCTCGCTATTTGTTAGAATGCAGTTATTAGAATATAGTCCTATTGTTTTTTTCTTCTTTAGAGTGACACACTAACCAAAAATACCAAAAACACGGTCTCTTTTCAACAATAATATTACTTTATAGTACACCTGACATCAAAGTGAAGAGAAATGTAGTTTGAGACATTGTAAGACAGAAAGCCTAGACATTTCCCTTTACAATGATGTCCCATTGTTCCAATGATCATGCATTTGTAGAATCAGTTGATTAAGTGGTTGGGTCCCAATTGGGATATGCCTTTATCTTAACAACAGAAGAAGACAACTGTCTAATGTATTATTTCCAAGTGACACATATAGAAGCCAGTAGAACACAAAACAGTAGATACTGGCACATTGGTACACCCCATGGTGGCATGCCACAAATACACCACTGTGATTTTTTACAATCTACATGTGTCCTCTCAGATCTGAAGTGAACTCTTGTTTTTTATTTTCAGAGTATGCAGTTCAGTGCACAGTGCTACTTTTGAGATGCTTCCAGATATAATCAGTCAATCTCTGAAACCATATAAGTGTTGTGTGTCAAGAGAGCTATTTGAAAAAGGTTAGACGCGACCAGCATAACGATGTGCTCTGAAGTTCAGGACAGTCTTCCTAGATGATGCCTCATCCCCTTTTGGCCTGGAAAAATGTTGTTAAATAAAACACAGAGAGAAAACTACTGAAAGGACTTCTAACAAGGCTAAATGATCAACAGTCAGTCAACCTACCCCACATCCAGACCTTCTCAAAAGGCGTAAATTGGTGAACGTTATTTGATTACTTGCCAATTGCTAGGCAATGTGCACCACAATATCCTCCAAAGGCAAGTCCTGATTTATTAATAAATCTGTGCCGATGTGGTTCAGATGGGCTCTATGTTCACATCAAGTTTTGTTATTATATATTTTTTTGTTTGCACCTGTAGTGGGAAATATTGCATATGACATATCTCTGAACTCATATATTGAAATGCTTACTTAACCATTGTTTTATATAGACTTATAAGTGTAATTGGATATACTGCATGTTTGTTTGTGACTGAAACTGAGATGTAGATTGCCCAAACCACCACTCGGACAGCCACGCCTATGTTTAACTTATTCACAATTACTCCTATTGTCCTATGCCCAAACTCCTCCCATGGTTAAGTAGGTACATTAGAACTGTCTGCCTCTCTACCTGTCTCCCCTTTCGAACCATTGTTAGACGCCTCCCCCCCTGGGGGGCAAATGTTCCTTAAATACATGGCGTTTTAAGGAAGAAGTCGTCACTTCTTGTAACATACTTACGTGTGTTGGAACCGGTGACCTCTCCGCGGAGAATTCTTGCTATTCTTGATTGAAAATAAACCTGATGCTATACACTATATCACCGTTTGCTTGACTTTTCTTACCACAGTAATTGGCGAGTTAATTCCAGGAAGGAGAACACCGGCAGAGGGTCCACGGGACCGGACAACAGCAAGCCCTTCCATTTCGGGACAGAGAGGACCTCTGTTGGCCGTCCCGTGGGGAAACTCTGTCATCTCCTCCGAATCGGTATGTGAGAATATGTTTTGTTTTAAAGCAACAACAATTGGGTTAAAGGATTACTTCTAAGGACATCTCTGTAGGAATTTTTACACTACAGTCGGAGCGAAACTCTCCCGTTTAAATTTACTTGGTAGTGAGCATGAACTTTAATTAACCATTAATGTAATAAAGCTAGAACGCCAAAGTGAACAGCCACGAGTTAGCTTCGGCCCGGGTGCTGTGTGACTGTTAATGCATCTGAATGGCCTTCCGCCAAGCACCGGACTGGAATTGACGAATTAGTCTTATTTGTTCAAGTTGAACTGAGCAGGTTGAGAGGAAGGTTTTAGGTAGTTTAGTAATTGGTAATGTTACTTGTTCGGTTGACGGACCGGGACAAGCAGCTGGACAGTGCTTTCATTTGTACTAATTTTCTTTTCTCCAGCAGGTTTTAACTTTAAAACTTTTCCCTTCTTGTGAACATAGCATAAGGGCAGAGTTGGCCCTCTATTTTGGTTGTTTTGTTGACAGTGGAGAGTTCTGTGTTTTACAAAAAAAAAAAAAAAGAGAGAGAGAGAGAGATTTTAGTTTTCTTGGAAAGCCTGAATTATTAAACAGGTCCTTCTGGGAGATTAAACTAGAATTGTTAACCCTTTTACAGACCAAGATATTTGTGTTGGTGGGGCTTGTTTTCGATCAAATAGCAAGAATTTTGAAATTTCATAAGTGTTTTATTGTTTGTCTTTGTTTTTTTTGTATTGTCTTGTTGTTCTTTCATTCTGTTTTGCTTTGTGATTAACTAGCCAGGGCGCCACAAGGGAAAGGTAAGAAAACTTGTGTTGTGCTCCTATTCCTGTGTTTTCCCTTACAATGGGGAAGATTTTTAGCAAACGGGCTGATTTAGTCAATCCAAATTCGCCTTGTTTACAATATAGTGATTGTACTACCCTTTCCGACACAAACAATCTCGATTCCAACGCGCTCTACAGTACAGGGTTAACCGATTTGGCCCAGCATTGCTTTTCTGCTTCTCCGCCCAAAGTTGACTTGGTGAAAATCTCTCTATGTAAACAAACCGGTAACGAGACTACAGCCTCTTATCTTGCTCGTCTAACTATAGTCCATAGGGACTTCTGTGGGCTTCCCACCCCAGATAATCTGAACGAAGGACCCGTTACAGCTTTCGAAGCCCACTTACGTTACGCTTACTTTAACGGTATGCATAAGGAAAATGCTGATTTGATTAAACATTTGTGTGTTTCTTGGGCTTCTGCCAAGCTTCAGTTGATCGAGGTGTACGCAGCCCACGTGGAGTTACTTCTGGAAAAGCAGGTAACAGAGACGTTGGAGGCGAGAGCATCTGAGCTTCACCAGGCTATCCTCGCGATTGCGATGTCTCAGGGCACGCAGAACGAGAGTGGGCGGGAACAAAATGGCCGCTTCAGACAAAATAAGAACTACAATTCGAACAACTACAAATCTCGTAATAACAAAGTTGTCCGCGATACTTGTTTCCATTGTAAGAAATCCGGGCACTGGAAGCGCGATTGCCCCATCCGTGGTGGTGACAATTGACTAGCGAAGGCTCCACAGGACGCTTCGAACCATTTACTTTTAGCATTCAGGCCTGTAGCCTTAGGATATTGAGGCATCATATGTCTTTTAGCTACCATTTAATTCCCTGTTCAGATGGCCTTGCCATTAACTTTGTCTAAAGCTAGCTGCCTATCTGTTTTAAATTCCTTTTTGAGTTTGGAGTTGTCCTGTTGAAGGGAACATTGTGCAAAGTCATTTTCTGTGGCTGACCTAGCCACACGCAAAAACAGGAGCCGGCCTTCGGGGCTGGTTGACGTGTTTTCACTTGATTTTGCTAGTGTGTGATTTCTTTCAGAGGCTTTTCCTGTGGGCTCTTTTGGCTCCATGTTCATTTCCGCTGCTCTCTCCAGCAGAGGAGCAGCGTCAAACACTCTTCCAGTTGGTAAGCGACGATTCCCTAGGTCACTGTTGTGAATGTCTGCTCTTCTATCTAGCCTAGCTTATGGATATGCCTCAGTCGAATGTAGGCTTTCAGGTTCGCTATTTACACCTCCTGTGTATACATGGATCCTCTGTAGCAAGAAGGCTACTCACATTTTTGCTGTCTTAGCTGGCCTAGCCTGTATACATGCATGTGTCACTTTTGCCACGTTTCTAGCATTAATTTTGGTTACATCTTGCCTCCTTTTAGAAAGAGGACTAGTTGATCTGCTTTAAAAACTACATTTCCTGGTTCAAGCCAACTCACTCATTTACATCTCTTTACACCCCGGATAAACATGCACAGTAACCTTTGGTCTTTTAAAATCACATTCTCTAGGTCCAGCCGACTTGCCCATTTTACTTCTCAAAAGCACAGACACCTATGCTTTTACATTTCTTAGCCTACTGAACATTTCAGCCACAGTTTGATGTAAATGCTCCCCCCCCCCCAGGCATCTCTTTGGCTTTGTTTCACAGATGCACCGACACCTTTTGCACACCACACAAGCTATTGCCCTTGCCCACTGATAGCCCACTTACTGTATAGCAAATTCCCTCAAAGCTTTTCCTACATTGCATTCATTTGTACTAATTTTTCTTTTTCTCCAGCAGGTTTTAACTCCTTTGAAACTTTTCCTTTCTTGTGAACAAAGCATAAGGGCAGAGTTGGGCCTCAATTTTGGTTGTTTTTGTTGACAGTGGAGAGTTCTGTGTTTAAAAAAAAAAAAAAAAAAAAAAGAGAGAGAGATTTTAGTTTTCTTTGTTGCATTATTTTGTGATTTGTGTTCTGTGTTTTGCCTGCATATTGCTTCACAGCACATGTGAGACAGTGAGAGGGTTGTTGTTGTTGTTGTTGTTATAGTTTGGTTGAGTTTGAGGTGTTTTATGTGTCAGAACTGCAGAGTTCTGATCTCTGGTTTTGCCAAAAATCAGTCGGTTGGCTTGTTTTTCTTTCCTTTTCTCTCTCGGTGTTGTGTGTGACAACTCTGGCGTCTGCCTGACCATTAGACAAATTGGTCACCTTGCTGCCGGCATTTTTGAATGCTTGATTTTTGTATGTTTGTGTTTTTGTTGTTGTTTGGATTAACTCTGTACACTTGGGTGTGTATTTCAGTTTTTCTGTTGCGCGCAGCGATCGTTTAAGCTTTGCTTAAACTTGTTCCAGCATTTTCTTTATGCTTGACTTTTGATTTTGTTTGGATTAACTCTGTGCACTTGGGTGTGCATTTCAGTTGATTTATTGCGTGCAGCGATCGTTTAAGTTTTACTTAAACTTGTTTCTTGTTTTGCTACTAACTTCATCTTTGCTTCCCGACTCTTGTAGGTGCTGATTATTTCCCTGGAAATATGCTCATCTCATGCTATTCCCATACCTGTTTTCTTTTATGTTTCTTTGTACTGTTTCTCGCATTCTGTGGTTTTCCTAAAACCTAACACAACTCATTTTAACACAACTAACTTTGCAATTTGTTTTGTTTTATTTGCTGCACATTATCAACACTTTGCTGCAAACTTGTTGATGTTTCACCACAGTTTACATTGTGGGCTTTGCAGGTCTTTTTGGTAAGTAGTATGGTTACGTTTTGCTTGATGACTGCATCCAAAAGGTAAGATCACTTTGTTTATTTGACAAGTCAACATTGTTGTTATTTATGGCTTTGACTTTCTGCTATAAATGTTATCTTCTTTCCCTTTTAAGCTGATTTAGTGGGCTTTTCTCAATTTGCCATGTTGATACCTCATGTCGCTGTCTCTTTGATTATATTTGAACAATATCCTTCTCTCCTCTATGCGTCACAGTGTATGCAGCAGTGTTTCCCCCTGTCCTGACTTGAAAGGCGCCTCCGCTGTCCCTTCCAGACCTGGAGCTTTGGTGGTTGACTCTGCTTCACGGCACCCGGCCTCAGAGCAAGGCCAAGTTGGCTACACGGTGATTTCTGCATCCAACACACACATTAGTGACAACCCTTTTGATGCTATTTCCTGCTGTCAACTGTCACTGTCACGGTCACTCCCCTGTCCTCTCTTTCTGCTCTCCACAGACTGGTGAAAGATGCACTATCACGACCAGCCACCACCCGAGGATCGGTTTTGTGGTCAAGGCTCCCAGACGAAGGTTCTGACTAAGCAAGCGATGGACGGGACCCTTTCATTTCCTCCTCGCCACCATGACGGCCGTAAAGGTTGCAGAAACGGACCACCTGGATCCATGCCAGACGGATCAAGCGGCAGCAACGACAAGACAGCAGCCCACCAGCCTGGACCAGACGACATCAGCGGGAAAAACCAGCCACGACGAAGAAGAGGACGGCCAAACCACCTCGCTCCATGGAGAGCCAGACGACGCCATACCTCACTTTGGGCATTAATCTTGATGTGCCTGGCCTGCCCCCCCCCCCCCCCCCCCCATCCAGATGTGAAACACAGCTTTCCTATTGTCTGTCTACCGGACCCTCATCTCCGTCCAGAGTGCACAGTGTGCGCCCTCCATGCTTTCAGACCTGATGGAAATGTCTACCCCCCCCCCTCCCCGCTCCACAACCCCCCCCCCTCCCTACCAACAACCCCAACCCCTCCCACTCCTCCGACTACGCAGCCACCACCCTGATGACTGGATTTGCCATCAGCTCCCCACATCCTCCACAGCTCCCCTATTCCCTACACCCTGGCAGATGACCTTAAGCGAAGGTTTGTCCTTATTTGGATGGCGATGAACTTGATTTTTGCCTCCAGTGGTGGCTTTTGCTGCTTGTCCGTGCCTTTTCTGCTACCCTTGGGGCTTTTTGAACTTTACAGGCATTCTAGGACTATTTTGCCTTATCGTCTTTTGGTTTCTGCTTTCTTTGTATCTTTGGCCTTAAACTTTTGTTTTGTTTCTTTTACACAGAAATTTGGTTTAATGTTTTCCTCAAACAACGCCTATCGAGGTTTTTTTCCCATTGATCAAATTTCTCATTTTGTGTGTCCTGGGTTTATATTTTTTCCTTACGAGGTTTTTATTATTCCCTGTTATTCCTTTTGCCTTACCTTTTGACTGTTTTGGGGTTTAAATGTTTTCTCCCCTAGTGTATATTTTGCCTTACTGTGGTTTGCTATCTTTTATGTTATCATAATATGATAAAAAGAGTGGAGTGTAGTGGGAAATATTGCATATGACATATCTCTGAACTCATATATTGAAATGCTTACTTAACCATTGTTTTATATAGACTTATAAGTGTAATTGGATATACTGCATGTTTGTTTGTGACTGAAACTGAGATGTAGATTGCCCAAACCACCACTCGGACAGCCACGCCTATGTTTAACTTATTCACAATTACTCCTATTGTCCTATGCCCAAACTCCTCCCATGGTTAAGTAGGTACATTAGAACTGTCTGCCTCTCTACCTGTCTCCCCTTTCGAACCATTGTTAGACGCCTCCCCCCCTGGGGGGCAAATGTTCCTTAAATACATGGCGTTTTAAGGAAGAAGTCGTCACTTCTTGTAACATACTTACGTGTGTTGGAACCGGTGACCTCTCCGCGGAGAATTCTTGCTATTCTTGATTGAAAATAAACCTGATGCTATACACTATATCACCGTTTGCTTGACTTTTCTTACCACACACCGTTTACTTCTTTTTCTCATTTTGTGGGACTAATATGCCTTTATTAGATAGCCATAGCAGAGATATGAAAGATGGGGAACTACATGCCACAAAGGTCCCTGGATGGATTTAAACGTTGTGGATCATGGTTGGTGTCTTGACCCCTGGGCCAGCAGAGAGCCCTACAATAGGGCAACTTTCTAACTAAAGTGGTATTAAATCCGATTTGCTTTTGGGTGAACTGTGTGTGAGAGGAACAGGGTAAACGCAAAGCAGAAAGGGTGGGAGAGGGGTACAAGGGTGGTGTGTTACGCCTCTGGAGGCATCACTGACCACTATGATGATCCAACTTCTGCATCTATTCTGAAGGTGACCTATTATGGAAGATGCAGTTTCTCATGTTTTTACAACATTAATATGGGTCCCCAGTGATATGAGAAAAAAACAACCCTCCCTCTTTTTTCCACCTCCACCTATTGGAAAACCTCTGTTCAAAAACCACAGTCAGATTTCTCTCCCCTTATGACGTCACAAGGGGATAAGACACGCCCCTCATTACCAACCTTACTTAGCACTACTTACACCTCATCCCCAGATCCCACCTGTACACTACACCATGCAAACAGTTTCTGGAACAAAACCTAAATGCCATTAAATACAATTTAAATACAACATTCAGATTTCAGGGCATAACAATATGTAAAGTTAAAACATACATTATTTTCACTAATATCTAAGATTTATGACAAACTCATGGCTCTGGAAAACAATTCCGCTGTCAAAAGCAAAAATGCTTGGGAGCGTGAGCTTGGGGTGGATTTGACAGATCAATGGTGGGATAAGGCTGTGCATAGTATACGCTCATCTTCTCCTTGTGCCAGGCTGAAGCTTATACAGTGTTACATAGAGTCCATTTTAGCAAATCCAGGCTATCTGAAATTTATCCAAATGTTGTGGACCAATGTGACAGATGCCAGGCCTCCTCTTGTAATTTGAGTCATATGTTTTTTTATTGTCCCAGACTAAACAGATTCTGGAATAACTTTTTTATGATCATGACAAAAGTTCTAGGAGCCCAAATGAAAACAGACCCCTTCATTGCAATATTTGGAACCCCATCTCAACAACCCCATATCACAGCCTTACAATCAGAAACATTAGCCTTCACTTCCCTTCTGGCAAAACGCCGTATTTTACTCATGTGGAAATCCCCTAATCCCCCATCAATTCAAATCTGGCTCCAAGATGTTATGTTTTTTTTTTTTATTAAAAAAAAATGTATTAACAGTGAAAGGCTGTCCAAACAAATTTACAAAAAAATTGTCTTCTTTTACAACTTATTTCAATTCTTTATCAACCCTGGCCCAAAACTGACCCCCCCCCTTTTTTTCTTTTCTTTTCTTTTTTCTTTTAACTGTTTATTTGTGTTCCTTACGCTATTTAGTCGCTGCTTGTTTTTTTGTGTGGAATTGTTCATGTCTATTTGTATGCATTTTTGTGTGAAAGCTTGTTGTTGTTCGTTTTTGTTTTTGTGGGAAAAATGAAAAAAAAAACAATAAAATTAAATAAAAATAAAAAACATACATTATTTTATTATCTGTATGAAATCTTTCCACTCTCTAGATGTCCATCGTTCCTAAACAACAGCAAAGACATTTCTACAATGTATCACATTGACTTTGATTCACAATGTTGTATCAGGCCTTTTAATGCTCTGTTTCAATTAAGTTCCACCAGTCATGTACAGCACTTTAGGAGTGTTCACTGTTTTTTCCAAATGGTAAAGCGGTGACTTCTCTTTGATTCCACTCACCACGTCTTATATTCCCTGTTCACAGTCACAGCCAATGAGACGGCCCATTACTACACTACAGTCCCAGCGCTTTGACTGCTGCTGGCTGCTCTCGCTTTATATTCCAACCTAAATGAATGGGCGCTTGAATTAAGTAATCTCCATTGCGTCCCTGTGGACTAATAAGAAGGGGTCAATACTCTTTGGCCCGGCCATTCTTTATATGTGGAGGGTTCCCTTCTGACCCATTACTGAAGGTGATCCTATCCAGACTTTTTGACTGGTAACTTAGTTCTGCCACTTCCCACTTTCTTGCCTGAAAGACAGAATTGGCCTTCGGTGGGAGAAGGAAGGAGAAGTTGTCATTAAAATTACGTATCCCTTGACCCCATTTGAAGGTCGTATACTGTCGAGCAATTACCGAGTGTGTCTTTAAGGAGAGGCTCTGGTGGTCGTTAGTGGAGACGGTCCCCCTGCCTTTATCCCCCTGGGGGTTAGAAGAGAGAGTGTGAGTGAGTGAGGGGGCTGGACTAGCCAATCCTTAAGCCCACTGGATGGCCTTTGAGGACTCCCATCATCTACTATACTATAGTGTGGGACTGGAGTGCCCTCTAGTAAGAGCCCAGGCCCTCAGTGAGGACATTCTCTTAAGGGTGCACTCACACTAAGGCAAAGTTGCCCCGTACCTTTACCTGAACACGATTGTCCCCCCTCCCCATTCCCCTGCTGGCCTGTACTCACACTGCTCCTAAAGGACCTAGGCACGTTGCTTCTTGCCCTATACAGTGTCGTGCGAAAGTTTGTGAACCCCTTGAGCCTTTTGGAATTTTATTTATTTTAACCATTATTAATAAAAAAAATCAATATTAGTATTTTTTATATGAAATAACAGATGTTTGTTTATCAATTCAACATTTTTCTTTTCCAGAAATCAATTGTTAAAATAGATAAAACAAATTATTTGACAAATGTTGTATGTGCAAAAGTTTGTGAACCCTAAGCTGCATTGCTTAAATCGAGCAAGGTAAACACAATCAGGTGGGCCAAACTGATTGATGAAATAGACCAATGTAGTGAGAGATCTTTAGGGAAGAAATTGGGCGCCACTAGATAAAACAAAGATAAAACCAGGTCAGTTTAGGCTCACCAAAGTGAACCCATACAGGTCAGACATGCTCAAAGGGGAAACAATCTCAGAGGATCTCAGGAATAGAGTTTTGATGTTGCACATTTGTCTGGGGACAGCTATACATTCGTATAAAAAAGTTTGAGCTCCATCGGCCCACCGTGAGGCAAATCATCTACAAATGGAGAGCTTTAAGAGTGACTTAACATCTGCCTAGAAGTGGACTTCCTTCAAAAATATCTTCAAGCACCACAAGAAAAGGGATTTTTCAGGTAAAAGCCAACCCACACATTACATCTGGAGATTTGCAGACCATTTGCCATCACCATTCTTCACTTGGGAGAAGGTTCTGTTGGTGGTAGGCAGAGTTGCATTTTTGCCCAAACATGGCGGTTTTGGTTATGACCAAACAGATCAATTTTGGACTAATCTGTCCACAGAATAAGACTTCAGGTATCTCCAGGTGCTCTCTGGCAAAGCTGTGACAAGCAGTTTTGTTCTTTTTTGAGAGCAGAGGCTTCTTCAGCAACCCTCCCTTGAAAGCCATGTTGACTGAGTTTTCTTCTTATTGTGAAACCATGCACATCTGTCCCAGATGTTGCAAGAGAGGTCTGCAAATCACTAGATGTAATGTGAGGGTTGGCTTTTAACTAAAAAAATACTTTTCTTGTGGCGCTTGAAGATATTTTTGAAGGAAGTCCACTTCTAGGCAGATGTTCAGTCACTCTTAAAGCTCTCCATTTGTAGATGATTTGCCTCACGGTGGACCGATGGAGCTCAAACTTTTTTTGAATTAATTTATAGCTGTCCCCAGACAAATGTGCAGCATCACAACTCTATTCCTGAGATCTTCTGAGATTTTTTTCCCTTTTAGCATGTCTGACCTGTATGGGTTCAGTTTGGTGGGCCTAAACTGACCTGGTTTTATCCGTGTTTTATCTAGCGGCGCCCAATTTCTTCCCTAAAGATCTCTCATTACATTGGTCTATTTCATCAATCAATTTGGCCCACCTGATTGTGTTTACCTTGCTCGATTTAAGCAATGCAGCTTAGGGTTCACAAACTTTTGCACATACAACATTTGTCAAATAATTTGTTTTATCTATTTTAACAATTGATTTCTGGAAAAGAAAAATTTTGAATTGATAAACAAACATCTGTTATTTCATATAAAAAATACTGGTATTGAAAAAAATTAATTAATAATGGTTAACATAAATAAAATTCCAAAAGGCTCATGGGGTTCACAAACTTTCGCACGACACTGTATGTCACCACGTCTATGCTCGCGGGTTTGGGATTTGGAACGTATTTCTATCTGATTGTTTTTGAATGTCAAATTTGCAGCAAACATTCCACTTTCACTTCAGACCAATGCATATAATTTGGAAAACATTTTTTTTAAATGTGTGTTGCTGCATGGAGGTATTGGGTCGCGGGGAAAAGTCTCATATAAATTGAGGTGATCATGACAGCCTAATATCAATGGTCTATACTTCCTCCACCTGCAGCCAAAGCTTGTCCTCAGCTGTTCTAAACACCTGCTGCCTTCAGGGGGGTTTCTCTGGAGTCTCCTATGTGTCCTGTGTTTGGGGTCAACCGGAGAGAAGGGAAGTGGGTGAAAGAATGAACAAAGAAGCTTATAGGAAACACATGCTCGAGGCGTATAGGCGACATAGGCGTTTGCCAAGTGCCACATAAGCAATTTTTCGGAAGTGCACCCTATGATTTACCTTTTAATGCGTATATTGGACTCGTCTAGCACACTAAATGAATGTGTAATTCATTTATTTTTTATAGGTATTTTGATGCTCCAAATCCTTATTTCACATAGGGCACCAAAATGATTTGAGCCAGCACTGCACATACTATAAACATGTTGGTCAAACTCAACTCCCAGTTGGACTGAGGAGCCTTCTCATGGGATCAGAATGAATGAGCAAACATACTGCTCTGGAAAAAATGAAGAGACCGGTCTGGATCTTTCTTAAATATTCATCTCTAAGCAACTTATTGAAAATGCTCTTTAATGACAAAAAATGTATTGGAATTTGGTAGAAATGTTGTCAATAGTTTATATTATAGAACCAAAATGTTCAATCTACTCAAACATATGCCTATAAATAGTCAAACGAGAGACACTGAACATTTAAAGTGGTCTCTTAATTTTTTCCAGTGCTGTGCATTTGAATTGTCATCTGAATTTAATCAAGTGTGATTATTATTAACGATCTATTGTTTGGTATTATGTAGAGGTGCAGTGGTGTCCTCAGCCTACACTGTAGAGAAGAGGTGAAGAATAAACTGTTTGACACACCAAGCAGCTGACTGTGTGAACTTTCCTCTACCTGATCCTTCATAACTCTGATCTCAACTGTAACTCTGTCGTCCTTATATGGAGATGAGGAAGTTCAATCAGGAGGAATAGCCTCATTCTCTGGCTCTCTGTCAATGTCACCTCTATTTCCCTCTCTGTCTTTCTCATTGTACCTTTCTCTCTCTCTCTCTCTCTCTCTCTCTCTCTCTCTCTCTCTCTGTCTCTTAATTCAATTCAATTCAATTCAATTCAAAGGGGCTTTATTGGCATGGGAAACAGACGTCTACATTGCCAAAGCATAAAATAAAAACAACTACAAAATAAAACATATAAATCCATACAAAATGTAAGAAATGTAGGGGATAACGGGGTTATATGTCACACGGGTTGGTTGTCACAATCGTTATATCTCAGAACCAGAATGCGCTGTCTGTGAAATTTTGGTATGTAAATATCCAGAATTGGGATCAGAGGTCACCTACATAGTCTTCCTTGGAACCGACCCCTTGATGGGGTTGGTTGTCACAATGTGTGAGGGTGTCTTTGATGATTAATTTCTTCTTTATTACAATACGTTAGAAAAAGTGAGGGGTACACATTTAAAGCCAACAGCTTAAGCTCTAATTTAATGTAGGAATGACTATTGAAAGATGTTTAGGTGATAAGCAATTCTCACTAGAGTAAAAAGTGTGCCTACTATCCCGGTCTCCCCTATACATTTTTTAAAATATAAAAAATGAGGATGGTAGTTAAAAGAGTGAAACTGCAAATAAATCAAAACAGTGCAAAATATTTTGAAAGGATGAATTGAGGTACAGCATATCCTCTCCATTCAGACGGCTTTATTATCATTGTAAAAAAGTTCCAAATCAGTGTAGCCTAAGCATCAAAGGATAATTGACCACATCTTTGGACACTACAAAGTAACAGTAAAATGAACAATATTAATTAAGATGTACATGTATGTTTTATACATACAGTACATCCTATGAACTTTCCTTGTTACAATGAAGATAATTCAATTAGAATTGTGAGTAATTTGCAATACATCTGATCTGACTACTGTACGTTTCTATCAAATGTTACTCAAAATAGGGAACACTGTGCTATTTTCCGCTGCGAACATTTGTTGCGCTAGAATTCTGGAGTGTGTTTCTGCTAGCATGACAGTGTGTGTAAGTATGTATGTGTGTACGTGTGTGTGTGTGTGTACGTGTGTACGTGTGTGTGTGTGTGTGTGTGTGTGTGTGTGTGTGTTCATGGTGATGAAGGCACATGTCACAATAGTGCAACAGTGTGGCTCACTGACGTGTATTAATAGTTTCTGGACAACAATGGAGCCCTATGGCACAGAGGAAGAAGATATATCAGGCTTTGGATACAGCCATTGTTTGATGACAATGGAACAAAATATAGAATATAAGCATACAGTGATTTTAACTACAAGCAAATGACTAAAGAAAAGACCTTACTGATCAAACTTTGCTTACTATTATAAATGATGCATATGGTATAATAATGTACTGTCCCCAACACACTTGAAAATATCAGTGAGGAGCTGTTGGCCCCACTCAAGTGCTTTACAGTATCACAGGCTGATATTGTGGAAACACCATAACCAGGAACATATCAATCTGGGTCATGCGTACACGTGCACATGCAGAACCCCCCCCCCCCCCCCCCCCCCACACACACACACTGTGACAGACTGTGACACAATGCAAAGGTGTAAGAAAAACATTTTATCCAACACTGCCAAGCGTTGACATTAGCGTCTTCCCAAAGTGCTTTCTTGTTTTTAGCACTCTGGCCTAATTAGATGGGTGGTAGTAGTGGCACTGATTGGTATTATAAAGGATGCACTATCACTCCGCACCATTCCCGCAGCACTTTCAAAGTTGCCATCAGAGGAATTATTGATGATAAAAGACGCTATAAGAGAAAAAAAATCCCCCCCGACAGATATTATCATTACAAGCCTTCATGGAGAGTGCTAACTTACTTTATGTTCCTCTTTCCTTCTCTGTATGTGACCATCAGGCACATGCACAGAAATGGCTTGAGCTCTTGTGCCTTTAATATAAGAAATTAATTAATAAAAAATATATATTTATATAAATCATATTAAATATGAAATGTACTGTAGTTTCTATGAAACGTATGCCTTATCAATTTAGGAAGTAGTCCACTACTCATCTTGTCCTGATGGTTATAGTAAATTATATCAAAGAGAATGTAAACAAAATAGGCCCACTTTTTTGTTTACATACCAGTTTACAGAGCCTAGGCTTTTCTAGCAAGTACACACAGTACGGACAGGTAGCAGATTGTGAGGAGATCACTGTTTTTGACAAAAGGTGATTCGTCAACAGACACTCTCCAGAATCGCTGACTCCACCTTTAATTATTAAACTAATGAAAATGGGACAAATCTGTGGTTTACTTGTGTGAAATAATGTGTTTGAGCCCCTGCCCCCCCCAATTGTGTGTGCACGGCCCTGTCTCTGCCTCCCAACGGAGAGAGAGAGAGAGAGAGAGAGAGAGAGAGAGAGAGAGAGAGAGAGAGAGAGAGAGAAAGGGAGGAGTAGAGTGAGTGAGTGAGTGAGCTCTGTCAATTGGAGCGAGTGCACTGCTGCTAAGTCTGGCTACACTACAAAGGTTAGCAGATCTGACTGTCAATAGTGTGTCTTGTGGGTGGGAGTGGGGAGGAGGAGACACGGAGGTGAGGTGTGTGTGTGTGTGTGTGTGGGGAGGGGGGGGGTCGCTTTGAGAGAAAGAGATACTTTGATATTTCGGAATGTTAGAAGGGGGTGAACGCGGAGGAGAAACTGGAGGTTGGGGATCTAATTACCGGGCCATAATTGGGGGCTGGGGAATAGGTTTTTGCCGGTCCTCTCAACTCGCTGCAGATCAATTATGTTAAGAGAACATCTGTAAGTAGAGCTTAATGAGGTCCATTAGAGCAACATGCGCTGCCTACCCGAACGGTGCTTGTCAGCTTCTTGGATGAGCTTTTGGAGTGCGCTGCGGCTGCTGCTGCTGCTGCTGACTGGGGACCTGCGTGCGTGGATGGGGGCTTAAATAGGAGAGGAGGCTCCACTCTTCGCTGCTTTTTTCTGCTTTTGCGAGAGAAGCAGAAGAGAGGCGCACACAGACACAGACACACAGGCAGACAGAGGAAGTGAAGAGCCGGGGTCCGGGACACACAGAGCCGTGGGGAGGGAAGCGACTGTTCACCTAAAAACTACTTCCCAAGTTTTCTGCAGAATCTGGAAGTTGATCGAATGCCGCTCGGAAAAGTTGTCCGCGTGGAAAGAGTATTGATTCAAAGTCAAGATAACAGGCGAAGATAAGAAACACCGTTGCATCCAAACCTGAGAAATTTGTTTTGGAGCATCCCTGACTGCACTCAAGGTACATGTGTGTGTGTGTGTGCGCGCGCGCGCGTGTGTGTGTGTGTGTGTGTGTGTGTGTGTGTGTGCGTGTGTGTTTTCTGAATTGTTGTGAATGTATCGCTTGTTACGCACAGTGGCGAGGGTTTAGTGCGCATAAAGTGCCAGGCGAGCTCCGCGCTTACACAAAAACATGGCACAACACATAATAACATAGCCTACCGCTGCTAGCAAGGACACACACGACAGCCACATTTGTTCGGCTTGTCCTCCCGTCCTCTGTTGTTTTGGATGAGGTGTCGGGTTGTGGCGCGCGTTCCCTGGCTGTGTGTCTGTTTCTTCATCGGAGACAATTAGGCGGAGGGGTTTTTGGGGGTCAGGTACATAGCCGACAAGCATGTCCCTTTTAGCGCATGAGAGGTGAGCTGTGTCTCCGTTGGATAGAAAAAAGACAAGACCCGAGCCCGTTTGACTCTCTCTCCACTATCTGCTGCCTTTCTGTCTCCATCCTCCGTTTATACGGGAGAATTAATATAAGTGGTGGAACGCGGTGAGTGAAGTGAGGAGTGTTAGGGCACCGTGAGAGAGAAGTGGCAGCCACACACACACACACACACACACACACACACACACACACACACACACACACACACACACACACGCACACACACGCACACACTTGCAGCAGCAAATTGCATGATTACCAAGATAGAAATAATTCAATCCATGACAAAACCTAATTACTGGGCAGGTAATACCCTGTCAGCTTTAATGCATCTCATCACTCATAAATGGCGCGGAGAAGCATTTTATGACCCATCTCATTATCGCTGCGTTTTTTTTTAGGCTGGAGCCGCATGCCAACTATTGACTTGTGTGTGTCTCCTCCTCCCTCCTACACACACACACACACACACACACACACACACACACACACACACACACACACACACACACACACACACACACACACACACACACACACACACACACACACACACACACACACACACACACACACACCTCCCCATGCTAGAATATTTAAAGGGAATAACTTACACTTGTCAGGCTGTGTGTTGGAACACGGTGTTGTGTGTGCGTGCGCGTGTATGTGTGTGTGTGTGTGTGCGCAATAGGGAGGCATGTGTTGTAGTAGCCCTAACATGTGGGCCTCATCGTGACCTCATCCACTCAAAAGACTGGGCGCCACAATTGATGTGGACTGCCTGGTGCAATATATCAGTTAACAGGGCGAAAGAGTTAGTCAGTTCCTATAGTTAAAGGAATGATTTGAATAAAGAGTGTGCAGAGGCGACAATCAGTGGCTACAACATAGGACCCCACATGGCGTGTGTGTGCCGCGAGAAAGACAGAAAAATCAGAGGAATCAATGACCTCAGTGAAGATGGATGTCATTGTTCATAATAGATCTGCTTCCTCTTTATGTACACTCTATTTTTAAATGAACCAATACTAGTTTGAGCTTACTGAAAGAGAAACCCATGGTGACCAGAAATACACGGCTTTCAATCACCTTCATTAGGGCTCATAATAAACTTGACAGCCCTATCCAACACATTCATAGTGACTGGAATACATCCATAGTCGCGTCGTGATGATGCGTGCTGGTTGGTTCTCATGTAGTTTTGTGAAGAGCGGATTTATTTGTCTGGCTGGTGTTTTGGCCTGAAGTCACAGCTGTGTTCAAACTGTTTCTCCATTTAACACCGTCTCTGGACTGGACATTGGATCGTGTGTGGTGTTATTCATAAAGAACAGACATGGGCGTTTAGGTTTCGTTTTAACATTGACAACACATTACGCAAAAACATTTTGAGCGTCAACCACTTCATTTCCTGTCTGCTGGTGAATTTTATTCAGGACATTTACTCTTGTAAATATTGAGGGGGATTTATACCCTGCATCTTCCCCAAAATATATACGCCTTTGTCTGCTACAAATATAGGTGTCAGAAAGAAGTGAACGCTGCTTTAAAAATGTATCCAGCATTAAGTCCACCTTCAATGAAATATCAATTAAATAGTCTATATGTCGGAAACCAACTTGTTCTCCTCCACCCTTTTACCATACCTATACCTGTCTATCTGACTTGTGCGTACCTGCGGAATCCCAGATTGACAGACGTTTTTGAGGTGTAAAAAAAAAAAGAAAAACAGAAAAGTGGGCGTTCCGGAACCGGGCACGTGATGCATTCTGCCCTCCGTTACAGAGGGAGCGGTGATGGTAATAAGTGAATGACCTTATCGTGGCGGTGTAAATGTCTCACCGGTGAGGGATTGGAGACAATAAAGCTCGACTTTTCTACCGGCTCGCTCACTCGCTGATACAGGCAGACACACACACACACACACCACTACTCTGCCAGTTCTTCAAAAGCGGGCGGATGAACACCTGTAGCTGGGTAATAGAGCGAGCACTTTGTTCAATAGGATACTGACTAAATATTCCACGTGGAGCCTTTTATTCCATACCGAAGATCAGTGCGCCGAGACTGCAGACGCGCGATGTCTGTTTGGTGAACTTTGTGTGCGCTCTGAGAGGATATCTGTATCCGCGCTATAGAGTCCGCTGCTGGAGTTTCAAGCTTCTGCCTTAAACCTGTTGACAAAGGTGAGTGAGCTGGAGACATTCGCTTAAATTAAAGGACTATTTTAATTTAAAAAAAAAACAAGACTAATCCCTGCGTGTGCTTTTAAATGTCCTTAATGATCTAAAAAAAAATCTTAAATTAATTTAAAATGTTTTTAAAATGAGAATTTGTGAGGTGCTGGGCTGTGTAATTAAAATTGAGTGAAAATCTTTTTTTTTTTTTTTAAAGCATGCTGGTTCAATGTTGTGGTGGTGATCGGTCTGTGTGCGCGATGATGCCTGGCTGCTGGTGGCACGTCAAAGCTATTGGCTGTGATTAGCGCAGCAGCAACAGCGTGTAGACAGAGCGCAGTGTGTGTGTATGTGAGGAGCCGTGCCGTGGTGTTATAGGCTCCGGCTGCCAGTAGGATTAGATGGTGGTGGTGGCTGCGTATTGGGGGAAGCAGCATCTCTCTTTGTCGTCCTGTCATTCGCTGGCTGCGTCTCTCCGCGCACACACACACACCGTCTCCCGCTCTGCTCACGGTGCTCACACGCTCACTACGCCGCGTATAGCCTACGTGACGCCCGAAGGCAGCGGACACCATCGCTCTGTAACCGCTCTTTTGCTGGCGTGACCGGTAGAATTCTTCTCATTTTTCATTCGTCTCTCGCTCGCCTCGCTGTTGGATTTGTTCCCCCCTCTCTCCGCTCTAACAAAAGCCTGATCCCAGAGCCTTCGCCTGGCAGACTGCTACAGCTGCTTCTCTATACACGTAGCCCGGTGGGTTGTATGGTGGTGGTGGGGCTCCGGCTGGCGGCTTCAGAGGTTCAACAAATGCAGAAAAGGGAGAAAAGTTTCGGTAAGATGCCTTACTTTACTTTGCGCTTTTTCGGCAGAAGGCTACATACATGGACGGTAGTGTGTGTTTATTGCGACGACAAGTTATACACCATCATCTCTCTGGTTCTTCTGCGTCGAAGGAAGGCGACTGTAGCCTATAAATCCACATTTGACCCGCTCTAACCCGATCCCATCACGTTGTTATTATTCCACTGATAACCTTTCATTAAGACGTTCTATGGAGACGTTAATGTTAGCGATCCGCCAGCTGATACAGTGTGCTCCAGTCTTGTATATGGCAAATTGAGTCTCTCTCTCTCTCTCTCTCTCTCTCTCTCTCTCTCTCTCTCTCTCTCTCTCTCTCTCTCTCTCTCTCTCTCTACGTTAAATCCGTTATTGGCCTTTTACCAGCGCTCCCCTCCGCTGCCATGGCAACAGTAATTAAACTGATAGGGTTGAAATGTCAGCCAGCATGTCGTTGCTTGAACAGCTGGGGAGTGAAATAGCGGTGGCTCTAGCCTGGACATACACCGCTCCATCCCCTCCATCCGCTCCGGGCTCAGGCGGCGACGCGCAGCCAGGAGACAGAGTGTGGAAGGATGGATACGAAGCCAGAGCAAAGCCAGCGCGCAAAAACCAAACAGATATCATTAGCGCTCCCGAGCAGCTGTGATTTCCCCTTTCCATTATGGGGAAAATGAGGCTTTTGTTCGGTTCTCTCCTCCTCCCCAACCCCCCTTCACCCTCTCATACACAGGGAAAGCGGAAGAGCAAAGTGGGCAAAATTCCTTCCCCTTTCTCTCCCCTGAGTTGATTGCAGCAGTCGGAGAAAGTCTTCCGTCTTTTTGGTTTGGTAATGAGTGGGTAGGCTATAGCGGCCACTTTGTAGTGTTAACGAGGGGCATGCTGGACGGCTCACTGGCGCTGAACACAGGCGCAGAGCAGCCGGGCACAGCACAGCAGACGCGCGCCGTTCTCTCTCCTAAATCCAGCCAATTAACAAATCAACAAACCCACAGCGCAACCGGAACAAATGAGATGCAGTGGATCACCAGGCGGAGATGAAACCTGTTTGATAGCTACTAGTGTCTTTTGCAAATTCTAAATAAAATATAGTAGTTAGTACAGAGTGTGTGGCAGGCAGGTGCATGTTTTGTGTTGAAGACTCTAAAGCCTTTACTGAAGAGTGTTTAACGTGTGATTGGGACACAGCTCTTCTATATGGCCCTTCAATTTGAGACCGTTTAGAAATGAATCTGTGTTTTTATGACATATGGGGTGACGAATTGATTACACACCTTCGTAGGCTACATGAAACCTAATATGCAGTTTGAGGGCAAATCTGTTTTCTTTTACTTCTTAAACATATGGTCATGTTATATTATATGCATGTTTATTTTCAACTGAATATTGGTGTTATTTCACATTTTCTGTTAAAACTCAAAAATTGTACTTGGAAATCAGCATGTTTTAAACTCATTTAGTACAACTCGAATATATAGACTTTCCTCACTGTAATTTGAAACTAAGTTTACTACAAAAAAAACGTGTCCTGCTTAACTGTGGCTATAGCCGCCAGTACATTCCTTTACCACATTCAGTAACAACTTGGTCTATCAGAAACTTGAAACCTGCTTGTGGGTGGAAGGTCTAACCCAGTGAATCAGGTTAGAGTAAGTGGAGTGTGTTGTGGTCAGAACAGACAGTTAGAATCAGTGTGCACTTAAAGACCTATACTTCACCGGTGGAAATATGAAGGTGTATTGAACTCTGAGATCCTGTATGAATGTGCAAACATTTTAGAAATCAGTAGGCTACATCCTAGCCTGAGAAAAGGCAGAAAGAGTGTTTTATGGTCTCACTGTCTAACCCTACATTTTCCCATATGTGATATCACGCATGGGAAAATGTAGAGTTAGGATTAACAGGACAGCTGGGCCAAGGGAAGACTGAGGGGAGAAAAACCTCATTCATTATATTATAATAGAGATTTTATAACGATAGAACGCTGGTTCCGTATGGGTGAAGTATTCCTTTAAACACTACAATCAGAGATCACACCATATTCACCTGGTTAGTTCATTGTGGAGACCATAGGGAAACAGGGAAATACACCCGCACATGTAAAAGACTGCACCATTACTTTACAAATGGTCAGCTGTGTTTTGATTATTTAATGGACTTAAATTATATAGATATTTTTAACTTTGTGCTTAGTTGAGGCAGAGAAGTAGGCGACCGGTTAATTACAGTAATTGTCCTTCTGACATGTTTGAACTAATTGGTACAAAAGAAAGTTTCAGTGCTGTTTCACTATGACAAAAGCTAAAACTACAGCCAGTGTGTGTGTGAGTGTGTGTGTGTGTGTGTGTGTGTGTGTGTGTGTGTGTGTGTGTGTGTGTGTGTGTGTGTGTGTGTGGTGAAATGGGGACAAAAGGGGTGTGTGGGGGGGGTGGGGGTGTGCCTCTCCTTGGGGGAATGGTTAGGAGAATACTAATTCCAGCCTGGTGCGAGGCCACATTAACCCCCACCCACCCCACCACAACACCCACCCGCCCACACGCACACTAACACACACACACACACAAACACACACACACACACACACACACACACACACACACACACACACACACACACACACACCCTCCTCCTCCACTGGCCCCAACAAAGACTCTCCACAGTCAGCTCGACCCAAACAATACCAGCGCACCGTTAGCCACGCCCCTTTAAACACAGAGGAGTCAGGAAAAGAAAAAGTGTCCAGGAAAAGAAATTTGAAACTGTGTCTTTGTGTGTGTGTGTGTGTGTGTGTGTGTGTGTGTGTGTGTGTGTGTGTGTGTGTGTGTGTGTGTGTGTGTGTGTGTGTGTGTGTGTGTGTGTGTGTGTGTGTGTGTGTGTGTGTGTGTGGGCTGCTGGTGCTGCTGACCAGTAAACAGTCCCATCACTGCTCTATACTGGGACTATAAGTAGAGTTTAAAAAAAACAACAACATTATTATGTGGTGAAGACTTTCCATAACATTACCACGGAAGCCGTCTTTCTGACTACAAGTCAGACTGAATGGAGCCTGAAAATGTTTTGTTAAAGCATACTGTAAGATATATAAATGCAATCAAGTCAAGTCAACTTTTATTGTACATTTCTGCAATATGTGCCCGTAATCTACAATACGTTTCTCTCCAGCCCACAGTGCAATAAGTACGAAAAGGATAAAACGGATAAGTAATTAATACAAGAAATTAATTCTAGATTTGTGCAAAAGTAAGGCAAAACCAAACAGTAGAGTAGAGTAAATACATTGAAAATGTGCAATATGAAGTAAACTAAGAAATAGTCAATGAACAATGTAACGGCATGACAATTTGCATACTGAGTATGAGATAAAATACAATACAGGTCAAACTATTTAGTTGAGCTCAGATCAATGCAGGTTTTCCCTCAAATTATTTTCACACACAAAACCCGATGGATTTCTTGTATGCATTACTCTACTACACTTTTTTTGTCAGTGTACTAAAAAATAAAAGTAAAATTTCACGTCACTTAGTTGACTATTCTGGACACACTACAAAGTAAAAATGCATTCTGGTTTGTTGTCTAAGATCTTTCTGAAGCTGTCTCATCATTTCTGCAGCCCCTTGTAAAGCGCGCTAACAGCCTGCATACTGACTTTTAGAGTGTGAACACAGTGCATACTCAAAAGCCTTCTGAGGATTCTTTAGTGTGTAATTGGGACACAGCTCTGCATTATTTCTCTTTGTACATACTTGTGACAAATAGATTTCATTTATTTTCACTTTGTCGTAACATAAAGTTTTAGGACATCTAATATGATGTATGCGGTTTAAGGTCAGATTTGTGTTTTTATGACATTCTAGGAATGTCAAAAACACCTGAGAATATTTATTTTCACCTGAATATTAGCGTTATTTCACATTTTTGTTAATACACAAACATTTCTACTTTACTGTGATTAAAAATTGAATAGCACACTTAAACCAAATGTGAAACTATATGTACTGTAGCTGACAATTCAGCCAATCTTAACCAAACATTTTTTTTTAACTTTTCTTTAATGCATCACACTCTATTATCAACAAGCTTACTCTTATAAATTAAAGGTGGGTTAGGCGATTTTGGAGAATGTTTAAAATTGACAAAATCAGTTTTTGTGAAATCAGTCAATTTCTCCTCAAAATCTGCTTCCTTTCCGTACTGTGAGTACGCTGAAAAACAAACCCTGGTGTTAATACACAGCCTCTGTATGGCATGTTTACATGCTACGGTGGGTCCCCTTTGTTTACATTCCCTTTGTTTACATCCCAGTTTACAGAGCCTAGGCTGTGTATAAACACTAGATTGTTTTTCTCACGGTACAGACCAGACGCAGATCGTGAGGAGATATTTACAGATTTTACAAAAAAGTGATTTTGTCAACAAACATTCTCCAGAATTGCTTCCCCCACCTTTAAGTGTATTTCTATCTTTCTCCATGTACTGTACATGGTTCACCCCCTCTCAGTCTAGTGTTCTAACCCCTCTCCCTGTGCTCCTCTCCCAGGTATACAAATGCTCTCCGTCCAGCCGGACACCAAGCCTAAAGGCTGTGCCGGCTGCAACCGCAAGATCAAGGACCGCTACCTGCTGAAGGCCCTGGATAAGTACTGGCACGAGGACTGCCTGAAGTGTGCCTGCTGTGACTGCAGGCTGGGGGAGGTGGGCTCCACGCTCTACACCAAGGCCAACCTCATACTGTGTCGGAGAGACTACCTACGGTAAGAGAGAGAGAGAGACAGCTTTCTACACACAACATGCGTATCATCCTCATAACACGCTCAGGTCACACTGTGTACAGGGCCATTGGAGAGTTAGGTTGATGGAATACATTTGCCACATGCATTTTCGTCCTCTTTATTGTTACTGTAATTATTGGCTTCTGGAGGTCTCCAATGAGAAGCAAACATACCTCTTCTTACTATACCTTTTTCATCATAATGAAGATACATTGCTGTGAGTAATTGCGAGAGATTTTATGGATTTTATTTCTGCATAGAATTTATTGTTTGGCTTGAAATATCCAACTTTATAATATGTGGGTTAGTATTGAGACTGGCAGCGGCTGTGAGACTGTAGAGCAGGGATCACCAACACAGTGCCCGCGGGCACCAGGTAGCCCGCAAGGACCATATGAGGCGCCCGCAGGCCTGTTCTAAAAATAGCATATAATCTGTTTCCCACCTTTTTAAAGTCATTGCTGATAATTATTGTGAGAAATCATTAACATGATCAGTGTCTTCACATAGATGAATATCATTAATCATTAATAATAATATATAACTAAAGGCAAACTGAGCAAATGTGTTATTTCAGAAGAGTGTATCAAACTGGGTGCCCTTCGTATGACTCAGTACCCATGAAGTAGCCCCCAAGTTAAAAAAAAAGGTTGGTGACCTCTATGAAGTGCAACAACAAACAGTCACTTTCTCTCCAGTCGACCGGATCACTCACCTTTTTGACTTGGTAGGGGTCAAAGGTTATTGTTAAAAAACATTACAACCAATACATAACCTGGCAACTGTTTCAATTGACAACAGAGATAACAAATAACTCTTCCCACACTGTGTCCTATCTCTGGGAGAGTGTACATCAGACATCACAGCCAATCCAGATAGCCTACCGGTAGTTCACTTTGCTTCTAACGACCAATGAACTAATGTTTCACCAATGGGTTCAAGCTGAAGCCTTAGGTACAATGTGTGGATAGACACAGTATTTTGTTGTTTTCTTTCTAATTATTATTATTGTTATTGTGATTATTACTTCATTCATATAATTTTAAAGAAGCAACCCCACTGTTAACCCAGACGTAAGGAATTCCACCCAGGCAACATTAGTAAGGTCATTTAAAGGAATACTTCACCCATACAGAACCGGCGTTCAATCATTATAAAATCGCTATTATAATATAAAGAATTAGGTTTTTCTTCCCTCAGTCTTTCCTCAGTCTTCCCATGGTGTGACGTCACACATGGTCAATTGTGGATTAGACAGTGAGACCATATAACACTCTTTCTGCCTTTTCTCAGGCTAGGATGAACCGATTTCTAAAATGTATACTACATAGGATTTCAGAGTTCAATACTCCTTCATACCTTCATTCTTTCTCTGTGTTTCTCTGTGTAACGTCTGAGAGTCTTGTAGTGTCCGCAGCCTTGTATTGCTTCAGAAAAAAAACTGTAAAAGTAATGAGTGAATACAGTAGATGGTAGGACATTGTTTGCCCATCACCTACGCATAGTATACAGTAGCTAGTGTTTCTTCACAGGCGTGCAGGGTAAGAGGGAGAGAGACCAATTCCAACATGTTATTCTTTCATCTTCAAAAGTTCAAGGTGACTGAATTGATTTGACGCTACACGCTAGCACTACGCGTAGTGTGGCACCGGGCCCTGCCGATGCGCCCTGACATCTCCTCACCGCTGCTGGGCTAATGAATGGCAAATATAGCAAGCACTCTCCACATCTCATCTGCAGAGCAACAAAGAAAAAGAGCCAGGCTCCATCACCCAGGCAATCAATGGCTGCAACGCCACAAAAGCAATACAATTTTATACACACACACGCGCGCAGTCACTCTCACTCACACACACACACACACACACACACACACACACACACACACACACACACACACACACACACACACACACACACACACACACACACACACACACACACACACACACTCTAAAAGCCAACCTCAAATATAGTATTTCTACTTATGTTTATCTCGGTCCGTCAGCCCAGGTTAGCAACAGAGGAGGATAAAAAATAAGGATGACTTCACATTTGGTCTTAAAAAAGTAAATGATTTGGGCCTTCATTTATACCCTCCCCTCCCCCCCCCTCCGAGTCAATCCCTTTCTGCTTAGCAGGGTGGCATGTTTTTAGGCCTGGAATAACCAGGGTTAATAGAATTCTTCAGGGGGTTCTACAACCATGAGCGATGTGATCCCACCGGCGGAGAAATAATAATAATCCTCTATCGCAACACACACAAAAAATATTGGTTAAAAAAAAAACCCTAAAGCTTCAGCAGTCTCAGTGTGATCAAATGATGGAGGAATTTGTGTGTGTGTGTGTGTGTGTGTGTGTGTCTGACTGTGTGTGTGTCTGTAACGGGCGCCATCCCTTCATAAACCTGCGACTGCAAGCAAACATAATTACAGGTATTATCTCCTAGAGTTTGATTTGTTGCTTTGCTCTCTCTCTCTCTCTCTCTCTCTCTCTCTCTCTCTCTCTCTCTCTCTGAATATGGA
The DNA here is from genome assembly GCF_949987685.1 of Ammodytes marinus. Lineage (NCBI taxonomy): Eukaryota > Metazoa > Chordata > Actinopteri > Uranoscopiformes > Ammodytidae > Ammodytes > Ammodytes marinus. The sequence continues at coordinate 21,207,496 of NC_137226.1, forward strand.
AGGAATGTGTCGCACGAGAAACCTTTTTATCAACAAATGATCTTTTTGAAAAGCAATGGCCTCTATTGATGATACTGTGTAATAGTGACATGACGCCACTGTTTATGCTGATGTGTGATTTTACACACAGCGCGCACACAGAGCGATAATGTTTGAAAGCCCAAAGGAGTAGGTGGGAGCATAGCAGACAAACTGACACATTTAAGTTAAAAAACGCTGAGAAAATGAAGACTGCGGCACACAAACACACAAACACACACACACACACACAAACACACACACACACACCGCAAACAAGAACTGACTCCAAGGCCGGGTGTGCAGGCCATTGCGCTGCAGCAAAAGCTGTTGGGCATCAGTTAATGGAAAACTGTAAATTCCAGGCATCCATTTTAAAAGACAGCACACCAGGAGAACACTTATTTATTTATCTATCTATTCATTCCATTTTTTTTTAATCCAACTTCCAATTTTCCTCTACAGTGGTTTTTACTTTAGATTGTAAATGCAAGCAAAAACCTCGCAGAGCCCATCAACATGGTCCGCATTTATTAAACGTTGTGGAAAGCTGGCTATCAGTGAAGAGATAACCCACATGTAGAGCACAGGGTCACCACAAGAACTTGCATTCCCCCCCCCCCCCACCACTGTCCTCCAGAATCAACTGAACCAGCTTGTATAACCACGTAAATATAAATGTAAAATGTACAGTTTGTATGTGGCCGTCAGACGTGACTGTGACATCAAGTCAAGCTTTTATCTCCAGGGAAGCAGAGAGAGAAAGGCCCGGCCTGTCTGAAACTCATCTATTCTATTGACAAATCTCATTTAGATACACTCTTCTACCTCGTCAACATGTGCCATACAGTCTTTTCATACACAAAAATAAATGTGCAGTGTGTGATTACTCGCAAAGCTGCTAAGATATACTTTACTTAGCACAGACTGCCACACACACACACAAAACACACACATACGCACACACGTCCAGCGCAGTGACCCACACACTCCACACCATGTCTGTTTAATTATTTTTGTTTTGTTGTTGCATTAAGACAACATTAACCTCTGCCACATTACTCAATTACCTACTTTAAAGGTGGAGTCAGCAATTCTGTAGCTAGCTTGTTGTCAAAATCAGTGAATATATCCTCACAATCCATTACCTGTCCCTACTGTGTGTGTGTGTGTGTGTGTGCTCTGCATACATGCGTGTCGCTAGCTACGGTGTGCCCCTTTTTTGTATACCCTTTTTTAACATACCAGTTTACAGAGCTTTGGATGTGTATTACCACTAGATTTTTTTCAGTGCACACACAGTACTGACAGGTAGTGGATCATGAAGGGACATTTACAGATTTTGAAAAAAAAGGGTTTTTGACAACAAGCGTTCTCTAGAATCACTGAATCCACCTATAATTACACAATTGAATACTTTGGCTCATACAGCTACACTCTGACAGTTATTAATTTCCATATTCAGTAGTAATATCTTCTTTAATATTTCCCATGTAAAATGCACCCAATGATCATTCAGGCTGAAGCTGAGGTGCTAATCATTTAGATCATTTGGCCGCTTGGCTGTTCATGTTCATGTGTAATCGCCCTCAAACAGCCAGTGTACCAAATGCACAGATGTAACGCGTGTGTGTGTGTTTGTGTGTGTGTGTGTGTGTGTGTTTGATCTCAGAACTCACCAGGAATTCCAATTCTTTCTGAAATTCCACCCTTTCTTCTTCATCTCTCTGTATACCTGAGTGATTTGAAGTCCAAAGCCTCCAGATAAGCACATTTTCTGCTAAAGTTGTAACCCCCTTTTAAATGCACACAGACACATTATTTGCCTCTGCTTGTGCTGCACGGAGAAAAATTCACATCCCCTTGCGTCATTGCCCCGGCCTTATATACAGTTATCTCTATCTTATCTTCGCATTCGATCCAAACACTCTTTAAAGATGTATACAATTGGCTGTAGTTTTTGCGGACAGTTTTCGGTCAGCTTGTTCTCACTACTTTCAATGTGATGTCACCATAGTCACATAGCTGGAGTAGAGTCTAGCTGCAGCCCCGGAGAACAATACTGAGTCGGGGCGGGAGTACTGTGTCGGGGCTAGTAGCCTATCGGTCTGCGGTCTTTTTTATTGTTTGACGTGACCTTCTCAAGATGGCCGCCGCGGTGTTCCGTTAGCCGAGTGGAGCTAGCGCCGTGGCTAATCTAATGTTCTATCTATATTCTAACCTCTCCCTGTCCCCTTGCCCTAACCCTAACCACCCAGCTGTGATGCCTGAACATAATCTAATGTTCTATATATATATTATAACCTCTCCCTATCCCTATCCCCTTGCCCTAACCCTAACCACCCAGCTGTGATGCCTGAACTTAATCGCCAAAACAATATAATTTGTCTAAATAACGTTCAAAATGTATTTGTATTTTCTTCCGCCCCGACTCAGTACTCCCGCCCCAACTCAGTACTCCCGGCCCGACTCAGTATTGTTCTCCGGGGCTGCAGCTGGATACTATTGCATAGCTGCGCTGTTCAACTGGCTCTGACCCATAGACTGTATTCTGACCGTGGTTATTATGGCTGTCTTGCATAAACCCCGCCTACCAAGTAAACGGTATTATGAGTAAGGGTGCTGTTTCCGAAGTGGAAACACAAGCCTAGCAAGTCCATCTAGTGCAGGGGTGTCCAAACTAACGCAGCCGATTTTAAACATATAATGTAATATGGCCCTTTGAAAAAAAAATAAGAAGAATATTTTTATTTTTTTTGCATTTATTTGTTAACCCACTAGTGTAGGGGTGTCAAACTGATTGATTGGCCCGTGGCACATTTTAAAAATATAATGTAATATGGCCCTTTTAATTTTTAAATAATTTAAATGCACTCATTATATTACAGAGAAATGTGTCCCATAAAAGAAAAAGAGCAACAAGCCCATCCCAGAGGACCCTGCCTAATATTTTATTTTAAATTAATATTATTCTGGAAAATCTATGTGTCCTTCTCCAATAGCTTCTCATTCATCTGACACAGTGTCTCCATTTTTTTCATACAAAATTCTTCAGATTTAGCTTCTTAATTTCCCTCTCAAAGTGCACCAGATTCATGCATTTCACTTTAAAAACTTAAAAAAATCTCCCGGGAGGGCACACCCCCGGTACCCCCTAGGTGGGTCGGAATCTCGGCTGGCTATTATTTTACTACCTTCTGTACAGACATCAGACTAGAGATAACGCACACCCTGCATTCCAAATCACAAACGTTTCTTTTTATCAAACTACATACTAAAGTACAGAATAGTTTTAGGGCCATGGGAGGGGGAAACAATCAGATAAGAAGTTTTTTTTTCATTATGTCAAGAAATATCAAGAGTAAAAACGAATACTCCAAAATGCTATTGGAGTTAGTGGGGCATTTATGTATTTTCAGCATACTACAATTGACCTGCATGTATTGGGACATCCTAAATCCTTTTCTGGCATACTAAATAGTATGGAAGTATCGGGATAAGAACGCAGGGTTATTTTCCCCCCCCAAATGACACATGGCCGCCTCAGAGCTGGCTGGACTCCCTGCTAGTTCAGTTATTACTTAAGGCAAACAGCTCCACAAAGAGCTGAAGTCCTGCTAGTTTAGTTTAGAGTATATTCCCTGCACATCCCTGTACTCCACCATGGCTGTGGTCCTGTGAGACTCTTGGGAGGCTGGGTAGTAGTTTGTCATAGGCTCTGTCCTCTCCCTGCAGGCTGAGAGATTGAGGCCAGCTTCCTCTTCCACTAATGACTGTATAGAGCAGATGTTCAGCTGTTCTTCCCCACTACCTGTGAAGGGCACGGGGACATCCTGAGCCCAGACCCTGGTCAGTGACACCCTGGCAGCAAGCTTAACCTTGCTCCAGCTGCTATATACTGTATATGCAGTGTTAGGAGTCTAATGCTTAGAGAGTGGAACCATAGTCGTTTTTAGCTTCACATCTGTTAGTGGACACTTTACATTAGTGCTGACCAATTCCTGAAGCATGCGGCTGTGGTACATTTTATTCTTGCCCTCTCTCTCTCCTTAGGAAAGATTATGCAGTGAGGGTTTAGATAGGCAGCCTCTTCCAATTTTACAGTACAGAGTATTAGATCAGGTCACCTGTAGCCTATGTGTCACATTGCCTTATCTTAGTGAATACCTTAACCACAGTTAATTTGCCAAAGTCTGGGTGAAAATTAAAACAATTGTGTCCTGTATTAACACCAGATGACATATCTCCTGTAATGCTTTCAGCATCTTGGGCAAATGATGGGCAGTAATGTGAAATACATGGGATTTGTGAAATACCTTAACATGGTAAACATAATGTTTGAGTGGTACATTGGCCCAGTTCAAGACAGGACTGTTCATGAGTTAAGGGTTTGGTTCAGATTTCTGAGGTTGAGAAATAATTAATTATTGCCCATCAGGGGGGGAGAGGGGGTCTTTGAACAAACACAATAGGGAACTGGTTGTCATCATTCTGTCATACCTTTGTATAAGTATGAAACTGCTTTCCCAGATTAGAGGCCCGTACCCATTATACTAAGACACAATATACTGTATTCATCCCAGCAGGGAAATGTAGGTGTTCCAGCAGCCAGCATACATATACACACAACACAACACATATAGATATCCCACCCATACAAAAAACATGAGCCCGCAATACATACCTAGATTAAAAAGTGGTATGGATGGTCCAATGATTCTGCCCATCTCCATACTGTTGTTTATGGGAGTGAGTCAACTTCGATCAGTCAGTTACAAGCTAACTATAGCTAGCCTGGTGAGAGCAGCCTGATCTTGTGAGCTTCACTTTTGTTTTCAGTCTGGACTTTCTAATCTCCACGGAGAATAGCCCGGTCAAAACAATTATCTAATGTTGGTATATCAGAAGACAGCTTCTGATTGGTTTTTGCGGCCTTCAATCTAGCCTTGTGACACCAGCGGTATCTCACAAGCTTATTCGTAGGTCCATTTTGACGTCAACAACTACATGAACCAATCAGGGGTTGCTTTTCCACTTACGGACAGAAAGTGTGGAGGGTCCGGTCTTACTGGAGGCTAGATTGACGACAACATAAACCAATCAGAAGCTGCCTTCCACTAACAGACGTTGCCGGGCTCCTCCCCACAGAGATTGGAGAAAGTCCAGACTGATCTGGGGGAGATAAACCAATGTGAGACTCACTAGATCAAACTGGTCTCAGCACATTTATGTACGAAACTACCCGTCAAAGCTAAGTATATTTGGTTGTTTGGAAGGCAAAAGACAGAATGTAGAAATAACCTGCCTTTGTAAATGACAGGATATCAGAAAATGTCTCTTTACACTGGACTTAAATACTATTGCAAAGAAATATTGTTAAAAATACTTGGCTGATCAGGAAGTAATCAAACCTACCACCTTAAAGTAGAGCAGACAGAAGTATGGACATAAACAAATGAATATTGCTCAGTAAATCAAGGCGATGAAAGAAGGATTAGTAGGACCTCTTCACTCCACTGTTTAACATGTGTACGGTCCACATCAAACCAGATTGTTTTCTTTCTCTACCATGACTGCACCTGAGCTGCAATTCTTTAGTTTTTTTCTTTTTTGGAGGAGAAAAGGGGGGGGGGGGGGGAGTATTTTTTTGGTTTGTGTTTTCTTTGTTTGAAGGATGTGGCTCTGTAAAAGGTTACCGTGCCTGCTGTGCCAGTGAATGCCACCATCATTACTTACTCTGTCCTTGGGCCTCTCCGCCGTGCTGTTTTTCTTTTGGCTGTGACAACAGGCGAACGCTGCTTCTGTTGCAAGTTTAAATCTAAACTCTTAAGACACGTACTCACACACCAACAGCCTTTAGCTCATCCACTTATGTGCTTTTTAAAGTGAAGTGTGTTGAATTAATTAAGATGTGTTGAACGGCAGTAAACTTAAGAGGTTAAGTTTAGAAAATTAGCACGCAAAGGTGTTTGTCGTCCACTAAACATTCCTCTTAGGACAAAAAAGAATTTGTTGACGCCTTGAAAAAGATTCAACCTTCAATTTTTACAGAATCTCTCGAGCACTCGAGGGCTAGAATTTCACTTGGAATTTTGCAGGGTTCATTCAGATTGAATCCTGTCTGTGCTGCTTGTTATTACAATAGAGCACTCAGTGTGCACAAAGGGCCTCTCTCCTACTCCGGCTTTTTAATGGGACTTATGGGTGGAGAATGCAGCACTCAAGTCTGTCAGCCGTGCCACTTTACCACCTTCTTATTCCTTCATCTTCCTCTTAACACACACTACACACTACACACACACACACACACACACACACACACACACACACACACACACACACACACACACACACACACACACACACACACACACACACACACACACACACACACACACACAGCCCTCTTGGCCTTCTTTGATGCTGCTAATCAGCCTCTCCATCACTTTAGTGGGGCCATAGATGATTACCTGATTCTAATTACATACAAGTGGGGGAAACTGTGTTTGATGTGCTCTTCCCTCTGGCTTGCTTATAGCTTTCACCCTGCACTGGAGAAAAAAGGCCTCTTCAAAAAGAAGTAAAAAAGCAATACCAGGTGTATTTCAATTGTAATAAGTAACCAAAAAGAAAAAAGTCTGCCAATGGAACAGGTGAAAATTTATTAGGAAATTAATAGAAATAAGATGCAATTCTTTGAAGAATATTTGACCAGTATTGTATTATTATTATAATAGTCACTTCATTTCAAGTGTAATGTAACTTCAGTGGCACTGTACATGTATCTTGCTGAAATGTTGCTTGTTAGGCGATTGGGTCCTATTTTAAGTATCATGAGGTATTTTGACTAGAAAGTAGAATATACTTTCTAAGATTTGGACATGTTTGCAGTGTACCTCCCCCACCTCACCCCTCTCTTCCCTGGAGACTCCAGTGTTCCAGGCTAGACATACAGTGGTGTGGGGCGGCCTCAGCGCTACAAGGTGAACTATGTGTTATTATTAATAACTGCCAGAGAGAAGGGTCACACAAGACAACTCCTTGAACAGAAAAACCCCGGGCCCGGACAAGTAGGCCGCAGCTTGGTGTGTTGTAGAACAATACAGCCTGCGTCCCCCCAAGAGGAGACACACTGCTTAGAACAAGAATAATGCATAGGGGGGGAGAGAGGGAGAGGGAGGGAGGTAGAGATAGAGAGAGGGAGGGAGAGAGAGAGGGAGGGAGAGAAAGAGGGAGAGAGAGACACGCAGACACATATCTCCGGCCGTGAAACATTAAGATGTCACCACCTTGCGCTTTTAAGGCATACCTTTACCACTGAGCCCAAGGTATTAGAATATGAATAGGTCGCGGCTATAACTTTCAATACTCTCTCTCTCTCTCTCTCTCTCTCTCTCTTTGTCGTTAAACTCTCAATGGCACTGGATATAATAATATAAATGAATACGGCTGGTAAGTGCAGAGCCACTGGGAGGAGCACAGATGAAAATGCTAATCCCCCAGGCAAATTATGGGACATCTGGAGTTTGTGGATTTTTTTTGTTTGTATTGTTGCAGCACTACAGTGTAGTTTTGGTGAAAAAGTGTTGTTGCTAAGTGAACTCCATGTAATGAAGCTAGTTATGTCACTGTATTTCGCAGGAGCTTGCTGGTAGATCAACTACATTCATATTTTTGCCTAGTGATTCAAGTATAGTTCAAGTACTTGTGTGCTACAAACTACAAGAAATATTCGGCCATAAAAGGGAAGACATTCATTTTTATTTGAATTTCTGCAATAAACTCAGTGGCAATTTTGGATGACTAGTGACTGTTTTGTATTATATTTTGTTATATTGGTCAATTCCATTCTTTAATGGAATTTTAAAAAAATTCTTTGAAGTAGCTTCAGTTAAATAAATGTCTGTGGTCATGAGCGAATACCTGACAACGTAGATCTGTTGTTATCTATCCAAAGCAGGACACTATAACACAGCAGGACATGACTTTAAAGCACTGTTCATACCTGAATACAGTATACAGTATATCTAAAGTCCCAATGTTTGCTCTTCCCTTTGAGATATTTTTTTTGACCGAGGGAAATATTGTGACGTCAATTTCCTCCCGCTAACCTTTTCATGAGGTTTTTTTCTTTGGGCCTGGCTCTGCATGCATCACAGAACCAGCTTTAACGTCCGTGGCACAGTTCACCCTTCATATACCACAAAATGGAATTGGTTTTGGGTGGGTTGAAGGTTGACTGTAGTAGTGAGTCTATATGCTATGATTTGATCTGATCTCTGCTGATGAATAGAATGGAGGGGTAATTCTCCGCACGCATGCTATCAGACCTATAGCTTGGTTATTTTCATTGCCACAGTGTAAAGGGCTGGGATTGGCTCATATTTGTTAATTTTTTGAACGAGAGTGAGGTGTGTCCGGCTGCAGCCATTCCTACTACACACTCACTGATGGCTGGTGAGAGTTATGATCTGAAGAAAAGTCCTATGATATTTATTCTGATAACTTTAAGATCTCAATGAAATATAAATAAAAGTTCCGCATGGCAAATCACAACAAGCCTGTACATTGGACATATTAACGCCATTTTAATGCTATTTACGGCATCATTTAGTATCGCGGTTCACAGCTGGAACCACGGTACGGCCTGTATTTGTGATAGTTCAGTACGAATACGTGTTTCTATGAAGCCTTCTTTCAGTTCTAGTGTAGGTAATTCTCAACTCATCATACGGGCAGCAGCATAGTTTACAATCCATCCAAACCTGATCATGTGTGTGTCGCTGGATCGTCTGTGTGTGTGTGTGTGTGTGTGTGTGTGTGTGTTGCCTCCTGCATGGTCCCCCTAATACACAGCCTGTGCGCTCTGTGTTTTCATCAGCGGGCCCTTATCTAATTCACTGTCCCAAAACACATCAACCGCAGTAATGAAAAATTCATTGAGTCAGTTACTTTGTGCAATTGAACACATCCATCATGCGGCCTGATACTTTGTAATATTGTAAATCATGTGACCCAGCCCAGTCATGAACCCAGGCAGACCTCTTCTTA